>NC_071576.1:42915744-43228131 GCF_024509145.1 Vidua macroura | reverse complement strand
TGTCACTTAAAATTAGATCATTCTTACCTATTGTTACTGTAGGCATCATGTCTTTTTTGGGGATAGATCATAAGAACTCTTCCTGATTCACTATGCTGCAAAATCAATCCATGAAGTCAAATGACCCTGTGCCAAAGAGGCTGAAGTTAATGGGGGCTTTTACTGTGAAGGACATGCAGAGTGCCCTCCTGTGGCCTGAGCAAGGGAAGTCAGACCTGGGAACATCAGTGTTTGCAGAAGTATTTGCCTGACTGAGCTCTGGGGGTTTAGATCCCATGATACAGCCCCTCTCTGAGAACCAAGAGAGAGGATGCAATTGTTCCCTTACAATGCAATGTTAATTTAAAGCTAGAATAATCTAGCATAAAAATGAAGAATGAAGGTACTTTACATATAGGTTATCTTATATACAGCTGATCTTTCAGAATGTGTGATGGGAGTTTGATTTGCTTCACTTTAAGCACAAAAATTAATTTTTTTTTTTGGCAGCAAGCCATATGAAAGAAGCAAAATGCTAACTAATCACATCTAATATTAAATCAATGGCACAGTGCTATGAGAGCCTGAAGGAATAGAAATGTCTTTTCTTAGCATGCACAGTAATAGACTTTGGGGTCAAGAAATGATGTATTGCTGTAATATCTGCTGCCTTTTAAACTGACACTTTTAATAAATGGCATATTTTCCTCTTATAATTTCTTTATTAGTAACACAAATTTCCCCATCTGTGATTATCATCATGGATGGCAGATGAGAAATTCCCCTCAGCCAATGAACATGCCAGTTGGGCTACACCAGGGAGGCACATGGCTTGCCATGCACATACAGAACTCAGCCCCAGTGGCTCTTTTAGTATAACACAGCAGCAATTAGCAGCCTCTTCACTTGACAGGTGGCCTCTAACCTTTCCAGGCTGCTCTGAGCCGGGCGTCGGATATCACAAATGAGGGAATACATCAAAATTAGGTGACCGTTTACTTTCAGCATGTATTTGGCATAGTTCTGAGGATCGGCAATAGACCTTATCCCACAAGCATTTTCCTTTCCATCTTGATTGAAGGAAATGGATGCCTTAGCTGCAAGCTCTGTTGAATTCCCTACCACGATTTCTGCAGATATGTAAATGAACATTCGCTGCAGAATATCAGATTATGGAAATACCTAAAGAACATTACAGCTTGAGGAACAGGAAAAAATAGTCTTTTGCTAGCAAGATATTTGGTCTTTGAAGGAAACACTTGAGTGACATGAAGGTGAAGCTAAAATATAAATTAAATACAAAAAGTTGAGTGAGAGGTAATTATTAAAATTATTTGGATTAGATGGAGAAATTCAAAGCCTGTTTCAACAGACAGCTTGCATGCCTGCATAAAGAAATGTGTGAGTTACTTGTCAGGCAGTGACTTTCAGTGAATTACCACAAAAGAAATTGTAATTTTCACAAACAGAGTATGAATGGCCAGGAATTCAAATGACCATAAAGAATTCATTGCTGTATCAATGAGCATCCAGTAGCAGCTCAAGGATGATTCATACATTATTGCCCAAGGACTGCAGATGTTTTTATCTGCTTTCTAAAGAAGGGTTTCTTGTGCTAGCTGGAGTGCCTTGGGGTGTCCTGAGACCTCTTTCCAGGTGGGTGTATGGCTTCTACTCCCAGAACATTGTGGGCATCTCAGGTATATCAGGGTATCTCCAAAGCCTTACTGACACCCCTGCTTGAACTGAACATGAAAGGACACGTCTCAAATGTTAGAAACCTTTAGAAGCTAATGGAAGACCTAATGTTTCATAGTAAATAGCTGCAGATCATTTACTACCCTATCACATTGATCTCTGTATTGTGATGGCAGCTGATTCACAAAAAAGTCAGCAATAGCTAGTTTGAAAAATTTCACATTACTTTCTGCAGATAGATTTTCCCCCTCGGTATTATCCAAAAGCTCAGTCTAGAAAAGGCCATCCATTTGTTTCTGCATGCATGCAAATTTTAAAATTCTTCTTCCTTCATCTAGATGTGGTGTCTTTTTTCCCAAAATATTATTTTTTTTCACTACTACATTTTATTTAACATTAATAATCCAAAGAAGATATAAAAGCTCTAATAGGGAAGAGTTGTCAGGACACAGACTATATAGCTTATTCAATGTTTCTGTATTTGGGTTCAAAATGATGGTGGCCAGTAGCTAGAGTGTTAACACTGAAAAGGTAGAAGACAACAACTACGATCATTGTTCCTAACTACTATAAATTCTGATAGACTCTGACAAGGAGACAAGTCTATGGAAAGACATCTGTGTGTTTTAATAGGGATAATGATTCTAACACACAGACTCATCTTTGCAGAAATAAACAAAAGAAGAATTATCTATCTTCCTATTCCCCACTGGAATCCCATCTGGCACTACTAATCGACCAATTACCTTCAACAGGTAATGAATGAAATGATAAAGAAACTGAGCTAAAGGATTATATTTTTGGTTACTAGTCTTGAACAGGATAAATGTCAGCTACAGCTTCTGCCTGTGGAAACAAAGTATTTTCTGGATAAATTTCATTTAATCAGTTTTCTGACTGTAAGGAAATAGTTTTTAAGGAAACTTTTAGATTCTAATGGGCTGCCTGATTTGTCTTCCTGTTTAGACTCTGATTCAGTTTTGATTTGGCCATTCTCTCTTGTCTGCTAATCAACCTCTTTGTGGTCCAAGTCTTTCCATACTGATGGTATATGCTCTCATAACATCAATTCACCAAGCCAGCACATTCCTAAATTCAACATTTTCTCATTTCAATGTTATGATGCACTCAGGAAATGATGCCACAGAGGCATTCAGGATACCTATCTCTCAGAACTTTCTGTAAATTTTAGCACAGTTTTTCTTGATAAATTCTTTTTGTTTCCCTGATTTTTCTAAATAAGATATGTTCACCTATCATTTAAATCCTGTGATCTGTTCTGAAATCTCTTGTAAAGCTGCATAGGTGTCAGTTTTGGCTCTGTACTGAAAAGGATTCTTATTTTAAATGATTCATATAATTATATTTGAGTTAGATACATGAAAATATAATGCAAATATTATGAGCAAGGTGTTATAAAATGCTATTTGTTCAACTTGAAAACAGTCTCAGAAAATATTTACTTTTAACTGTTAAATAAGTATTCAATTAATAATTTCTCATAGTCAGAGGTTTTAAAAAGCTTTTCTGTTTCTGTGGGGTCTTTTACAAGGTTGACTGTATTTTTATTTTTTTTTTTTTAGTACAAAATGTGTTAATACTTTTGAAAATAAAAGGGTGGCCTTTTTTTTTCTCTCCCTCTTTGGAGGGAGATAAATTTTAATTTAGGCATATGAACAGCCAGAAACCTGTTCAGTTTAATCCCAGAGAATAACACTAGTGGTTGAATGACACCAGCCTTTAGGTGAGTTTGTGTCAGCCCACTTGGATCCTAAGCACCTCAATCAAAGCTCCTCCTTCTTTCCAGAAGGTTGTGTCAAGTCAGTAATGGGACAGAAATTCTGTTGTGTACTGTTTCCTAAACATAAATGCACTATTTTTCTCCAGATATTTAACCATTCTGATTAAGTGACTACTGCTTTCCAACCTTGGTTTTGTTTGGTTCAGGGAAGAGAAGCTCTCTGTGTTAGTGAGCGAGGAATAATCAGTGCCTGAAGCTGTGTGTCAAGCTTTGCTTGATGATGGTAGTTCTTATTTTTTTAAACACTGTTCTTCTTCCCTTTTTTCCTCTGATGTCCATCAAACAGCTCTGATCCTCTAATTGCTGAGCTTCCTGGATTCACTTTGTATTCAAGAAGAGGCTATTGAAGAAACCCTCTTATTCCAGGTACAGGAGGCATCACACTCACAGGCTCTCATCCTGCTGGGGGACTTCAACCACTCTGACATCAGATGGAAAAGCAGCACAGAAAGCTGTAGGCAACCCAAAAACCTCCTGGAATTCACTGTGGATGTCTTCTTCAGCCAGGTAATAGACAGCCCTACCAGAGGGGTTGCAAAACTGGACCTGATGGGAAGCAGTGCAAGGTAGTTGGTGACATCAAGATTGGAGGCAGTAATCATGCACTGGTTGAGTTCACAGTTCTGAAGGATATGGGTCAGTGCCTATGGATAAAGAATTCTTAAAGTTCCCTACCTCCACAAAAGTGGAGAGGAAGCGGCAGAGGTTTAGAAGCAACATGAATGATAAAGCGAGAAATGATTCTTGCTGCCATTTCTCAACCAGAAAAGCCCAGGTGATGCTGGGTTTATTTCTGTCTGCGCTTGGGCCAATATGTCCCTGAATGGATGAGCCAACACACTGGCATTTTGCTAATCTTCTGGGCCATCCCGTACATTGTAATCTGAATAAGACCCCACTCAATTACTTGTCTCATTAAATCTTCTGTGGAAAATTGATGCAAAGCATTTCCTGCACTGAAATCATGTTTCAATCCCCAGTACTTCCAAACTTTTTCCATGGAATTTATTCTGGAAGGAGATGTGAGAGAACAGTGAAGAAGAAAGACGAATAAATTCCTTTACCTTCTCCTAAGCAATTTTTGAATTCTTTGCCATGGAGAGGCAAAGAATTCAAAAATTGCTTAGGAGAAGGTAACAGATTTTCAGCTGAAGGAATATATTTATATGTATAGTTTTTCTCTTCAAAACATGTTGTAAAATTAGAATCCATGATAGAATTTAACTTGACTACAGGAAATAATGTAAAATATAAATGCAGTTTATTATAGAGCAAAGAATTTAAGTCTGAGTGGCATAAATGGAAATTAGTGAAGAGCACAGTACAGCATTTCTTCTTGCAGAGGTTTCTTACATCTTATCTACCAATTATGCTGAATAGCAATAGGACTTTCTTGAATTAAAACATTACTAAAGTTTAGTGTATTCTTGTCTTATTATGCAGTGGTAAATATTAATTAAAATTTTATATGTTGCTCACCTGGCTGAAAGTCCACAGTCACAGCCTGACAAAATCTTTCCTAATGGAATTTCTTATGACTTTCTATGAACTTGTTCAGGAAAAATGACACACAACTGAGTGGCTTATTTCCATCCAGGGCCAGGTACTGATAGCATATAAGCAGAGTGCTATTTGATTAATATTCTGCATCTCAAAATTACTCTATATTTCATCAGACTTGAATATGATAAGAAAAGAGGTTTGATTCTGTGTCGCATTAAACTTCAAATTAAATGTACTCTTGATGTTTAGTTTGGACACCTTTAAAATCTCAGGTGAATATGGTGTGACAAACCAGTGCTGTCAAAACAGAATAAGAATTATAACTTGTGCTTCTGTCTGAAACTACAGTTTGCATACAATCCACTTTAAACCAGAACAGCACTTCATGAGGCCCTTAACTCTTTTATTATGTACTAGAGAAACCTATATGGGTATAAATGTATGACTTCCAGCAAATTCCTACAGCATCTATTTTTCTGCTGAGTAGCAATAAGTGGAAAAACTTTCACAGCTTTAGCAAAGCTTTCAATTAAGCTGATAATAAATAAAAAAATTGGTATTTAGTGATCGTTTGAATAGGCAAAATGCATCAGAAATTTATTTTTAGCCTCATCAGTTCAGTGCTTATTGGTTACCAATCTCAAAAGAGATGGCAGAACTAAATTATTTACTTGGTTCTTCAACTGAGAATATAAATGCATGGCATGAGCAGTGCAGAACATCTCACATTTCCTCTGCTTTGTCGTGGATATAAAAGATCTCCTGGTGTGCCACAAGCTATAAAATTATCTTTTTTATTCTGCAGAACCTTGCTTGCACAGGGCACAAGGAGCAGACCATGTGTTAAGAGCTTATATGTACTGCAGAGCTTAGTCTTCACATAAGATCTGAAAGTGTTGCAAACAGCCCAGAGTCAGGGAAACAAGTGAAACAAAGTGTGGTGAAATGCTCCTCTCCCTTCTGCTGCTTTTCTAGCTCACCTGCAACACCAGGTCCAAAAGGTAAAGGTTAGAAATGCCAAGTATAAATATTGTATCACCTTTTTTTTTTTTTTTTTTTTTTGTTTGTTTGTTATAGAGCTGATCTCTTTTCTATTTGAAAAGGGGTTTTCTTTCCCTCAATACCTTTGCTTCAAGGAAAAGAAAAATGCTAATGTGCAAACATGCTATTTCCTTTCCACAAAAGAAGTGAGGAGCATTATAATGATCAAAAAGAAAAAGGTTTTCAGTAGAGATGCTGAAGGACTAGAAATCCAAACAGTGACCAGCTCCGGTAGCAAACTTTGGCTAGCATTCTACTGTACTGGAATACTGTGTGCTGAGTGAAGGGGGGCATAAGATGAAGCAGAAAGGTTCCACAAACCTAATGTACATCTGAATTTCTGCATCTATCACAGATTGAACCAAAAGTATCAGCATTAATACTTGAACTAGGGGTTTAAAATTTTGCTGGTTTCGTCCACCTCTTCTTCAGGGCTTGATCAATTATAACCAGATTTTATTAGGCTGATGGTTCTAACTTTACACTATATCATAAACACCTGAAAAGAGGGAGCTGGAAATTTATGAGAGAAGCCATAAGAACCCCTTACCTACAGTGACAAAATTGCCACCACCGTAATTTCTATTAAGTGCTACAAAATTACAGTGTAACAGCTCTGAAATTACATGTGACATCTGCATGAATACCAAATCACTTCATTGCATTCAGCCATATTACAAAAAGCACTTACTGAATTTGTACTGATTACAAGTCTTACAAATTCACTTATCCAAGCAAACGTGCTTCCCAGTGTACATATATTATTTAAAGATCTCAGTTTAATCAAAGGAAGGCAATAGAACAAATAATGCTACTTAAAATGGAGTATCATATTGAGAGAAGTACCTCGATATTTTAAAACTCTTTTAAAGTGCTTGATTTTTAGAAAAGACTCCTTTTTCCTCTTTCTTTTTAAATTTTTGATTAAGCATGCCATGTCATTCTTTCATCCAGTCTCTCTGGAAAAAAAGCCTAAAAAGGGAAAAAGTAAGAAAGAATACGATAAATGTTTATTACACATAATTTTCTTTTTTCAAATTACATTTCCCTTAGTGCAAGCCAGATTTTATAGAGGTATAAGTCACAAAGAAATAAGAAGCTGGTAATGAGATAGAAGAATATTTGAAATATGGATGCAAATCCCTACTACCTGCTGAGAAAAATAGTCTGCAGAGACTGCCCTGAAAACTGAACTGCCATTAACATCTTGTAAGCACTAAATTTGCAGCAGAGGAATATTGGAATGATATGTCTGTGAAATGCCAAAGGCCTCTGATTTATCTCTAAGCAGAATGTTTCAGCTACATCTACATAAATATTTTAACAGGAATTTAATTTTAGTTTTAGTCACGCAATAAATCTCTTTATTGTACACACCTTCTTGTCCTAAATAAGTTACTTATTGTGTTATGAGCATGAAGATGATTGCATTCATTCATCTTTCTGGCTTGATGAATAGTCTGAAAACACAATGTATTGATGCACCTATTTACACAAATATCTTGCCACAGGCTGTTTAATTTTGTCTAGAGCATGTGTTAATTTAGATATAACTTATCCAATGACCATCAAGTGACTTGTATTTGACTCCAAGTCTGAAACTCTCAAGGATGTCCCAAAACAGAAAAACAGAACAACAGTAAAAAAACAAAAGAAGGAAGCTAGCATAGGTGTATTGGCAGCTGTGTATTCACCAGCAGAGGAAAAATATCAGACCTTTACTGTTTATTTTCTTTTCACTGCATTTTATAAAGAGCAGTAGGAACTCAGGCAGCTACTGTCTGACTGACTCTTACTCACTGTGCATTTCAGATACCATTGCTGTTGCAGTTTGATTGTGTAGTGTTAGATATGGTGAAAGCATTTAGCTGGTAATTTATAACGTCTTCAGAGGATGCTAAACTGGGCACAGATTACTTTTTCTGCTTGGCAGAATGTTGGAAATAAGCTCGTAATAGTTGTAAGGTTTTTTTTGTGTGCTGGCAGTCTGGTGCAGAGTTGCCTGCCCTTCCCAAGTCTGTTTGGCACAGGCTACAGAACCAGGAATACTGACAGTGCCAATGAACAGCCACACCTGTACACAGCCTTGTTGCCATTCTCTTTGCAAGCTCTTTCCAAGATCTTTGCTTGCTTTCTTGATGGAAGAAAACTGTGATGGAACTATTGTACATCTCCCTTCAGGCATGTGAATTCAGTTTGCACAAGTCATACTGACCTGCCTGAAAACTGATTATCACTTCTGATTTATTCAATCTCAGCATAGAACTTTTGCTCCAGCACTCAGAGGGGAACAGGCACAAATGTAAATAACAACTGGCAGTTGGAATTAGCCTGTTAACTAAGAGATTTTCAAAGGCTTAAAAACAATCTAATATTAAGCAGCCCTAATCAAGTATTTCACTATAAGCTGGGCACATATCATTCATTTTTACCTCTGAAGATCTTCTTGTAAAACTTTTTTACAGTAAATTTTTTTAATTGGAGACAAGCATAAGTATAGGTGCTTAAAAATCTATTGGCTTAATTTTGAAAATCTGACTGAATTGTTAGCTAAGGAAGTTTTAGGTGGAAGTCAAATTGGCATAAATAGGTAGAGACACAATATTATATCTTCCTTTGAGGTAGTTGCCTGCTCTACAGAGAATTAAGGTAACAGTGGACATTAAGGTTGTTTAATCAGTATCATTGAGCAGACCTAAGCTGATTATAAAAGTTTTAGAAAAGAGTAACTGGACATTATGCAAACACACTTAGACATCTTTAAACCCAGATGACTGCACTAGTCAGAGCACACAAATGTATGGTTCATAAACAGAGAGGTGGAAATGGAAAAGGAGGTGCAAAGATGGCCTGTTGAAGGATAGGCTCCAATATAATACAGGGCACTGCAATGCAATCCTCTTTTCTGCTTTGAAAGCTAATTTGTAGTTGTCTTGGTGATTACTCAGTCACTGACTTCCCTATTATGCCTGTTAAGCCTGGGATTTCTTCTGTCTAAAGTGGTTAATAAGTCTTCCTCTTATGTCTTCTATTTCCCCCATTGTCAAATAAGGTGACCAGAAAAGACTTTAAAGGGAGTTAGAAACAGCAGTGTCCTCCCTGGGCAGGTTTTAAAGGAGGGTTATGCAAAATCTGGGATTGTGTTTTTCCTTAAACCTACTCTTACTCTCACAAAAGTTTTTCTTTTCATTCTAAAGTGTACAATGGAGAAAGGCGGAAGGCAGAAAATACACTGTTGTACTTCACACATTTAGCAATAAGTTAATAGATCTACTTAGGAACAAAGACACTCTCAGCCAATATTTGTGCTTAATTAATAAATTCATTGAATATCTAGTTGAACAAGATCCTTGGAGGTCATCTGGTCCAATCTCCAGCTGGAAAGAAGACTATTAACCAAGACCAAATCCGAAAAGCCCTGGTTTTACTGATTCCATCTCCTGGCTGCTACAGTGCTACATGGTTATGATGTATGAAAGTTGTCTGTCTTCCCCAAAGTTTTTTGACACTATTCATTTTTAGACACAGGCCATCAGTTCACCAAATCTTTATTCAGTTTAGACAGACAATACTTAGCATTCTTTTTTTTTACCCAGTTTCCTGTATTTTCCCTGAATTTATGGCCCAGCCTATAAGCCACGGAGCCCTCTCACCATTGAGTCAACAATTCCCATTCTGAGGGATTGTGCAAATTCCATATATTTCTACAATGATATCCCATTGAGAAAGTTTAGAGCTCAGTGGTCCTTATGCTTACTGTACATTTTTGATGGTATAGGGAACTACAGTAGATTCTATCATAAATCCTGTGGGAGTACTGGCTGATTCCAGGCCAGGCAAGGGAGTCGTTCTCTCTGTTCTGCTTCAGTCACTTGTTTGTGACTGCTTATTTTTGCTCTTTAAAATCCTTTCCCAGTCACCTAACTTGCAATGATTCTTTTGCTTTACTCAGGTACAGCAAAAAATTATGAGCAGATTAATCTGTAAAGATGTAATTAAATGGCAGCAGATTGCCAATTGTCAAGAGTCAGGTAGCTGAAATTCCCACAGGGGAGTGCAATGTCTCCTGGAAAGTGATGTAGTATTTATCTTATTTATGTGGAATTTCTTTTGTCCTTAAATTCTAGCATTTTGATCAGCAGGTGATTTGAGGGATCTACTTGAAATAACTGACAGAGTTAACTCACAGATCAGTTTGCTTTAATCGGAAGGTCACAATTGGACTATTTTTCTTTATAGAGGAAGTTCTTCACATATCTTCCTGCAAAGGTTGAATAGTGACAAAAATTTGCTTATCTTCATAAAATAAGAATTTTCAAAATCAGAAAACAGACTCAAATACAAATTATGAACTGCCTATAGGAGATTAGTGAGATTAGTGATTCTGTCAACAACACTTTAGACCAACAGCAAGTTTATTCCTTTGAATCCACACAGCTCAAAAAAACCAGTATTTTTTTCCCTCTCCTTTCCTGTCTTTCATTTGAGTATAACATTCTGAACTTGAATATTTCCTGGAAAGAGTGGCAACATTAAATTATTTTTTTCTTCTAAAATATTTATCAAAATTCTGGAATCCTTTCTGGGACAGATGGGGGTCACAATTGTGTACAAATATACAGCATGAAAATGGGAAAACAGCCTGTCTTGCCCTAGACACTGGATATGTCACACCAACAGCAGCTTGATAGGGAAGAAAGACCAAGTGAAAATGATGAACTGTCCTATCAATAGAAAGGGTAGCACAAATAGTGCATCTGTTTAAAAAACTATCAAAACTGATAAGCTTCAGACATACTAGGAGAGATAAAAAAAGTAAGATATTCTGTGACACAAAGAAATTCTTTAGTAGTACCTGTTTTTTCAGTCCCCAGACACAGTAATATGAAAAGCCATTTGCCTAAGAATTGTGATGGAGTTATCAGGGTAAAATGCAAGGTTTTCCTTGGGAAGAGGACGGAGTCTCTTCCTTAACCTTCTTTAAATTATGGTAGTAGTCACTCTAGATTCCAGTTTTGGGAAGACAAGGGTAGACTTCTGATATTCCTGTTGCAAATGACAAGCCTGGCATCCTGTTTAGAGATTTTTACAATGCAATTCCCCCAAGATGGTTAGGAGATCATTGGAGTAACTCAAGTGCCAAGGTTTAATGTTTATTTCTAGGGTTAAATAATGAGGTTTGTAGATTTCTTGTGCACTTATCCGACAGAAACAAGCTAATAGTGGGCAAAGCCAAAGGGACAGGGAAAGAATTCTCTGGGATATATTTCATGTGCTAAAGGTATTATTGAAATACAGGTGCACATCTAGCTCAGAATCTCTGCTCAACAAATTGCCTCTGACTAATGACAGTAAAAGGCCTGAATCTATGTATTCCCTGGAAAATTCAAAATCTGAATTTAATATAGTGCAGCCTCATTTCTGAACTAATGCAGTTGTATAAAAGACATTTTGTTTAAAAGAACACTTTGCTGGAGAGGGAGAAGTACAAAAGGTGTGTCTGAGAATGCTAACAACCACAGAGGTTCTTAACAGAAAAATAATATATGGAAGAATAATGAAATCTGCCTATTTATTACAGCAAAATAACCATTATTAATTGTTATGTTATCCATTTTGGCCATACAGTCTGATATGCAGTCTTATTGTGTGGTTTCTCAGGAACAATGAGGTGATTTAGGCTTAGTCTTCTAGCATTTAGAAAAATATTCATATAAAGCCAGATAATCTTCAGTAGCTCATGGTAATTCAGATACATCCCCCCCCTCCTTTGTTATTGAGGTGGTTTCCATGTCAAGAAATATTTGGCTTTCTTATGGTCACATTCACAGCTTTTAAAGCCTGTAATTCACACAGACTCTTTAGCCCTTCAAGCACAGCACAGCAAATTTGGCAGTGCATAGGACATCCTTTATATCAGTCAATACTTGGGCAATAACCACCTCATTTCTGCCTATATTTTCTACTTAAAAGAATCTTCATACTTCTTCTGCAGGTTCCACAATAGAATGGGGTCTGATGCTGGCTTTAGAGCCCACACCAACCTAGCAGGCAATACCACCTCTGAAAAAAACATTATACCACTCAATAATTATACTGAGCTTGATCCCAGATGCCCTGATCAGGATTTTTACTGCAGATATGTAAAAGAAGGTCTCACATTTACCTCAGAAAATTTTGAGTCTGAGATTGCAAGGGATTTAGAAAACAAAGGAGAAAACCAAAATGGAACTCCTCTACATGTACAAATATATGCTAATAAATGCCTGCTCCTTAGAATTTTCCTTAATTGATTGAATTAATGTAAACATCACAGAAAAAGTATCTTGAGAATTCACAGTACTGCACTGATCTAGTAAAAGTGAATTTCAAAATATTCAGTATTCACTGTGATTTAGAAAAGCCCTAAAGAAATACAGAGATTGTATAAAGGCCACTGTAAAGGTCTCAAGTGACTTCTGCTGTTGGTGTGAACTGAATACCTGCTGAAGACAACCTGCAGCACAGAAAACATCATCCTTCCATAAAGCAAGGCACAAAATCTACAGCAAGGAAAATCTTAAAAATATGATGGTGCTACAATATATGTTCTTTTCACTGGGATTCACGATATAACTACCAGTATTTCACAATGGAAACACATAAATTATCATAAACCACTTTGAAGTAGTTCACAGAATCCACCCAAATCCTCAACTAATTCACAATTTAATCTGTACTTCACAGTCAGTGATACGTAAGACTACGCTATTTCCCACATCTTCTGCTCCATTACAATTCTTCACAGAACCTTCTTTAAAAGCATTGTCAAAATGTTCAAATGTTTTTTAAGCAGGGTACAACTGTCTATATCCTTCAAATACATAATGGCTTTCCTTCTGAGATCAGTCTGTAAAAGCCACAGGATTTTGCATCAACAAAGAAGTCTCAGCAGCAATGCAATAATGGGGACTGGACCATCTGAAGGACTAATCAAAGCCCTGAAAAACTAATGCTTAGCTTTGGCATCACATAGGAGAAATGTACAGTGAACTAATTACAATTTCTGTCTTGTGTACTGTCATTCATTTCACAGCTTCCCTGAGTAACATTCTCTCAGCAGTCATGCAGCAAAATGTCCCCAAAGGTCACTTGTAAAGGCATTATATAGAATCTGATTCTGGGAATTGTTTCTGGGCTCTAATTGGAAGCTATATCATTTTGGCTTATCACAGCTTGGTTGTGTTTGTGTCTGTTGGTGGGACCATTCATACCTATAAAACCTCTTGTGATCCTAAGGACCTTGAAATGCTGAAGGAGCTTGCTGAGTCAGGATCTCTGACATTATGTGGTCATTCACTGTTTGCTAACTTATGAGGAAAGAATCCCACCAATAAATCCCATGGAGTAGAACTTATTCTACCATTTGTTCAGCAATGCCAAAGCTCTTTAGAAACTAGCTATAATTACTGCCCCATGGCGAAGACAAACAAATCATTCTTGTTTTAAAAAATGAAGAAAATAGGATCAAAGGTCTGTCTCAATGTCATATGGATTTAATGAAAGCAGCTTCCAGGAACCCACTGTTCCCTAATGCTGCAAACAGTGCCAGACTTCGGCAGAATGCAGCAGAAGCTCCATCTGATGGGGTTTGCCCAATACTTCTGCTTTTGAACCTCAGCAGAACATAACCTTCTACCCAATGAAAAAGTATTTGATGCAAGTTTTATGCAGAGCACTAAGAAGTTGGTCTCCCTGGATGATAGACTCGAGTACCACATCATCCAGCTGTCTCACTAATACAGGGTCCAGGGTCCTCCTGTGGATGAGAAACTGCAATGCATAATGCTGCTGGGCACTGGCACCTAATCTTCTGCCTCGCTCTGCCATGATATTTCCCCTTGGGCTCTGGGAACTCTATTAATTTGTGTTTAAAATCTGATAGCCAAAAACTTTTTATTATTTGGTCCCCAAGGTACTTGTGCAGGAAAAGGGTTTTTTTTTTTCTGGTTTGTTGGTTGGTTGGTTGGTTGGTTGTTTTGCTTTGGGGTTTTTGTTCTGGGGGGGGAGAGGGAAATTTTTGTGTGTGCATTTACCAAGGAAGATATTTTTGAAAAAAATTGTGAGAAAGTCACTCCTTCTAAAACTTTTTAAATCACTCTAAAAGTCTAAATTCATTAAAGTTATCTGGTGTCCTTTTAGTAAAGCAGAATGAGGAAAAAGGAATAAAAGGCAAAGAATTGGCTAACTGCAATACAGCAAACTCAGGGCATGCATCAGAAAGACGAGCATGCAGATGGTCCATGAGTGATTTGAAAAAGGTTTCAAATGCTTGTACCTCAGGATATCTGCTAGCTATCACATGGAACTGAAGTTTGTATTAAATCACTGAGCTTCATGCCTAGCAGATAGTAAATCTTTATATAACATTCAGTGGAGCTATTATATCACAGTTTCACAGCCTTCCTCCTAGCTGTTAAGCATTCTTTTTCTCTGTGTCAGATTTTTAACAGCAGTTTTCTCCCTATTTCATCAGAGGAAGGTGTTTAGCCCTTTTTTTTTGTGGTGGAGTACTTAAAATAATCTATTAATTTCTCAGCATGATTCACCAGACTCTTCTCATATGCCAAGTTCCTCCCTTCCCATCATAATCTGGCTACCCACTCACTCAAACAATATTTAATTTCTTCCAGTGGATATTAGCTGTAAATCCCAAGTGCATGCTTATCCACCCTGCCTGTTATTTCAGAACAGCTCCTTGCTTGTGCTGCGGCTCTAATTAGTCAGCTGGCCTGCAAACCTTTGGTTCCAAGAGAAAATGCCAGCACAGTGCACTAAGCCCCTGTAACAGCACTAAGTCCCGCTTCAAATGGCAGTGTTTCCAAAGGGAAGGCATGGTTGTTGGAGAAGAGCAGGGTGTCTTAGCCTGACTTTTCCCCGCACTTGATTTAGTTTGTCTGAGTTTTTGTTTACTGGGAATCTTTAACGGGTTCTGCTGTCGATAAAGCAAGAATTGTTTTCTGCTTAAAATGCAGCGGGTGGGAGGGAGAGGCAGGCGCGCAGAGCAGCTCAGGATGAGGCTGGAGCCGGGAGTTGCCAGGCAACTGCTGCCTGCAGCGGCAGCGGCAGCGCCCTCCGGCACCGCGCCCTGCGGGCCGGGCTCCGCCACAGCCGCGCCCTCCGCGCCCCTCCGCGCCCCTCTGCTGCCAGGTTTATACTCGTTTTCCACTGCCTGGGAGATGTCCGGGGATGTACTCGTGCGAAAGCTGCTGTGCACCAAGGGTGGTCCTACGGCAAACGATTTTGGTACTTAGCTCTGTTTTTTGTGCCTAGATTGCTGCTTTCTTCAGAAAAGTGATTGCTAAAGAGCATTCATAGCTAAAGTCACACACATTCCCAGCCATTATGAGCTTTTCAGGTAGACTTCCCCTCTTATGCCTGATATTGACTTAACACAGGTGAAATTATTTCAGTATTTCCTTGAAGAAAGATATAAGATCTGGTTTTGTCAGCAGAACTCTGTGTTTATGTATAAGCATATTTTCAATACAGGAGTCTGCCTTAGGTAAAATTGTAAATATCACCCAAGGCAGTGGACTCTGGAATCTCCTTCACACACTCAGACTCCTGAATGTGGTCCAAGTCCAGTTCCCCCACTGCTCAGCTTCTGTGTTCTGACTTTTCTGTGTGTGGAAGGGTAGAGATGGCAAAGAAAGAGCAGATGGAAATGTACAACTAAGATTTTCAGTGTGTTTGGGAAAACTTGAGTAGACAGCACCTGGAAACACTAGTGGCAGAGTGTTAATTTTGATGATAGACTCATCAAGCAGACTGAGAGAAAACCTCTGAAGATATTTTTTTACCAAGAGACAAGACTCAGATTCGGGGACAATTGCCACAACTCTCCCATATTGCTGCTGAATTCCTCAACTGCTTGTGGACAATACTCATGATGGGCTTTCACTTTTCTCCCTGCATTGGGTCTGTTCTGCTTTGCATGATTTGCCAGCTGGAAATTAACACAGAGGGGAACAAGGCTGTCCTGTGTCCCAGGTTATGTCTGAGCACCTGGGCTGAAGCTCCAAGACCTGTGGGCCAGTCTCTCAGATTGTGCTTCCAACAGCTGAGCAGGATGGTGTCTTCCACATCCTTGTGGGACAGGGGCATGCTCCTACAGCAAATGCCCAGGTCCTGGCCCACTCTGGGGCTGTGCTGTTACCATCAGCTGACTGGTGCCTGAGGGTCACACACCCACGCTGCCAGATGTGTGCAGTGGGACTTCTACAGAGGATTACGGCTTCCTCTGCTAGTTCTGCTGCTATCAGAGCTCTGCTGCTAGGCAAGAGAATCTTCTTGTTCACCTGCAGCTTTGCATAAAGCTCCCTTTCACTCATCAATCTGAATTAATAACACCACTTAAATATGAAAAGGTTTACCAATTACCTCCTGAGTTTTCAGCATTCATTTTGGTGCTAACATTTACCAAAGAAAATAAATTACTATTATAGGACTGTATACTTAAAATCTCATTTGTCATGTCTTTTCCTTCTCTCAGATCATTGTTCACTAAGTTCTTTATAGATTTAGACCACTGGGCATGCTTTGTTCAGCTGTACAATTTATATCATGTAGAGACATGGCTTTCCTTCAGGTATTCAAAAAAGCAATTAACAACCCTCTGAATACAAACAACAGTCTTATGTGATGGATGCTCACATGTGTATCTCCTCTAATTCTGGTGCCATTCTGAATTAACTTTAATTTACACTTTCCTGGAAGGGATTTGTTTTGTACCCCTGACTTCCATGCACAAAGCTCTGAAGTATCACCACTTGTACCAGGAAGCAGAGCATCAGGGAGGTCTAATGAAATAAGAAGCTGCCCTGAAGACAATCATTCTCTTTCAGGTCACCAAGGACATTCTCTGTTGTTGTATAGTGCTTCCTCCCCTACACAGCAACCCATTCCATGAAAACTCAGGGACTGGAAGTAGATGCTACAGGAGACTAAATACAGTATGGCTTCTGTGGAAAAAAGAGTTCTCAATCTCATTTCAGAGAAGGAAAAGGCAATTTTCTGCTCCTCCATGCAGTCGCCTGGGACCTGGCAAAGCCCACAGGATGGATTATTTGTCCCCTACATCTTGAGGACAGACAGGTCTATGGAAAACACCAAGTCTGACAAATAAGTCTCACATCAATCTTATAATCTGTTGGGAAACGGATCAGTTGCCAAATAGGTGGAAATCTGTGGGTCGCATGGAAACCATTAGACTAGCAGATATTTCCCCTTTTAGATGCCAATGCTTTTCTCACTCTGGTTCTTGTCAGTATTAGGGAATTCTTTGAAAGAGAAAGAATTCTTGTCAGATGCTAATGGTATATTTGCAGTGCAGGATTCTATGATGCAGGGTAGTTCATGGTAGGTGAAGAATCCTTCTCTCACAAGGAAAGATTCTACTTTTGTGTGTGACATCAATTTTCAGATTATGTTCATCATTTTCCAGATCAATTAAAAATCCAAGGCAGAGGGGAAAATTGAATAAAATTAAAAAGCTTTGTAGCTATAAAATCTTCTTTGTTTAAAAAGTGGTTAAGGAATTGGTGTAATATCTTTCTGTGAGTGATTTTTTTTCTGTGTGGTCAAAATGTAGCTTTTTACTCAAAAGGTACTGATACACAGATTTCTGGAGACAATTTTGCTCTTACCTGTTTTCCTATTCAAAGTACTCTAAGATAACACCTATCGACACTGTTTGTTGGAGGACTTCGCAGTTCTGGGTTTATGGTTGGACTTGACCTGAAAGATCTTTTCCCACCTAAATCATTCTATGATTCTATGATTAGAGAAGCTTCAAAGCAGCACAAAGGTGTTGAAATATCTCTCTCTCCTCTGAAATACCACAGCCAGGAACATTGAATGAAAAGGTTTTCTGTGGTGTGGCTGACCTGGGGCCATGCCAGCTGGCAGAGTTCTGAAACAATAACAAGAAAATAGGTCACTTTCACATACTGTTTCTTTCACTTCTTAACCCCCTAGCAGAGTGGTTTGTACTAATGCAAACCCCACAGTCATAATTTTGATAATGGATGCAAACCTCTAAAAGGTGAAGGGATAAGCAGTGTGCAATTCAGACCAATTTTGAGAAGAAAAAAAAGAAAAGATAAAAATCTGTCAGGAAAAGCCTATTTCCATGAGATTTTTCTAAACTAATCCTTTGGCTCTCTAACACTCTGCCTTCTCCTGCAGCACATATTCCACCCTAACTTTATCATGCTATGTAAAACAAAAGGTAAAAGAGGTTAGATTTCAGATTAACTGTTTGGTCTATTAGCATTTCTTTACAACTGTCCTGAACACAGAACAAATCCTCTATGCACCATCTATACTTTCTTTACAATAGCCTCCAGGAGCTTATTTCATACGTCATTCACTATTCACCTGCAGACCATTTCACTCCAGTTTGTTTTCTTATATACACATTTCAAGGATGTGCCAACACACTGACAAGCTTTTTATGCAATGGGCACTTTCAGCCATGTGTTTGAAACAGTGTTTTAGAAAAGTAGGAGAAATTAGATAGCAGATTCTGTCCAGAGAAAGGTGATTTTTTTTTCTTAATGATCCCTAGTTTACTAGTTGGATGGAGCAGTTCTCAAGCTTGACCACAGGTCCATGTCCCCTAAGACGAATTTGATCTGAACCAGTGACACCTAAAGAGTGTTACAAAACATGTATCAGCCCCATTGGCTGCAATAACCAGTGCACTGTGTGCTGCTGCTTTGAAAAAAAACCAAACAACCCTTCTTGCTATATGCTAGAATAAAGAATGTTAAATACCTGCTTCTCCCAAGCTCTCCAGCACGCTAATGATTTTACTATAAATTAGGCTTAAAAGCCAGCAGAGCTTTACTGACATTTTCAACTATCTCCGTGGGACTGCATTCTTACTGCCCTTAGAATTATTAATGGCAAAATCTTGTGGCTACCTGCATACCCTGGAAAAAATATTAATTTGCTTCATTTTCAATGCATGTCTGCAAGTGGATTCTAAAGTCCTGAAAGAGGTATTACTCTTTTGTTATATGGAACTACTATAGCCTCTTTTTATTATGCAATTATGGAAAAAAAGTTTAAATCACCAATACCTGTAATAAAAATGAAAGCTTTGGGCTTTGTGGTTTTTTTTTTTAATTTATTTTCTGCTTTGATATTTTTTTCTGTATAAAAAAAGCAATAGGAGATCAAATGTGAATTAGACTTACTTAACATATTCTCTATGACCCCTAAAGGTCAGAGAACCAATTCAGACAACTAAGTCACTAATGGCTGTCATTGAAGTATGTGCACAGAAGCATGTGCCTATTTTATGAACCATAAACAGGACTTCTCTACCTCTTAGAGGAGCTGCAGAATGCAACGAAAGCTTCTGTCAAACGTGGAGCTGCAGTGTGCTAGAGGGTGAAGGCTGAGATTAAAGTATTTTAGGGAGAGCAACAGGACTGAACTTCATTTCATTAGCTCAGCACTGACATGACAAGACTAAGGACAGTTGCTCAATGAGTTCATTGATACCGGAACATATGGAAGACTCTGTCTGTCACAATCTTATTAGTGAGAGGATTTTGCTGTCCTTTGGACAGCTTTGGATGGACTTTAGAAAGCAAAGAGGATACAGCTGTTAAGCCTCACCTTTCACCTTGGCTGGGGAAGTTTCTGAGAGCACAGATGGTGCTCAGTTTCAAGCCGCGAATCACTGTCACAAAGTCTGTGTTACGTACAGCCGTGTAATGGGTTGGTCCTGGCTGAGTGCCAGGTGTCCACCAAGCTGCTCTATCACTCTCCTTCCTCAGCAGGACGACAAAGAAAATAAGATGGGAAAAACCCCTCAAGATAAAGGCAGTTTAATGAAGCAAAAGCAAAGGCCCCTCATGGAATCAGAGGAAAACAAAAGATTTATTATCTATTTCAGGTATGTCCGGCCACTCCCTGGGAAGTAAGGCGTGGTTGCTCTGGAAGACAAATGATGCAATAAGAAGGGCCACAAATTCCCCCTCCCTTCTGGTTTAAATTCCCCAAATTCTGTTCTGGGCAGTGTTGTCACTACCCCATGTGTCTGTCTCTCAGATTATGTCCCTAGGAGTTCATCTGATCACTGCTTTGGCCCTGTATTTTCAGTTAGTGCAAGTCCTTGAGGCCATTGAGAAGACAAAAAAGGTTTGCCTTAGACCAATGGCTGGTCTGGCCTCTTTCTAGGTCCCAGGGGGCAGGTGCTGGGAAGCTCCCTTTTCCTTAAGAGCTTCCCTGAAGAAATGAGAGGGAAAGCACAGCCTAGTTTAAGGAACAACATAACTTAAAGAATGAAGTCAAACAGTCTTCAAGCTGCTGGAAGATATGAAGAGTAAAAATTTGCATTTCACAAAAAAAGAGTAATCTGCAAAGGTATTGAGAAAAGCTGAACTGTATAGTGTGAATCAAAGCAGAAAACATGAAACTTCCAGCTAATAAGAGCCACTCAGAGTTTCTGAGTAAGTTGTGCTCAGGCTATGTTTCCAGTGAGGTTTGCTAATGTAGCCCTACAGCAACATCTCTGTATTGTTGGTATGGGGTGCAGCAGAAAGAAGCATGTAGGAACAGTTGGCTAAAACCAAATTCACTGTCATAACAGTTACTGCAGAATAAGCTGTGTGGAGAAAATTGTGGCTGTTTATGTGGACTACATTAAGCAGCTACTGGAGAAATGGACTCTTTAATATGGTGAAAAATGCAATATTACATGTACACTATGCTTTCCCTTGTTGACAAAAGTGCATGTTTCAAATTGCCCAGAGCACTGTAATGTGTTTGATTAATTTAAATGAACACAAAGGGTTAGGAACCAGCCACATGATTTTGGTCTGGGTTTCAAAATAAAATTATAAAATAAATTTACTATTATTACATTACCACTATACATGGAAAATGTTCTTCTCTTCCAATTCATTTAAAAGAATAGTTAAATCAACTATCTTTCATGTCTCGATAGATCTTTTTATGAATCACTGCTGTTTCAAAGTAATAAACTGGCTTTCATAGTTAAAACACACAATAAATTGAGCTTCTGAATTTCTTGATGATGATTTGGCGATGTTAATTTTTTCTGAAAAGCTTAATTTACTTCTATTAACTGTCTTTCCTTTTCAACCTATACACTTAATAATAGTAGCTTTTATAGTGTTCATACATGTTATGTACACACACAGCCTTTTGTTTCCAAAGTTTTCCCTGAAACTACCAAAAACCTTAGCCTCACAGCACATCTGAAACTGTATTACAAAGGCATGAAACACAGTGCTGGAAATCAAAGAACTGGATTTTCAAAGCTCCTTTTGATAACCTAAGTGGAGACAATTCACCTAATTACTTTTCTCTATGTTTTAAATTCTATTAATTGTTTTCCACCACATCTGCTCTCTAGTGTGACATAGATTACTCTTAACAGGAAGCAGTAGCAGAAGATGAAAGGAAGAAAAAGCCCAAATGAACATGCTATGATCTTTACAAGTAACTACATTTGCAAGCAAAACCACAGTGTATGAAGTCACATGGCCAGAAGATTTCTTTTGTACTCTCTATTCCCAGTTATATAATATACATTTTAATGCAATAAATTAACTGTGTGCAGAGGGCCAGCACTCGACCAATGTTCCACTTAGATGTCATTTAAGCTCTGGCCACCTCTGTCCTTTCCTACAGCTTTTTGTGGAAGAGTTAATGTAGCTCAAGAGGGAATAGCTAACCTCATTACTAGGAGGAAGATAAAGGACAAAGTAAGATTTTGAATAAGAATGGACCAAAATCTAAGTAGTTTCAAAGTGATCTTAATAGCTTTTGTGCAAGAAAAGAAATCTTTAATTTGCCATGGGAGTGAGTTTCCTCTGCTTTTATAATGTAAAAATCATGAGAAGCCTTTTTTTTGCCCCAAGCAATGAGCAAAGATTTTGATATGGTTTGACATTATATCAATAGAGAAATGAAAACAGGGTAGGGACAGATAAGTGCATGTAATGGTCCCTTTAAATATTTTTGACATGTTTTCATGCTTTTTTCCCTGGTGATAATTCAAGAGAACTATCAGATAATTGCATAAATATATGAGATGTGCTACCTGTCCAAAGAAAAGGTTAGTGCCATCACAGGCCACGTAAATCTTCTTTTATGAAAAGGAACGCAAATGAAATGATTACCTAAGTCGAGGTTTTATGAAATATTGACTAGGATTATGTTTCCTGTGGGAGTAATTTTATTTTAATCCCTCATTTGAGATTCTATTCCTATGTACATTACATGATCAATCAAGAGATGTCATTGAACAACAGGTGGGAATAAGGTCAAAACTGCAATATGCTTACCTTAAAAATTATTGAATATTTGTCTTATAGACATGCAAATAATGGTATAGATCCTTATGTTCTGCTGGTGCTCCTCATAGCTCCAGCTGTGTGGGAAATAGAGAATATGTTGTTCCCAAGGAATGGCAAAATTGATTTCAGACAATATTTGTTGCCAGTATGGGATATAATTGCCAGTATGTGATATAATTGCTACTACTTAATTTCTTTAAAAATAGATCAGAATTTTAATTTCTTAAAAGATATTTTTAAGAGATCACAAAATTTTTTATTTATTGAAAATCCAGGACTTTTTTGGGGTTTTTTAATAAGTGAGATGACTCCTTCCCATTTAGGTCCTGAATCTACTCATAGAGTTGACTTTCTTTGCTGTTGCATGTCTGTACATTGCTGAATGCAAAATATTTCCTGGCAACATTTTATTTGCTGGTAAGTGTAAATAAATATGTGCATGAAACATAAATCTCTCACTGTTCTGGAGTTTTGCAATTTAATGTGAAATGAAAGCATTCATCTTTAACCTTTTCTGTCTGTTTTTAAAGAGAAGAAGGGTTTCAAGAAACCCAAAAGAAAACAAAAATCAATGCAAGATAGGGAAGGTGAGGTAAGGAATAAATAGGTTCAAACAAAACCAACTTCATCAGCAGTTTCTGAGACCTGATTTTGGATTTGTAATCCTGGTGGTTTCACAATTCCTGCAAAGGCCTGGTCCCTCTATCAAGGTACTGCAAACACACAGCAGTTAAATGTGTTGGCAGCCCCGTTAATGTTTTGAGTTGCAGGGCATTTTACCTGTAGCTCTAAATGCAGGTTCAAAATACGGAGTGAGAGGGAAATTTTGGCTTTTGCTGGAATGCAGTCTGTACCAATGTCCTGGGGTGACTTTATGATGCTTGTATCCCAAAATTGTCTCCCAAATTTTCCCCTAACCAGAACAACCAATAAGATGTAAACTTGCATATCTTAATTCATAGACTAGTTTGACATTTGGATGAAAAACTTTTAAACTCTGAAAATTATTTCAGTGTTGAATTCTCTGCAGTACCTTCCACAGCAAATTTCCAGTTGAGACTTCTAAGAAAAAGTAAATCTCTGCACAAAAGTTTTTGCAAGTGTAACAAACCATGTCTCATAGCCTAAGCAAAGCCCAAGAGATAACCAGCATTTGGAGAGTTTTAGTACTTAGCTGACAATAAACTTTGGGTGTGTGACTTCGGTGTGTTGTATCTCATCTTCTTATTTTGAAAAAAAAAGAGAAAAAAGTAGCTAATAATACTTAAAAGGCTGTTTTGAAAATTAATTTAAGTATTTATAGCAGCTTAGCATCACATGTCACTGCCAAGTGCTATAGTTGTTATTGTGGGATGAACAATAGCAGCAGCCAGAGACTGGACCAATCCAGGACTAAAAATATTCAGTGTAAAGACTTTCAGAAACTTCAAAAGAAACAGTCATCACAGCTCGTGGCAGTACACCAGGAGAACTTCCCAAAGCATCTGTGCCTATCTCAGTTAACGGCTTCACATAGGTTACTCATTAGGCTTTCATTTGAACAAAACCAGAAATAGTTTTTTTTTTTTTTTTTTTTTTTTTTTTTTTTTTTTGTGAAAATTTCTTTACAAAAATAAAGATTTCCTTCACAAAAGCATACAAAAGAGTTCTCCTTAAATCTACCCACATTTTATTTTCACCTGTAATCATTCTGGGAATTTGCCTCACCCTGCTATCTGACATGGGTTTGTAATTATTGTCTGTCATATAGTAGTTTGTACGCAAAGTTTCCCTGTGTTAAAGATTGCTGGATAAAAGTTTTTATAATTGACCTAAGTTTGACACAGATGTGTAGGTGCATTATAATTGATAAAATTCTAAATTATAGGAGAATGTATTTTTCTGACTCTAATGACAATGAAGAGGCAAATCATGAGTGTTTATTAAAAGTGAGTAGCTTAGAAAAATAGTGCTAATAACTATACCATGCAAAAAAAAAAATTCACAGACATGCCAGAGCAGTCCTGAAAGCAGTGGCTGTGCCACACTTCATGTGAAGTTAATAACACTTACCTCAATAACTCACTGAATTACCCATATTTCTTTCTCTTCTGAAATTATTGCTCTCTTTCATGCCATACTCCAAGGCAGAAAAGATATTTTCTTCCCCTTCATATGATTGAAATTTGAATTATCTTTCACTATTGCAACAGATTTAATTTTGATCCTTGCATACCTGCATTTGACAAGGAGACAAAGAAAAATTTAAAATTACCTGGATTGGATCTGCAGATTTTTAGTACAGTGGAGACTTGGTTAAGGGTGGACTGCATACAGGAGTGGATGCTTTAGTGTACTTTGTGCACATGCAAAGGCACACAATACAGGCTAGCAGTCTGCAAATTGTATTTCTTGGATTTTTGCCTGCAGTACTATAACACTACTAAATGGCACTTGTAACTGTAGGCACCTTCCTAAGTCACATTTGACACTTCATATGACTTTTTACTTTTGTCATGTTTTTAGGTGACAGTGTATAAGGGCATCACTTCAGGAGTAAAACACTTGAACTCACAGTGTTAAAGTCCAACTTCTGCATAAAACCACACTTTAATGGATGATGGAAAATTGTGGAAATCCGTTAGTGTATGGTTATCTGAGAGTAGCAACAACTGGGTTTTGGAAGGTTAAAGGAACCATCAGTGGTATGTCTATTCAACCCTTCTGAGAAGTTCCTTTTTCCCCCAGATAAATTATGGAAGCTATACCATACCATCACCATGATTTTGCATTGTCCAATCCAATTGAGCAATAATTCACAAGAGGCATTCCTAATGTCAGGGAAATTCTGAACAGTTAGTTCTGACATGATTTACTGATAATTTTGAATAGTGGAAAAGAAAGATATGCCCATTTTATTTGGCATATAAAGAAGTGCTCAAGCTCTTAGAAAAATCTTTCTCATATCTCTTGAACAACCTTGAGGGATCCTTGTGTCTCCTTCTTTAAAAACACTTTCTTTAAAAAGAAAGACAATTAAATCCTCCAAACTAGTTAAAGATTTAATTCCATGTCCTGTATGTTGCAATAATCCATTTTTTTCTGTGTCTAAAAATAGAGCAAAAGGAACTTGGTACTAATTACTATCTAGATACGTGCAGGAAAACCCTGGCCTTAGTTATGTTTTAAATATTGATCTTTTCATCTTACGTGATGATTTGACTAATTTGGAGTCTATGAGTGCCTGTTAGCAAGCAGGTTTAACTCCAGTTTAAGAAGGAGATAGAATTTCCCCAATATTTAAGGTATTAATAGTAATTTTTTTTCTTTATAGAACTACTGTGTAAAACTCAGAGCTAAAAAAAAAAAAAGAAAATAAGAAAAACATCCCAGAGAAAAATTTGATTTGGTTTTATGGAAGTGAAACTAAACTATTTTCATGACATGGTCTCCTGAAATGCACAGATAAATTCAGAGTAATGGCTTCATTGCTCTGTATTGTGTTGTCCCTTCAGGCTTTGGTTGTCAGCAACAGAGATTTAGATAAGTTTCAATCACTGAGTCAAATTCTGTGCTCTCTACTCAATTTTTTTCTGAGAACTTAATTGAAAATATGCTATTAAATATAGTGTCTGAATGCTTTTGCTAAGACACTGAGGTAACAAAAATGTTCTAAAATATAAATTTAGCATGCATTATGTCCCATTGGACCCCCTTTCTGAGCCCTTTGATTAACAAGAACATAACATCTTCCTTAGCATAAATCCTTATTTTGAAGGAAGTTTTTAAGACCCCTGTGGCTAGTCTGGCTCAGCAAGTCTGCATGGACAACCATTCCTTTTGGGCTACACTGACTTGGCTGTCTGTTACACCTGCAATGACTGAGTGATTATTTGTGTTGGAAGGAGGATTTGGGGAACTGCAGGTGTGTCAGCCTGACCTCAGTGCCAGGGAAGGTCATGGAGCAGATTGTCCTGAGCATGATCACGCAGCATGTGCAGGGCAGCCAGGACATCAGACCCAGACAGCAAGGGTTTGTGAAGAGCAAGTCCTGCTTGACCAACCTGAACTTCTATTACAAGTTGACCTGTTTAACTGGGAGAAGGAAAATCTGGGAATGCCATCTACATGCACTTTGGTAAAGCCCTACTGGAGAGGCTGGCTGCTCATGGCTTGAACAGGTGAACTGTTCACTGGGTTAAAAAACTGGCTGGATGGCTGTGCCCAGAGAATGGTGACTGGAGTTCAATCCAGCCAGGCTGGTGGCCATTCACAGGTGGTGTTCGCCAGGGCTCATTTGGTTTAGCCTGAAAGGAGGCTGTACTGATGAGGGGACCGTTCTCTTCTCCCAGGTAACAAGTGACAGGAGAAGAGGAAATGGCCTCAAGTTGCACTATGGGAAGTTTGGATTGGATATTGGAAAATACTTCTTCACTGAAAGGGTGTTCAGGCCTTGGACCAGGCTACTCAGAAAAGTAGTGGAATCACCATCCCTGGAAGTATTGAACAAACACATGGACATGGCCCTTGGGGGTACTGTTTAGTGGTGAGCATGGCAGTCCCGGGTTAAGGGTTGCACTTAATGATCTTAGAGGTATTTTCCAACCTAAATGATTCTATGATTAAGTCAGAGGTGCAGAGTTAAAGATGGGAAGGAAAAAGTGGCATCCACTTGAAACACATGAGGAGCAAGGAATCTGTATGCGTGGCTGAAGACACCCTAGATCACCAAGAGGAATCGTGACATGGTGAGCAATTAAAAAAATGTGAGTGAAGTATCTCATCAGCCGATGGAAAAATTCCTTTCAGTCCCTCTTGTAGAAGCCATTGGGGAAATTCCTATTCCAAGGACACTTTTTAAATGGAAATAACAGCATTGTCTTGACAGAGATTGAAGTCTCAGAGGAGGAAGTTATGGAGCAACTCAGCAACTAGGACAGCAGAATATTCATTTGAGAGGCCTGAAGAAAGAGTGAAGTAGCAGAGTTAATGAAAAGAAATTTATCCTTAAAAAGGTAACTGTGCTTGAAATAAGAAAGTCTCTTATTTGCTTCCTCTGATTGAAACAGGACCCAGGGAAAATCCTGCAAATTACACCTTGGCAAATTGTAATTTTGCTCAGGGGAATGCCCTGAAAAGCCTAATTAAAGAGTAAGGTAAGTAAGCATAACCTGATACAATCATGCCAATCCTGCTCCTCTAAGGAAAAGTATGACTCAGATATCACGCAGAGTTGTTTGAAACAGTTAATAAATTGGAGAGATAGAGGTGAATGTAATAGATCACTGGGCTGCTGGCAAAGATAAAATCTTAAAACAGGCACAAATTTTTTTTAAATGTCCACAGGGACAATTATGATAAACTACCACAATAACATACAGAGAATAATAGGGAACTTCCTGCCATGTCCAAAATTTTCCTCAATATTTTTTTCTTTGCCTGTTTCCAAGAGCATGCAAGCACAGACAGTGAGCATATGAGAGGCAGCACTAGGTATATATGGCATGCACATATATATACATATATACCTTATCAACAACATCTGCAAGCCATACAGTTATATAAATATGCCATACGTACAATGAATATGTACCTTGCGTATATGGCAGGGTGAAAGGGAAGGTACACTGGGAATACATTAGATTTTCCTAGAGGTGACAAATAATTTTCTTGGGTTACGAGATTGCGGGATATTCTTTGTGCCAGTAGACAACCCATAGATATTGCAGTGTTGATGTGAAAAAGAAGTCTGAAATTATCCTTAAGAGCTTATATTTTGGATGTGATGAATTGCTTAGCCAGTGCTCAAGAGTGATCTGACAAAGCTTAGAAAACATGGATAAATATTTGTATCTCACAGTGAAAATGAGGTTTTTAAAAGTCGTGAACAACTGCATACTTTCAAAAGCAGAACTTCTGACATCCACTTTCACAAAACAGACTTTATAGCTTTTAGTATTTACCAAGATATTTTATGAACAGTGAAAGGTCTAAACCAAAAAAATCAAACCAAACCAATCAACCAGCCAAGAAAACACCCAAATCCTCCCTGAAAGAAGAAAAAAGAAAAAATAATTTGCAGTCCTTCAGTTATAAGAAATCAGATACTTAATCCTTGACAGGTCTTCATATTCCCAAAAACCATTCTTCTAGATGGCTTAAACCAGAAGCTTCTCTTTACATTAGCATATCCTTCCAGTCCCAGGAAGAAATATTGCTCTGTCTTTATAAACCCAGTTATTGAGTTTGTAATTGACAGAAGTTTGTGTAGGAAATTACTCTGTATTCAGGTCCGTGCAGTCAAATATCATGGGATTTCCTTGCCCTCAGGCCTCCCTTTCATTTCTGTGTAACCAAACAGAACAGGGTAAGGTTTTTCCTAAAAGAAACATGGGGAGTTTTGCTGCAGCTGATAAACCTTCTCCAGTGCTTGCTCTGAGTGACAGGGACAGTATATAGCAAGGTCCTTGGCTTAGGCCAGCTCTTCCCAGCAGCAGCCAAGTGTTAGGTGCAGCAGGCCATCTGGGCATAGCCTTGAAGGATCTCAGCAGCAAGGGACTGGTAGAAGTTTCACAGGGACAAAAGAAAGAAAGTGGAACAATCCCCCTTGTATTGCTCCTTGTCCCCTCTCCTTTTTCTCTCCTGTCACAATGGAACTGTCTTGTGAGAAATCTACTGCCAAATACAAGGACAGTGTTGCAGTGAGGATGAAGATCAGCTAATGGTAAAATGTGAGATGAAAAAGGAGAAAGAACTGTATGACCTTAAGAAGTGCAGTAGTGCAAATGGGATCAAATATAATAGTATGAAAGTGAAAGATCATATACGGAGGAGGAAAGGAATTTCTGCTATAACCTGGGAGCTGGTCAGCCAAAAGTGACACAGTGAAAGAAAGATGTGAGTATATGAATCAATCACAAAATGTCCCTGAGCAACCAGCATGATGTGGCTGTAGGAAAAGATTAATTTCGTACACGGGAGTATCAGAAACAATGTGTCTGGCACAGAACAGTGTACTATGAATTTTGTACAAGACTCTGGTAAGGCTTTGTGTATATAATTGTAGCTACCTTTTTTCAGGAAAAATGAGGGAGGAAGAAAGAATTTAAACTAAAGGATGGTGGCAGTATCACAAATGGTCCAGCTTCGGTCTCTTCCAATCTATGTTTCTGAGTGAAGGGGGAATGAACTAGAGCTTTGCGCTAGTAGTATACACTTTTTTTTTTTTCCCTGAATCTGTGTATAAAGCATGGAATTTAAAACAGTATTTTCACTAGATTGATTTTATGTCTCAGGAAACCCTTATAATGCACAAATGTTGCAGTTGAATTTTAAGCAATACAAACAAGACTAAACTCCAGATGACCTAACTTTCTCACCAGGTGTTGGTACTGTTAAGACAGTGTCTCATTTCCCTGGGATGAAAACAAGTGCAGTTATTAAACACCCTCTGGTTTAAGGGTATGTACTCTTCCTGGGCCAACTTCTATTTGGAATAAATACCATTTAATTAGCTGCCACATTTCTCTTCCCATTGTGGTCCGTTTTTAAATTATGACAATTCAAAGAAACCTAGACAAGCGTTAATCTCAAAATATGTACCCATAAAGACAAATCAATATTATAACTCTTTTCAAGCTATTTAAACAAATGTCTTTTGTTAACATGATTTCAACATATTCTGAGAATAAGGTGATTTCATCTGTCTGACATTTAAGAGTCCTTTTTCTTTTTCTGCTGTTCTGTCAGTACACAACCTTGAAATCATTATTACTCAGACTTTAGTAAACTCTAAGTCATTATGGTTTCTTTACAGGCAGCAGATAGTTGGGTTTTTTTTTTTAAGTTTTCAATGTTGAAGTTTATAATTAATGTAATTTAAATTGAAAGGTACATCATTTTAATACAGTAAGTAGAAGAAAATTTTAAATTTTTTTTGTGCCCTGGAGCTCAGAGGTCTAGGTTTTGGAAAAGACTTGGTTTTATAATCATCTGCCTCTAGTGTCAGAAAAAATTAACTTGTATTGACACACACTCAACAGTGAAAGGTGGATTGTTAATGAAATTATTTGGTAAAGAAGAAACTTAGAGCTCTCTACTGTTTAAGATGGAAATCCAAACTTATGGCTTTGCAAAAAAAGCCACAATCACCTGATCTGAAAAAAAGTATTGCAGTCATAGTCTTTGGCATGGCTACAACGAAGGTCAGAATAAATTCCCTGGCTGGTATTTTAACCATGTTAAGCGAATGGTCATTAGGCATGTTGATGTAGTGTTGTCACCTGTGTCTCACAGTGTTTGTGACTGATAGAGTCAAGTGTGGTCTTGGAATGGTGGGGTGGTGAACCAAATTATTTTCTCTTTTTTGGCATCAGTATAGGTTTGTAGAGGTAAAGTACACAGCAAGAATGTGACTGCAGAAAAAAGAAAATGATTTCTGCACTAGTACAGAACAATAAGATCCTTTTTGATAGTGAAACTCACCCTGCAGAGCTCTAACATACATTGGCAATTGCACGCAATACAACCTTGATAGAAAATTGTATTATTCACTCAGTGCAGATAGTACCCTAGCAGGCAAAATTAAAATCAAAGAGAACTTACCTTACTCGAGAGCTTCCATTATTTTTGACAATTCAGAAGAAGAAAACCTGAAAAATTCTTATAATGCTTGTTGTGGATAAGGGATAAGTTCAGAGAACTTGACAATATGGAAGATAATACAAAGGGAATTTTTATTTTCACAGTGAATCAATGAACAGTTGCTGTATTCTTCCCAGAAAAAAATTGCTTGTTTGTTTTTTCTTTTCAATTGAGGGATTTCTGTTAAAAAAATATGAAAATGCATTCTGGAACTTGTGTTTAGAAAAGCCCTTGGATAGTAATATACTTACTCTGCTTTCACCTCTGTGTTCTAACATCCAGATGGTCAGGGTGATGGCTTTGAAATAGTTGCTGAATAATGCATTTGTCTGATAATATTCAGTTCAGTGTTTGCACTGACTATTCTCAACTTGTTGTGTTACTCTTACACATAACCATCCATTTCACTTCTTAGCCACGTCTGCCATATTGCCCAACATGGGCCTGCTTTCTCAGAGTTTTTAATTTTCATGTATAAAATGTTTATGAATTTGGATGCTAAAAATGTTTATGAGTAATTTACCATGCATGCTGGAGTATTTAAAATGGTTTATTGTCTCTCTCTGCACCATCTGCAGAGTAAGTCACTAGACTTTTCAATTATCCCCATGGGAAAGGATGTTTTTAAGCCTTTAGTTTGATCTAATCAATGTATTTACCAATGCCAGATAAATCACATATTAAAAGTAAAACACCCCCAACTTTATAAATATATTACCTTTTAACTACAGCAAGAAGTTAAACACTTGGATCAATGACACACTAATTAATACCGAAATCCTGTGCCATTCTTTAGGAAGTACAATCAGCTCTGGCCCAAAGGGAATCTTTCAATTCAGTCAGAATAAGTACAGAAAACTGCTGGCAGCCATTGCCTTAGATTTAAGTTATGTGAAAGCCTCTTGTTAGCATCTTTGATTCTAAGATAAGGGACTATGCAAAATGGCATTATGTGGCTCTTCATGTTTGCCATTGTTCTCCATCTCAGATCACTTTACACTTCAAAAGCTGATTTTCCCCTCCATGTCCACAGAGTACAGGATCTTGAGATTTCAGATGCAAAAATGGAGTGTTCCAATGTAATGAGACTTAATAGATCCTGCAAAAAAAACCAATATGGAAAGCATTATTTTTCCCTAATCAGCAATACAATACAATATACAATATTTTGAAAACATTAATATTTTCACCAAGTGATTGAAATTATGATCATTTAAATAACCCAGAGGTATGAGTTCTGTCTTTTTTTCCTATTTCCAAAATAAAAGTATTCATGGTACTTTAGCAGATCTTCTCTTAGAAAGTAAGAGTTGTAATTGAAAGAAAAATTCTCTTGCACAACTGTAATATGTGTAATAACAAGAGAGATTTTTATGTATTAGAGGACATATTAACAAATCCTGAAGTGGCTATTTTACTGCTATCTCTGTTAGATAGAGATTCCCTCTGCAAACAGTTGCATCACCTACAGTGATTGCTCCCAGTTCTACTAAAAAAAAAAGAAATAAAATGAGTATTTCAGGCAGTCAGACAGGGTAGGACAAACACCATATGAAAGTGCTTTGGGCTAACTTGAGTGACTGTGCCTGAAGGACAGAGTCCGTTTACAGAGAGTGATGAAGAACTTGGGGTGGAGGAAAATGTATAACATCTCCAGCTGGAACAGCAAGACTCAGAAAAGAAAGTATGCCTGCAGCCACGTCATACAAACACAGGAAAAGGATGCTGGGATGGAAAGTTTTCACTTTCACCATTGTACACATTATATCCATGCAAGGGGGTATGAAAATACAAGCAAACTTCTCTACTGATGGTAATCATGCCTGAAGTTATGTATTAAAAGTTCTCTCAAGTAAGACAGAATTATGTTCACCTTTACCACCCTTCTAGTGTAACAGGAAGGTTAATTTGGAGATTATAGCGAATGTTTCCAATCTTGGCTAAACTGTTTAACATGCTGAATGATAAGAAATGCATTGTCTTATTTACAAAGCATATTTAGGTCATGTTTTGCATTAGGACTAATCTCATAGAACAGCTAATGTATAATGTGCTTCTTTTCCCTCCTTCCAATGATACTACAAAACAAAACCAAAAACCCCATAAATACAGAAAAAGAATGAGCGATGAAAATGCATCCGAACAATAAAATGCAGTGTTACTAAAGTCACATTAGTAAAGTTGCAAGAAAATAAAGATGTTTTTCATGTTCCTTGCAGAATGGGCATACACAGGGTATGCTTTATAAACTAGCTTATAGAGATGGTACATAAACATGTTAGACTTGAAATAATTTGACATGCATATAATGTCATAATGATTGTTTCAATTTTGACCATATCATTTCTATACATACAATTTTCTTCTTATATAACAGGGAACAGAAAAGATTCTTTTGCACAGCTGAACATCTGCTGCAGGGTACAAATTTTGACATATTGACAGATTTTAGTCTGCAACATTCTATGGAGAAGAAAAAATAATCCTCCTGGGTATCAAATATTTCAAGCAGTAGCTTAAATATGCTGGAAGTATGTTGGGCTTATTTTCAACTCAGAGCTGGCATCCAAGGAGTTTATATATTTCTGAAAAGGATCAGCAGAGTTGATTCTTTTTATTTAAAGTTTACTTTAAGGATGCAAAAGACTGTTTTGTTTTAGAGAGATGATATGGAAGCAGCAGCAGCATAACTTTAAATGGGACTCTGTCAAGGCTGGCAAACACAGAATTGAGAACAATTGTGCAAGGAACTGTGGTTCCTTGAACTTCTTCAGGGGTACAATTTGCATTCCTAGTTCCTGGGAAGAATAGTTTCCTTTTGCCTGACAGCTTTCCAGTAGGTTAAATGGATTTAGAGACAAGGGACTCTAAAAGTGTGTAATATAAGTGCTGCAGGGATATTTAAATTACATAAGGCATTCAAGGCCTTTTCAAAGCCTGGAACATCTTAAACCTATCCTAGTCCATCTTTCTTGCTGAGATGCCATTTCAGATAATTGGATCTCCTGCTATGTGCGAAGTCAGGTGCAGATAACACCAAGCTTCATGTATGTAGAAATAAGAAGAGATTTTCTGTCATGCAGATGTCAAATTGGTTAAAAAAAAAAAAAAAAGACAAATGCATAAAACCAAAAGACCGTGTCTTTCCACTCACAAAGAAATCTGAAATACCTTTTCTTAAATGAAAAAGCATTTCAAGGATTTTCTGTGAAACTTCAGGTGCCAGGTTGCAATCACAAGGTCATGTTAATTTCATCAGTGCTCCAAGACAGGTAAAAATAGTAGGAAGAAATGTTTTCTCTCATCACTGTCTTGCTGGGACATGTTGCCGTTTCAAACTGGACCAAGGCTTAGTAATTCATGTGATCTAAAAGTTACTCATCACCAATGTGATGCTGAAAATGGTGGGAGAAAAGGCAATGATCCTTCTGCATTAACATATGCGTCCTTTAAAACATGAAAACAAAATATGTGTGAGTGGGTTGTATAGACAAAGGTCATCTAGATAGAGTAATAGCAAGGAATTATCACTCATTTGGGAAGTGAAGACTGTTGACCTACAAATGCCGTATATAAGGAAAAGGACCTTTACTCCTCACATTTAGATACCTGCACTGAACTCTTCCCTACATAAGTAGCAGTTTATCATTGAGGCTGTAGAGCCTGCTGGATTATGAAGTACTAAATGTTCTTGAGGCCTGTCTGTACTTGGAACATAAAATGAAAATGGCACCAGTCCTTCTGTATTAAGTGCAGTGAGCCCCTGAAGACACTAATTAGCCAAATGTCACAATAAGCAGTTTTATATTTTTGCTTAAACTTGACAATCACTTAAACTAAGGTATAAAAAATGGTGAAAAAATCAGAGAAACTTTATTACAGCAAAATAGTGTGCTGGTTTGGGCTGGGGTAGAGTTAGTTTTCCTCACAGTAGCTGTTATGGGGCTATGTCATGGATTTGTGTTTACCACAGGGTTGATGTGTTTGCCTTTTGTAATACTGTTTTTTTATTTAAAACATACATTCCAACTGCAGAGGCCTGAATTTCTCCCCACATCATGTATGCATGTGAATATCAATCAGTTTGTGTGTAAATCACTCAATAAATGTATATTTGATGGGAAAAAAAACAAGGACCATTACAGTGGGAAAAATATATTAGATTAAGAAATGAAGCTGTGCAGTAGACATTCATATTAATACTATGAAATGTATTGTATGTATACATGTTTAGATACAGAAAAGATCCTGAAGCCAGTCTAGGTTTCCTTTGTCTTTCATACAATCTTAGTAATTCATTAGAAATATATTCCATCCTCCTTCTCTTTGTGCCTCCAAGAATGCGTTTATTTTGGTCTAAGGTATTTGCTACCAGTAGTAGTACAAATAGTACCTGATCATAAGTCATTACCTGAAGTCTTCATGGGACTTGTAAAGTTCTACGAAGTTTAAGTAGCTCTTATTCCTAAGTCACTTGCTATTCCTTTTCCACTGAAATATAATGATTTCAAAATCTGTCTAAGTTCATGAAAAAAATACATCTTTCTTAAACAAAAAGAAAGCACCTCTGGTTTGGGCAGTCTTTGAGTCTAGCTCTAGAATGCCATTCGAAGTGATACCATATCATACCACTGGGCTGGTGACACACACATGGGTGTGTGTTACCAGCCCAATTTTATTAAAAATATTACAATTTACATCACATGGGTGATGTAAAATGGTCTCCAGACACATATAATTCTTTCTAATTTAAGATCTTAAACTTAAGAAGCTTGAAAATTCCCATATGCCTTGAACAACCTTTAGGTGTCTTTCACCTTTTGAAGAAAAAGTGGTGTCTCAGTGATGAATAAAGGACCTGAAACAGATTAATTTTCTGTTGTAGTCATAGATCTAATAGAGCACAGAACAGTTTTGGCCATAGGACACTTGTAATTTTATCTAGCTTCATTAGTAATGTATGTAAATATTTATAAATTAGGAAATAAAAAAAGGCTGCCACAGCAAAATAAAGCAACATTATTAATGTTGTTATATTTTCGTGATTTTTGTGTACCTTTTAGCATAAATATATCGTCTTCTATGCAGAGACATAACTTTCTTCCTGCTGCTCCTTATTGCTTGATCTTACAAACTCATTGTGAGGCAACAAGGAGTTTAGGAGTTTGTATGAGCACAATTTCAGAATCAGGGTTCTTTTCTGAGTTGGTTTCTTTTTTACTGCTTCACCTGAATGAAAAATCAAACAAATTAGAGTCTACTTCTGAAATTTGAAAACAAAACAGTTACTGGCTCTGTAGTTGCTTTCTATTTTAAAAGACTCCAGGACAACAGAGAGCATTTTTCACTGTTACTGCTTAGTCTTGTGGTAATTTGTTTTCTCTTTAATAAAAGAATGAGTGGCAACTAAGGTTTCCCTTTCACCTGCAATGGAACACAATCAGAACATTACAAGTAACATTAACGGAGTATAATAATTTCTCATCTATTGATGACCTTTAAAGAGAATTGTAGTTATTACCTTAGAAAATTCTCTCATTTATTACCTGTCTCTTCATTGAATTTCAAGGCCTTTACCTAGGAGAAATATAGATGCTTGGCTTCAAAACAGAGAAATAGGATTTTATTATTATAATGGCTTCAGGCAGTGACTCTAATTCAAAATTTTTCACATTATATGGGATTTTTGAAGATGATGATGGTTACAAGACCGGGCAGTTCACTGCAGAGAATAGAATGAGTTTATATCTAAGGGCTAAATTATTTATAAAGGGTATTTTCTCAGATCTAGCAGAAGTTCATTAAACTGATTAGATGTGCTTGCTGGGTAGCAACAGAAGCTTTTGTTGGTGGTGAAGTCCTTTACATTATAAACAGAAAGATGGATAATGAGATGTGAAAATTTTTTTGAACATACACCCTTTACAGAAGTAAAAGTCAAGTCCATCTTTGGTGCTGCAAAACTCAGTGGCAGAATTAGTTTTGTAATTTTCTGATCCCAGTCGCTTCCAAATGTCTTTTATTTTACCGTCTTGGTCCCAATGCTCTGGCAATAGGCACCGAAGTTCAGAATTCTTTCTGATATTAGAAGCAGGGAAGTTTTACATTGTAGTTAACTCCTTTTTGGCATTCCTGTGCTCCAGCATTTTCTGTGGTTGAGTATTTTCCTGAGTTGTCAAACAAATATTGATCTACCTGTTCTTCAGCTCAACTCTCACATAATGGCAGGTGTTGCTACTCCTAAATGGACACAACTAGGAACACTTAGTCATAATTAAAAAGGAAATATGTGTTTTCCCATGAAGGAAATCTTCTTGAAGGAAACTTAGATTATCTTGTTCATCATACAAATCGTATCATTACTATAAACTGGTTTAGTGTATCTTACAAAAAATGACATAGATACAGAATCCAACGAATATTTATACCACTGATAAATGCAACTCCCTGGTTCTAGTCTTCAAATTGACAGTTACAGGTTAGAATATTTTTTTAACTGTCCCTGACATGTTATAAAAACTATTGGCTCAGTGGGCAGTAATGGTTAAAAAATGTATATCATCATATATCAAGGAGGTGGAAAATGTATTTTTACCTCCATATAAATACTTAATGGGGCTATGCTATTAACGCTGCATTCAGTTCTAGTGGATCAGAGACTACAGATAAGGGAAATGAAGATAACCAAGAGAACAGAACGAAGCAGCTGTCTTACAAAGTGAGCCTAAAAATCTTGGGATAATCCAAAAGTCTGGAGACCAGAAGGGCAAGGAATGAGTTCAGTCAGGAAGGGTTGCTGTGTTGAATATAGAGTGGATAGACCAAGTGCCACCATCCTACAACTAAAAGACACCTGATGAAGACTTATTTCAAATTGATAAAATGTAGTAACAGGTAGAAAGTGTATTTCTATCTTTTGTCTTCCATCCATGCATCCATCCATCCATCTCTATTTACTGCTTTTTTTCATGGTGGCTAATGGGCTGATGGAATTTTCCAGCACAGAAGCTTGTGGAAGCAGAAAATATTGTCAAGTTCAGAAAAGAGCTAGGCCAATTAATGCAGTGACTGAATAAAATGAATAGGCAGGATATATCTTACAGGTTTGTGTTCTTGGCCTCAGAAGCAGCTCTGGTGGCTTTAATCAGAGCAGGGTAATTGGTCAGGTTGAGCTGACGCATTTCTAAAATTTTTAAAATCATTACTCTGCTGAAGTTGCTCATTTGTATGTTTGTTAAAGAGTTTATTCTTCTAATTCTCAATTACTCACAGAATTTGCCTGGGCTATTTCTTACTATATTTTTACCCTAGTTCTTAAGGGAATGGGACTCCAGTTACACTGAAACCTCCAGACTAAATTGTAATATTCCTGCAAATGCTTAGATTCATAGAAATATTATTAAAAATAATTTTGAATATTCAAACAGACACACTTTGAATTACTCACAGAAGTGGTACAGTCAATTTAATGCTATATACAAGTAAAACATGTAACTCGTGTTTCTCAAAGAAAAAACATGGCTACATTGGTGTTACCATGGTGTTCTCTGGAATAAATGGTGAGGGCAAAATGCACTAGTTTGGTACAGAGATTTTCACAAGGTTGTCATGGATTTTCATGGGCTCCTCCTCTCTGCAAACCTGGTTTCTCAAATATGGAATAGCGTGTGCATTGAGAATGATTTTCCAGAGGTTGAACTAAGAGATTTAAATTGCAGGCTCCCAGTTAATCTTGATCAGCACTATTTAAAACAACCCAAAAGCTAATCTGCCTCAGACATTATAACCTCACAGTTAATGAGGCTTGTTTGAATCTGATGAGAATTTTCTTTTCAGGGCTGGCCTAAGTACAACAAATCATGGTAAAAACTGTTTGAAACAGTACACTTAGGGACCTTTGCCCTGTCTCCTTTAATCAAGCTTTGCAGACTGAAGCAGTTTCAATATGGTCCAGCACTGTTTTTGGGTTATTGCTTTGGCAATAGTCCACATTTCTTTAGTGATTTGGCACACAATATAACAATCCCACACCCAGGATAGTCTTTAGGGTTTCATACATATGAACCACAGCAAAAACTCAAAACATGTGGAAGAAAAGAGGACTGGGGTGTCATGGTCAAAGTAAGGTTGTTGCAGAAAAAAAAAAAAGTAATTTTCACTCCAAACTTTGTGTGTTAAAAGAGATAGGTTAAGTTATGTGAGGCTTCATCCTCAAATTCCATGTATCGTTTCTGTCAGCAGAGCACAGTAATGGGAACTGTCACATCCAATTCTCCAGGTCATAAAGCAGGGAATGTTCTTTAAATTTTTTTTGTGATGTAAATTACCCATACTGGTGTTTGCATGACTCACAGGAAACCACAGAGAAATGTGCTGACCACCCTGCCTCTTGGCATCTAAGATTTCCTTAGGATATGTTCAGAATATCTCAACATAATTTGCTTCTTCAGCTCTCAACTGGTTTCCTAAACCGCTGTATGTATCTTTTCTTATTCATATGCCAGAGAAAGAAGATACAGTTTATATACAGCACATAAAGTTGGTGGATTCCTCTAGACTGTAAAGAGACTGCAAATATTGGTGTGTGATAGGTAGGCTGGCAGTTCAGATGCTTCACATTATAAATCATTACCTTCAAAGTCACAGTAACTGGACAATTCAAAATTTAATACCTTGATCAAGTGTAGAAAGAATCTTGGTTGAAATTGTCCATGCAATATGTGTAGAATGTTTCAGCACTCCAGAAATGAAGCAGCATTGTCTAACAGTTTAGGGACTGTTTACTAATACTTAAAGCTGTTTCTTTCAGAAACCATGTTATCTCCTGAATACTCAGCATGTGAAAAAATCTGAGCCTTTTGCCTTCTGTATGAGAAAAGTCAGGTGTGTTCTTTCAAAAATTACTGGTTTTCAAAATGGAGAACTGTGAAGAATTTTGCAGCTTGATTCACTATGACTTCTTGCTTTTCTCAAAACCCATTTTTTTCTTAGAGCTTCTTTCTGTCACAAAACTGGGAGACTTCATGGAGAAATTTCATGGAGAAATTATACTTCCCTTTGCCAGTCAGTCATTGACAGAAGAGTAATCCATGCATCTGGAAATATTTCCAAAGGATCCTTAGGTAATTACAGCAAAAATTGTAGCAACATTGAAGTTATGTCAAAATTGTTAACTGAAACACTTCAAATGTCCTAAAATAGATCCAATACTCTTCCTGCATTTGCACAGGGAAATGCATATAGACATACATGGTAAGTGACATAAAAGATAGAATCTGGTTTGGAAGGAACCTTTACAATCATCCAGTTCCAAACAGCTCTGCCATAAGCAATGACACCTTCCACCGGGCCAAGTTGCTCAGAGCTTTGTCCAGCCTGGCCTTGAACACTTCTGGGGATGGGACAATCTACAGCGTCTCTGGTCAGATACCGACCATGTGTTTGATTAATTAAAAACACTTAGTTAACACAAAACTCCACCAATGTCACTGCCTAAAGATGAACTGTGAGGTGTGAAAACTATTCAATAACATCTATTAGGTTGTAGGGTAGTAGTTGAAAGTTGCTTTCTTGCAGCTTTTTTTTTTTTTTTTTTGTATAGGGTGAAGTACAGTAGGATAGTAGGATTTCCACTAAGGCTATTGTGACATTTTAACAATATCTAACAAACCCACATAGGCTTAATGCAATGTTCTAAGAAGCTAATACTCCTTTTCTTCTGTTTGCTTTATAATTTCCTGCTATTGAAAAAAATGGGACTGTTGCTTTGCAGACTTCCCTTCATCAGGCACAGATAGAATTTCTTTTGCATGTACCAAGGTAGCTGCTTATGCTGCTTCTTATGATCTTGTTGAATGGAGTGATACCTCAGTTGTACAAGAGAAGAAAAAATGTTCCTTCTTCATATCAAACAGTGGTTCAACAAGATTTGACAGCAAAGATTTGATGGCAAGGTATATTTGATTATTTACTGCATAGAGGTCAAAGTCAGATAATGCTGTCAGGAAGACTCTCCCACTGAGTCACAAGGTTCAGAAAGATTTCCCCTTGCTTTCTGAACTTCTCAGACAGGAGGAGTCTAGGTACAGCTGGATCCAGTCCTAGGATCCAGTCCCAAACTTGGCCAACAGTTTTATCTATAGGATAATAAATGTGTACAGAAAATCCTTTATATCACCTAGGGATGATTTCAAAGTTTAGTAAGCTATCAGTCTGACAATTTGTTATGGCAAGGAATCTCTCAGCCTCAAGCAGTGACCTTGGGAGGTGCCCCTGCTCAAGGGAGATCCTGGTGTGCAGCCTGCTGGTGCACAGGACAGCTCAACGGGCTATCTCCTACTTGCAAAGAAAGGTCATACTAATTTTTGTATACCAGCAAGGCATTCAGGTCAGCATTCCAGACAGCCTTTGGCTACCATGTTGCCATCCAACCCCCAAAATCCAGAGTAAGCTGGGAATAGCAATCACAGCCCCTACTGGTGATTATGGAAGGTGGGACGGTGAAAGGAAGTACAACACCACAGGTATGCCTCGAGATATATTTGTCTGTTTGAGTCTGATTTCATTGACAGCCTTGCAGGAAAATAAATTTCCTTTTCTTTTCTCACAGCAGCTGTATGTATCTGAAAGTCATGAATTATTGACATGCGCTGGTTTATTATGTCAGTAACTTAAAAGCATACATTCAGTTTATAAAAAAAACATATCTGTCTTCAAAAAAAGTTTTGCTATCCACAAGAACAATTTGGGAAAGTTATTCCACAGTTATGACAGGTATACATGTGACACAAATGCTTATGTCATCATATATCTTATGTACTCAAAATGTCTACTGTAGAACCATGCTGTTAGCATGCCTTTGCATTATTAAACAGCAGCATCACAAAGATTTGAAAATGTTGTAGACAGCAGTTATAAGAATGTATAACCTGCACATTAATTATTTAATGTTTATATGGGACATTATTATCACTTTTATACTACTCTAATGTTTGATTATATTCTCAGAGAAAAGACTAAAATTAATTTGGAACAAGACTGGACTCACAGCCTTCCATATCAGTGAACCTTTTAGCCTACAAACTCCTCAAAGGAAAAATGTTAAATATTTTCTTCAGTTATTACATCTAAGCTAAGCAAGAATTAATTTTGTAAAATAGATCTATTGTCATTTATCAGGCACATAATAGATATTTTTACACAGGCGTAATTCAGAAAGCACTTAATTGTGTTTCACACAACACAAAGCCTATTACATCTATGCTGAATCTTTTTGTGATGCAATTAATTAAAAATGTCATTGCATTTATTCTTTCTATAGAAACTGATTGTACGCATGGTATTTAGAAGAATTGAAATAGAAGGGCCTATATGTACAGCTCACAGAAGAAATGTCCTGAGCGAAATATATTGCATAGCTAGTTTTCCACTAGATGCTACTTTAGTTTTGTAAAATATTTATGATGACATGTCTTCATTTTGAATTTTCTCATAACTGGAATCTGAAGCCTTATCTTAGATCTGAATGCAGCATATAAGTTAAAAAGTGTATGTTGGAAGTTGTGTATGTGTGGGTGTCTGTCTAAATCCCCAAGATTTACTATGGCAAAGAAGTGGCAAGCCAGGCAAATGATACTTACTGTGTCCCCTGAATGAAGGGAAGGAAAGACATCAGATCCTTGTGATCTGAGCAGATTACTCATTAAACCTGATAGAAGCAAATATGTCAGGTCATCCAAGAATGGCTTTGCTACAGGGAACTTAAAATTTTACAGAACTAATTTCTCATTGCTATCCCAGATGATCCACTGCAGGTTTTGCTACCTCAGCACAGTTTCAGGTGACTCTGCTTTATGTCTTACCATGACACTGAATGTTGCATGTCAGTTCTTGTGTTCCAGACCTTATCATATGTTTCTTGAATTACTTTCAAAACTGGTTTCAAAAATCAATAACCCTGTATGTTCCACTGGTTTCCTTATATCTTTGCTACTGAGATCTCGCAGGTCAGAGGAAACCGTGATGTCTAAATGGAGTTGTAGAGAAGAATAAAAGAAAGAGTTAGGTCTCCTCAAAATCTCTTTATGAGGAAAGATTATGCTTAGGCTGATGTATGCTTGAGCTGAGGTGGATAACATTTGTGATATTCTAAATATGGAAGATCCAGGAGTAACAGGAATAGTTATATGTAACATGAAGGCATAGGGAAGAGAATAAAAGCAAGCTGCTTAAATAGACCAGAGAAAAGTTAAAATTCTCATGATTTTGAAAGGAACACTTGACACTATGCTTACCCAAAACTTACTGCAGAATTATAACAACTGAAACATGGATCATTTGGATAGTTCCAGAAACATCTGTTTGGAGTTTCTGTAGTCCAAAGAGTCCCTTCACAGGCAATAAGTTGAATATCATCATCACAAGCAGTCTGTGAACTGATACTACAACCACACTGCATCTTAAAATCATTCAATATTCAATGCTATTTTAAAGAAGATATATTTTTAATTAGAATTATTACGGCATATTTGATTCTTAGATGCCCTGGGCATTTTAAAAATAAAATATACTTATTGCTAACAGTAAAAGCAATCTAAGAGTACTGTGACTGACAAAATAATAAAAGCCAGCAATAGTACACATTTCTCTAGTGACTTTGAGCACAGGATTCCAAAGTACTTTGATGCATAAACATACTACTGAGAAAGCACAGAAGATATACTGGGCCAGCAACGCTGCTCACATTTTTCAGGATAGGAAGTAATTAATAACTTCTTTAATTGAAACCACAGAAAACATTTGGGAGAGAGAATATAATTAGCTAGCTTGGAATTTAGCCAGTGATCTGGCATTGGTACACCCTTGCTGTTCTGAAAAGTGTCATGGGACATCTCCAGTTTCATTCCTTATGGAAAGACAAAATTCAGTGTCCTCTTCTGACTTCTAGGAAAATGCTGGGAGACTTTAAATTCAGGTCAGGCCAGAAAAGCAGTTTCTGTGGTAGCAAGGCAGTTCCTAAGACATGCTTAATAATGTCTAAAAGACAAAAAACATTGGATCAAGTAGATAAAAGCTTGCCAGATGCATTCATTTTTTTGTCTGTATTTCAGTTTAGTATCTGTCAACACCACTAAATGACTCTTTGGAAACCCAATAAAATCAGAAAGATTTAATTTTACTTTTCTAGAGGTCTTTATGCACATCAAGACATTAAATAGAAGTAACAATTGTGATAAATTCTTTCTTTTCTTTCTATGTGAAGTTTAGAGCTTTCTGTCACTGTCTTGATGAACATTTTTGATACTGTAGTTGTCTCAGAAATACTGTGTTATATATCATCTTCTGGCATTAGATCCTGCATTGTTTGCCTGAGAGTTGACTTTTTAATTTAACAATTTGAATATGAATACTTTTGCTTTTCAGAAGACCAGAATGTGAAGTGTTTGGCTGGCTGTGAAAGGCACAACTTTTCCCAAACTGGTGAGACAGATGTTTTCACAGGTTGTCATACTTTGCATTTTTTGCTCCTCTGTCAGTAATGTTGTGATCTCTGATCCCATCCATATGGATGGTGAACAAGCTTGTTCCCGAAGCCTGTGGCAAATTGCCTGTATGCCATCAAAATGAGTATAAAAACAAGAACTCCAGATTCTCACACCAAATTTTAAATTAAGAAATCAGGCAAAAAAATGTTTATGGATAAGTCTTTGCTTTTTGTGAAGGAGAAAGAAATACTACAAAAGTGCTGAGAGATCCTCCATGTCAGTGCATGTTCCCAGTGCAAAGGAGTGTAAAAGTCAGGGGCTGAAGTCTTGTATGGATGCCTGGCACACATTTTCCTCTTGCCTAGTGGAGGTGGACATGGGAAAGGGTCTTATTACACCTTAGTAAGCAGCATGTCTCCTCTTGCCTGGCAGTCCTAGATGGTAATCCAGAAAAAATGCAGCTAGAGCCCTTCTCAGCTTTTTGGCTGAGCACAATAAACAACATTTGAATATGGTGAACTTCTTCTGCTTGGCCTCCAGCCAAACCTCCTATGGGAGGAGCTGCACTGAGGTGTTCCAGCTTGGAGGCAGAGGCAGAAGGTGACAGCTCACAGGAGCTCCTTGCTTGTTGTGCTTCATCCCACCAGAAATTTTCTCTAACTTGTTTGATGAAATAGAGCAGAGTCAATCACCTCTCTCAGAATGTGGTTAGGTCTCAGCTGGCACTACCCTGTTAGTACTTCTGTCTAGCAGAGCACAAGATAAGATCCGTTCACCTTCCTGAGCCCTGGAAAGAAGCAGATGAGCTACCATCTCCTAGATAGTAAAGAAAAAGGAAAATAGGAATACTCATACCATGGTATCATGGGTGCTTCTCAGTCTTGGCAGAAAAGTTTTTGACTGAAGTCAATTCCCATTTTCTTCTGAGAATGGGAAATTATAAAAACATAGAAATTTTTCCATTTCAGTCCCTTTCTCATTTGTTATTTGCCACATCCTAGCAGATATAAGAGACAATTTTTTTCCAGTATTGTTTCCCTACGCACTGAAGGCAACAGAGAGGATTAATGAAACATATATTGGAAGCATACTTAACAAAGTCAGTTATCACTTGCTATTTCATTCTCCCTTCCCACTAAATGTACTGGATGGCCACAGCAGGGAGGGAAGGAGTGAAGGAATGGGAAGAGTAGTGCTCTGCACCTTTAAGGCCAGGACAGTAGGCTGGGTACTCCATTGTGGTAGATATTGATGGATATTCACATAGATGGATATTACATGTCCACATGTAGGTGGACAGTTATTTAGTCAACTTGCTAGATGGATAGATGTATGTATGTATGTATGGATATATACTATGCATTTTCTGGTAATAATACATGCTAAATATATCTCTTTTTCAGTGTTTCTCTTGGGTTTTTTGTTGTTTGCTTGTTTGTTTTTATTGGTAAGGAATTCTGGCTATGAGAATAAAATTATGAATTTTTCTGGTATTGAAAGGACTTGACAGAGTATTTGATCCAACAGAGAGGTCTAGAGGAATCTGTAACATTCATCTTAACTTTTTGAGTAACACATCTCTGAGAGAATGATGAACACCATTTCTTTATTAGTCTCTCTTTAACTGTATCTATGTTCCCACAGTGGACAGCAATACCATTTTCAGTTCTTTGTAATAGTATTGGTGCCTGAAGCACATTTCTGTGAATGAATTTGTGTATGTGGATGAACTCTTGTTCATAAGAATGTCAGAACTCCTACCAATTTCCATAAATCAGTTTTGTTAGTCTGAGAGATACAAGTAAATTTGTAAGCTCAAAATGTTTCCACTTCTCAGTTTCTCTTCCTAGACTCCTCATTTTTCACGTGTTTTTTTCTGAGGTAGCATAAGACAGACTTACAATAAATACAATCTATGCATGTATGGTTGCACCAGAGGTATGATTCTCAGCTAGCACAGATAGAGTAGTTGACAATATCTTTATCAGTTTTGCTAATATAATTGTCTTCTTTTTTTTTCTCTGATTGAGAGTTTCTTTATGTTTTTGTTATAAAGATTAGATTTATATTTTTGAGTGATAAAGGAGTACAAATAAGAATTCAATACTGCTGAACATCATGAAAATTTGTGTATGTAAGGGCTAAAGGTTTGCAATCATAGCATAATTTTCAAGGATTGAATAAAATACTTGTGTGAATCAGTGTAGTTCTGTGTAAATTACAAACCATGGATAGAAATGGGCTAAGATGGAGCAGACTGCTGGAGAGTAAAACTTCTTTCAATGATCCCTGAGGGTAGGGTATTCTTGTGGTCTAACATAGTTTGGTTTTTAGTATATGTTTTTACCAGTCCTGACTCTAGAACATCTAAACACCAATTTCAGAAAGTAAAGGGTTCAGTATGCTCCTGGAAAGACCACTCATTTTCTTGTACAGTGTACTTCAAATAGATTATGTGATGAAAGCCTTCACTTTATATACTGCTGGTTGTCTTTCTGCAAAGAGATTTGTCTTGCAGAGGTCTTCAAGATCCAAAGTGAATGGAACTTTTACTAGTGGTGTTAAGGAGTGCATAGTGAAATTCTAAACAAGCCAAACCCCAAGACAGTTTCCTCATCTACATTTGCATTTTTACAGGATTGCCCTAATCTGAACAGCACATAGCTCCATCTGTTCATGAGCATAATCTCTGCTGACCATTCTACCTCCAAAACAATATAAAAAGAGAGGTAATCCCTCAAACCATGGATGGTAATGGATTTCTGTTACAACAGTAATACTTTGAATTAGAATTAAAGGGATTTATCTTTTTAAAGAAGATATTTTATAATAAAATGTCTTGTAAATATTGATCTAAAACCATGAGCAAGATAACTCTAACTGAAGTCAGTGAAGTTATATTCTGTATGAATTTGACTTCAGTGCTTAGAAAAATCTTTAATTTACTGCTAAAACAGATTTAGCAAAGAACTACATTTTGCATCACACATAATTTTTTAAAGAGAATGTAAAAGTTACCAATTTTCAGCCCTTAAGGGGGTCTTCAACCTATTAACATAGTTTTCAGCATATATATACTGACAGTATCTGCCCAGTTAATTCAATTCACATTGGAGTACATTATTGTTTCTTCAAGACTCTCTAAAATTATGTTGCAAGGTTTCAGATTGCAACATTGCCCATACCAGTAGTTCTTTCTGATGAATATCTGGGCATGTGCCCTGTTTTAGAACATGTAATCAGCCTCCAGTCTCATCTGACAGAAAATGAGATTACTGCTTCTTATAATTTCATTTGAATCCCCCAAAAAGAATAAAAAAATTTAGGAAGCTAGCTTGTAGGCAAATCCAAATATATTTCAGATATTTGCACCAAAGAAAGAAACTACGGTAAATGCTAGTCATTTTACAAAACACACTATGTAAAGGCAAAATCATACTTGCATATAATTCTCAGGTACAATATTAAGAAGCCGGAATAAATTATCCATTAAATGTTTCAAGCTTCAAGCAAATATATATAAGTCCTCAAATTTGCTGCCAGCCAAATCTAAAACATAAATGAACAGATTTTTAACTGACCACTGTGTATATAGAGACAGACAGACACACTGAGAGACACACAGACACATACAGACAGCGTTACTCTCTCCCAGCAGGAGAGATCTGTCCCTTCTTTGTGGATACAATAATGACTTCATCAAATTGTGTAAGACTGTGTAACATTAAAGACTTGTGCCAGTATAAAAATCTTAGTATGCGTTACTGGATCTTCTACCAGCTATGATTCTGTTGTCAGACACAAGCAGAGGACAGCCCTCTGTCTCCTGCTATTTCTTTCCTCCAAAGTTATTGCAGGAGGAGAGGTCGTGGTCACAGGGTCTGCCACAGCCTGGCTGGCACAGACACATGGTGCAGCTCCAGGGCATCCTCCAAGCACAGGAGTGACCAGTGCTCGAGGATCTCAAACATCAGATTTATTTGCAAATAAAAAGGAAAAAGGAACACTAGTGTTTCAGATTGTCTCTGAGGACTTGTCCTGCATCTGAAACTTGTGCCTGAAGTTACTTTGTGGGTCACATCTAGTCCACCTTTTACTGTCCACATTTTACTAGGCCACTGTGTCTTTGTGGGTCAGTTCTGGTTCACATTTTACTCTCTACAAATTGGCAAAAAATACGTTTTCGTTTTCCAACCTCATTGCTGGGACTTCTCCTCTGTATCAGAGGGATGAAATAATAAAAATGAATTAATGCTTACAATTTTGAAAACATTAAATGAACAATGTTGGAATTAGAAGCTAATATGAGGAGCAAAAGAGTCAATTGTCAGGTACAGTGTAGCAAAACTGGATTTAGGAATCCTGCTGATTGTGCCAATTTGTTGCAAATGGACGATTCAAACTGCTTAAAGAGCCACTGTCAAAGGCATCAGCAGAAGTGGTTCTGTTGAAATATGATGGTGTAAAAGTGTGGATTAACAAAGTTCAGTATCAAGGTTCACTCTATTACTGTACTGCTCAGAGGATATAACAACAATTCAAAAGTACCAAAACAGAATCAGTGTTACCAAGACAAAATCTTTGAGCACTACATTATGAGCTTATGTACAGTATCAGTCACTAACCAAAGAACTGTAATTGTTAAGAAGTCTCTCTGCCTCGAAGAGCAACCTTGAGAAGAATCCCAGTTCAATGGAGTCCCCACCATGCTGCCAGCTGCTTAGCAGGGAGAGCTTGAAGAAGGCTCCCTTAGTCTGTCATATTTGTGGGATAAAGGGCTTGGCCTGAAGTCAAATTACATGTGATGGATAAGGTGTGCATGAGAATCTTTGTACCCACAACTTTCTTTATTCCTTGATGAATAAGAATTGAAAATGGTGTGTATTGTTCATGGGTTAATTGTGTGATCAGGGCTGCATGCCTATATGCACTGATGCTTGTTTTTGCTGCTCAGTTCCTCTGTGGAATTCAGAGACCAGATCAGAACTAGAGAAGTCCTTGGCTAACAGATCTCCGGCCTTTGGAGCCTGTACCAAATTACCCCTAGTTTGCTTTAGGAGTGAAATACATCCATCATGCCTTCAGATACTCTGGTCTGAAGGGGATTCTCTCAAAATCCAGAAAGACCCAATCCAGGGTACAACAGTTGTAGATAAATCTTGCTGCAAAGAAGTGATCAGTTTACTGACAAATATTTGCATAACCCCTTGTGACTTTTCTCAAAGATGAGCTCTCTAGTTTCTTAAAACTACTCCAAGCACATTATCTTGAAGAAAGCTTATTTTGCATTATAACCTGTCAGAAGGAAACTTTGTTTCTTTTTATTCTTGTTCTCTTTAAATCTTTTTGGGCTCATTACTTCTGTTCTTTCAGAAAATGTCTCTCTATAAAGCGCTATTATTTTTTGAAATATGCATCCCATAGCTTTGCTATAGTGAATTGTAGAAAAGCTCAGTTTTGGCTAGGCCTGTCAGGAGTTTAGACACACTCAGCCCCAGGAGTTTAGCTACCTTCAGCCCCTAAACTAACCACCTCAAATAGAAAATTCTAAGAACTTCCCAAGGAAACATGCAGCACATAAGCTGAAGGCCTTCCATTTTTCTCAGTACACTGGAATTTGAAACTGAATTTAAGCAAAAGTGTTCATGGGATTCTCCTCCTATACCTTCTAATCAGATCATAACTGTGACAATTTCCTGCCTGCCTGAGTCACTCATTATCATTACTATTGTTGCCTTTGCCATGTAATTTGAAAGACAATGTTCTATTGTCCAGTAATTACATACACTGAACCCACAAAGTGCTGCAGTGGTTGTAGTGTTTACGCTTGTTTTTAATCCTGTTATATGTACTATGTCCTACTATTTCAAAAAATATTAAAAGAGATCAAATAGATATTTCCTCTATCCCTTACCCCTGAGGCACTTGAAGAGCTGTTGAATCCTGTGGAACACGATCATCAGCATTTATATCATCTTTTGACAATATACTGAGAATGAAAAACCTTTTCATCATTTGTGTGTGGTCCTGAAAAAGTGCTAAATGGGTTGTCATTGAAGGTGTTTGAAATTCCACAGACAACATTTTCTCTGAGCTTTTTTAGTTGTATTATTTTAGCAACTAAGTGGCTCACATAGCATGTTTACAAGGAATGATGACCTAATCAAATTTAGAAAAATCATAGAATCACAGAAAGATTCGAGTTAGAATAGACCTGAAATATCATCTAGTTCCAATCCCCCTGCTGTGGGCAGGGACATCTTCCACTGGACCAGGCTGCTCAGAGCCCCATTCAATGTTGGCTTGAACACTGCCAGGGATGGGGCATCCACAGTTCCTCTGGGCAACCTGTTCCAGTGCCTCCCCACTTTCACAATAGGAGATTTTTTCCTAATTTCTAATTGAAACCTGCCCTTTATTTTGTTTGAAGCCACTCCCCCTCATCCTGTCACTACATGTTCTTGTAAATTATCTCTCTTCAGCTTTCTTGTAGGTTCCCTTCAGGTACTGGAAGATGGCAATTAAGTCACCCCAAAGCCTTCTCTTCTCTGCGCTGAACAGTCCCAATTCTCTTTGCCTTTTCTTGTAAGGGATGTGATCCATCCATCTAATCATCTAATACTCTGGAGTTTATAGTCACCTTTCAAATCTTACTTTAAATGTCAGTCTAGATAGTACCTTTCACAAGAAAGAACATGTTATTGTTTTCCTTATTCGCATTTTACATTTCCTCTGGATTGTGCTTTGAACAACAGTAAGAAAGGATCTGACCTTTGTATGTACAACTTTATAACTATCTGGATCAAAGTTATTGGATTTTAGGTTCCTCATTTCATTCTGGTATACAATACAGACTTTGTAGATAATTTTTACTAACTTGTTACAAGTTCTTGAGGATATATAGGACAAATGAGTTTTCAGGAGCAAATGTTTTTATCCTATTTTTGATTCTATATGGGCTCACACTGTCCCAGGAGAAAAAATGTGAATGGTTGCATAGGCAATAAAGCAGAGTAGAAAGTCAAAACACAACCACTAAATACTACTCCTTCTATGAAATAATTAATGCTTTCCAGATAAGTGAAATGAACAAATGACCCTCCCCACCAAAAAAAAATTCCTGAAAACTGGGTCAAAAAATTCAATGCAGCAATGAAGTAAATTTTGCAGCAGGGCTTCTGGTTAGCACTTCTCAGATGAAATGACCAGATATACTATAGAATAGTTGAAAATTAATTATGCACACTTAAAAATGCTGAACATCTGTACAGATCCATGTTTTGGAATGTTATGAGTGGATATTGTAGCAAAACCTTAGCATTGAATGCTTGAAGATGCAAATATATTCAAATCCAACACAGTTAGTCTTTGTCGGGTTAATTGGGAGAGGCATGGTTTTATTTTTTGAATCTGTCCTGTGCTAATCCTAAGGAAAATTTGCAATTACGCGATGAAGCTGGCACAACCGTCAGTTTGGAATTTAGAAAAATCAGTGTCAGTCCAAACTGAGGTATACCAGCAGAGCCGGATGAAAGCCTGAAAGATCAGGAAAAAAATTTCAAAATTTATTTGCCCATCTGTTTTTAAATACTATATTTTCATCTGTCGTACATTTACTAACTGATATATTTATATATATATATATATATATGTATATATGATATAGGCACATCTTAAAAATTCATATATTTTCTTTTTTCCTTCTCATTCAAAACAGAAATTTGCCAAAGAAGGTCTGTCTGAGACACGAACTAAGTGTTGCTTATTACAAAAATAGAATGATTAACATGATATTACATCCTTATAGGAAGTCCTAAATTCAGGCAGCTATGCAGGGTGGCAGAATTGCAAGATGGGGATCTTGTTCTTTGCTCCTGAGTAAGGCTGGGTTATCGATTCCCTCCATATATTCCTCATAAAACATGCCTCTACTCTTCACATGCTGGAGTAAATGAAACTGTAACATTTGACTCTCCCCTGAGATGAAAGCTCAATAGGTACTACTGCAGGTATTTCATTCTGAAGGAATTGAGAAAAGCCTGAACAACCCTGACTTTTTCGAGATGTGATTCTTACTGCTTATTGCACAGATGTGGCTTACCTTCTACTAGCAAAATAAATAAGTAAAGCCACACAGTTGTAGATAATACTCCCTGAAGAGGAGAACTGTGTATGCAAGTCAGTAGTGTAGATGAGGATCGCAAATTGCCGCTGTTGGAATGGGAGTTCCTTCTGTGTCAGCTTCAGAAGCCAATATAGAAATACCACTTGGTGTTTGTGAAAAGGGGTACCTTTCCTCAAGCTGTTTTCAGAGCTTGAGAAGCCATGTCTAACAAAATCTCCCATCAACCTTGTGAGGCAAGTAAGTAGCAATATTAAATGCATTTTCAGTACTAATTGGAACTCTGTGGTTTTGTTCCTACAATTTTTGAGTTTTCTCTTCATCTCACACTTGAAAAATAAAACAACATTTATTGTCTGCAAGAAAGGTTACAAGAAAAAGTTATTCTGGAAATATTGAGGAGACCTTCCTGACACATTTAATTATCTGCTTTTGCTTTTATCTGTCTTTACACAATACAATTAAATTTAATAGATGCAAGAATAGTGACTGAATTAAAATACTTTTTTAAAAAGAAATACTGTTCTTATGAGGTTGAAACAAAATATATTGCCATTTAAAAATATTTCCTTCTTCCAAATCTACAGACGTAAAAAGTTCTGATGAAACATTTTGATTTTAAATTGCCACATATGTATATACAATCCTTATCTGTATTTATGCCTACAGCTCTACTTTAACTATGTGGTTCTTTAATTGTATGTATAACTATGTATAGTTTAATTATGTGGTCTATATCTATTTGGCAATATCTGTATTTAACATGCACTTGAATTTAGGTGATGTTATTTGGGGAAAGCAGGCTCAGCTGTTAAACCTTTGCGGAGCGCATTTGTCATGCCCTTCTCTCACCTCTCTTCAACTGAACTTCTGAGCTGTACTGGGCACTGAAAAAAGCAGGGGCTAAAGAGCAAAACACCAATGTGCACTTTAACCCAGCAATATTTTACCTGGCTCTGTGGTTTTTACCACAGGTTAAAAACTGAAGGCTAATTAAAGTAATTAATATTTCTCAGATATCCTTTGTGGCAAAAGCTTATTTGAAGGCTCTTTCCATTGTCTGTTGATCTAATCTAGTTTAGCTGTTTTGTAGTTCTTTTTTGTGAATGTCCTAGTCTTTCTCCATTATTTAATAGCCAGCCAGTGCCATGCCATTAAAGCTCCCTTTGTTTGTTTGTGTGGAAGGTGTGATCCATAGACATTTAAGAGTACAGTGTGAGAAAAGAGAACAGTTGTCACATGTTCCCTGGGAAATGTTAAATTGCTCTCTTTAAGGACAGCACTTACAAAACAATGTTTGCTAGGCAATTGTAGAAAGGTAATCAAACTTTTCAGTGTTTTGTGCTTTTTAGATCTATTTCTCATATCAACTGTATTTTTATTGCCAGAGATCTGATTTTTTTTCCAGCTGTCATTCATCTAATTCACAGCAGCGGCCACCCAAATTGCTGTAGTCAATATGAGAGCCAAATTACTTTACCTGTCGACATTCTGCTTCTGTCTTCATAGTAAATATCATTCAACCCTAAGAATATTGTCTCTGCAGGTGCAGAAGTGAGTAGGAATGCCAGCAGAAATTAAATGACATTTTATCACTTTTGAGATAGCATATGATTTGTTTTAAGAGATGATTGCATTTTCTACATGTATTTCATCAACTGGCATCTCTATTGCTTCCTGATCCAGCTTCTCCTGAAGCCAATGGTAATTTTTCAGAGACTTCACACAGAGCTGGATTAGGCTCAATATGATTGATAGAAAGATATTAATGAAACACAATAAATTTAACAATTAGGTTGGCAGGCTTATTGCCTCAGTAGATCTTAGATGCTTAAGGAGATAATAAGTACCCGATAGATGACAGAATTGATCGCCTGCTCTAGAACCCTGTTCCTGGCAGTGTGCATTTGATCCAGAGGGTGCCATATTCAGCTCTCTGCCTGTTGAGTAGGAGTATAGCTGTTTACTTGCAGAATCTTACAATTCTTTGCAAATGTAACCCATGGAAAAAAGAGGTTGGATGTTTCTTTCTTACTGTAGTTCTCACAGCCACCATTTTTTTTTAAAGATCGAGAAATAGCCAGAGAAATCAAATGATGTGAGATGCACAGACTGAACAGATTGCATACAAAGAGGAACTGTCTTTCAGCCATTTGTAAATTCTGTGTTTTTTGGATATACCACTTGTCAGCCCTTGCCCTCTTACATATGGAATCATTTACTCTCACTTTACTCATGACAATGATGAGAGAGTTACCAGGTAATGAATCACCAAACTTTTGTTTCAGTTGAGACACAAACTTTTAAAAGCTCACTATATCTCTTAGATAACTGAAGGACTAAGCCAATGTGGCCTCAGCTTTTTAAAATCACATTGTAAAAAATACCCTCAATGCATGTTTATTGATGTTAGTTTCAAAATAACTTGAGAGCAGGTGTTCATAAAACTTAGTGCATGAATGCTTGCAAAAAGTGATCATCCAAAACATTCAAACAGTATTTAATGAACTCATGTAGCCATTGAAACAAACATTCACTGAAAAAATATTTTTGGTATTAGCTCAGCTCTTGCCTGAACTTCAGAGATGGCTTGTGAAGAAAAATATTAAAAGAAATAATCTAAAAATAAAATTTCCTTTTAATAGACACGCTTTGAAAGGCTGCTTTTGAGTGAAGTATAAATATATTCAGAAGTAAAAATACAGTTCTGATAGTGTTGTGTTTTTAATGGTCTCTCATAAAAGTGTGGCAGTGCTAGTGAAATGTGCTGCATGATTTTTTTGTTATTTTTTCAAAGTGGAGGAGGATCATTCCACTTATTTCAACAATAAAAGGAAGCTGCCTGATATTCTGCATGAATAAAAATGATGGGTTTCATTTGATTTTAGGATGAAGAAGAACATTTGCCAGGAAGTGGGAGCCTTTCAATGCAGAATATGGTTTGCTTCAACTCTTGCACAACTGAATACCTTTAAAACTTAAATGCTTTACCACACAGGATACAAACCTGTGCCCAAAACTCATGGCCAGATAAGAGAGTAGAAAAAAGCCTGCAGAAATAACTCCAAAATGTCAAAATACTTATTTTGAAATTAGATGCTCAGCTTCTAGAAAATAGTTGGTCAGATAAAAAGTGAATTAATGGAAGAGCAGTTAGAGAACTCACTGCTGGTCATTGGTAAGAAAAAAGATAATAGTTTCACATATTAGTTTTAAAAATTCCTATGAAATTTCAAATCACCTACTCAATTAACTGGTAACCTACAAATATTTACTTATTGTCCAAAGAACTCAAGTAATCAATAATTTGTATGAAAATCTTGTTTGCTGGAGCTAGAGTTTTAGCAACAGCTGTTTTAAAGACTATCCTTACTGTATAATGCAGATAAATATTTATCTTGCCCGGTGAGGGTGTCTGATGTCATAAAGCTACCTTTATGACAAAAAGACCAAAATTATTTGATTTGGGAGATGTCATGCTTGGGTAGTTTTTCAGTTTTGGTGTTTGGGGTTTTTGTGTTTGGTTTTTTGTTTAGTTTTGTTTTTTTATCTGAACATGGACAGTACAAAAATCTTAAAAACTTTCAGTGTTTAAAAATACATATATATGAAAAATCAGGCATTCACTCCAACTGAATTTGATTATTAATGAGTTCCCAGTTACATCAAGCCGTCTCAAAATGATACAAAATCAAATAGCTCTATTTGAAAAAGATAATATTTGAGACATTTCTTTTATATAAAAATTTATTTCCAAATTTTTTAGAGAGGTTATTTCTGGAAACTAACAGTCTGCTGATCTTCTTTTTAAACCAACTGCCCACTTCAGCTTTAGTCTGGGCTTATTAACTCATAAAAATTACACCATGGTGGTAAAATAAGTTATACGTTATCCCTAAAGAAAAAGAACCAGAAGGAACAAGGACACACAGAGTATTAAGCCCTGTTATTTAGCCTTACAGAGCAAGGAACAGGGCAAAATTCACAGCAGATGTTAAAATCAGTGTGGCTAACCTCAGACCAATTATTCTGTGCTGATTTACACCAGCCAAGGTTCAGGAGGTGAATGCCTAAGGTGCAGGTGTGAACTACATAAGCTACTCTGACTTTTGAGGATGCTTCTCTTCAAGTCAATAAAGTGTTACTGAGGCACCTTGATTATATTTGTATTTATCTCTTGCCATTTACATGAATTGGGTTGCCATGACAGCTGTTCTTCACTTATCTAGCTAATAATAGTTTCTGGAGTTTTTTTGCAGCAGTCTTTTTCTCTCAATGTGTGTACATCTATTGGGACTTTTCAGTGCCTTTCAGATTTAAGCAGCCTCAGAAACGTGTCTTCAAATCTGTGCTGCATATTCCAAAGGTCATAGCTAAGCTGATGTGTAAAGATTTATGCATTATAATTCTTCTGCTTTTGCACTTACTACACAGAATGCTTGTGAAATATTGTATTGAATTTTATAATTTTAATGTGATATTTTTCTAGTCCCTTTTACCCTCTTACATTTGACCAGTTAAGTGGTCAAATTAGAGACATCTTTCTTTTAGTTTATCCAATCAAAATATGCTTCTCCATTTAGTATATTTTAGAATTGCTTTCTGTGCTTTGATTTCTAATCTACAGAATATCCTCTCAAGGGCAAGTGAACCTTAAAACCTCATTGCTACTTGCACATTTCAAGGTCTTTCCCTTGGCACTGCTGCATTGTTGTTCAAGTTTTGCCATTGGCTTAGCCATGTCCATAAGTTGAAATTTACTTTGTGTACTTTGTTGTCTATAGACTTAGCTATACTAAAATTGGAAGGGTGATATTCACTATTATTGTATGAGTAGCTATTACAGCATAAGCCTGTCTGAAAATCATGGCAAAACCTTTGAATCTTTTCTGAAGAAAAGGTACCGCATCAAATATAAACAGCTGCTGCAATTACATAAGGTAGAATTCAGTTTGCAAGGGCTGTTGTGCTTTGGAGCACAAGCCAGTTACCAGCAGGAGTCAGGAATTGTTCCATCAGGAACAATTATCTAAATTATATGGGAAGTAACACGGATTTTCATCCTGGAACATTTTGAATTCTTTTGATTTTAAGGGAAACAGTTTCTTACCTAGAAATTGCAATCATTTCAAGGCACTTATTTATCCAGAGCTATACAGCTATGGACTGTGTCCCATGGTCACTGAAAAAATAATAAACCAGTGGTGCTATATACCACAAAAACTTGGAATAAACTCAGTATTATGTGAAAAGACCTCAGGGGCTATCTCACTGGCTCTCTGGTTTCCAATTATGCAACTTCTTTTTGCATTTAGTAGGGGTATTGACCACCTAGAACCAAACTGTGGTCTTGGATTCAGCCTTTGATTTATTTGTGTTCCTACTGAAAAACATACATAATTTATGCACTGTTTTTCCCCCACACTGAAAGACACTGAACAGCAACACCCAGGTTGAGCCAGAGTCGAGGTGTGTTCAGAGACCTGGGACCCTTTTTCTAGTTCCTGTCCTCTGTGATACTGGAAGTGATGTGCTGGTCTTATTTCCTTTGAGATGGACATTTAGTGTGCATTATAACTGAGTGGGGGCAACCTGTCAAGGAGGAAAAGGGGTAGGGGTCCATTTGCATCACAAGTCCCATGACCATTAGTATAAAATCATTTTCTGGCTGGTGATGGAAGGGTACACCTACCTTTTGCATTTCCTGTAGTAAGGTCTTTGCCATGGCCCCTCTGCTTCCTTGCGGTTTTTTTGTACAATTGTTTAGTGCATAACAGCTGCAGAGTCCCCATGGTTTTGCAGTTGCAGGCTAACCTGCACAGCTAATTTGACAATCCTGTGGCATGGCTTCTCCTGTAATTGCCTTATGGAGCCTTTTAACAATGGTAGTAATACATTTCTTGATGTTCGAGAAATGGAAGGGTGGCAGTTACCACAGGTGAGCACAACAAATACTGGCACAGTTAAAAAGAATCAGTTTAGGGAGGGCTGTGGAGCTATGCATTAGGGCTGCACAATTTGACACTTTGCCCATAGAGATCTGTTTCAGAGATTTTCAATTATTTTCTTAATGAATTGATGACTTTTGAAAGGCTTCATGCTGATGGCCACGGAGACGGCAATCCTTTATTCATAAGACAAATAACGGCAGTACCAGCTTTCTAACACTAATATGCCTCAAGTGCAGCTCTGCCCTAAAGAAATGATTGCAGCCTTTACATTCTTTCATGACTTTGCTAGGAGATTAGTGGGCCTGCTGATAAGAGCCAGATGAGGGTTTTAATTAGGTGAATACATACTCAGTGTGGATAAGATTTGGATAATCTTAGCTGCATTCATATAGTAGGCTACAGATATCATATGATAGAAATTTCTAGCTAGTATGGACTTGAATAAAAAGTTAATTTAGTAACTTACCCTGAAAGTGCTACCCCTTGTGTTTTGGAAAATCTCTTATGAGTGTCCCAAGACAGAGGTGATTCTTGTGACTTCAAGAGTTGAGTCCTGTACTCAAAGTCTAGACATAAAATCAAGAAGAGGTGAACAAAGGGGATATGTGACATATCAAATACTTATTACTTCTGTTTTACCGTTTCCATTAACAAGATTTCCAGAGTGAAAAAAATGCATGTTTTCAACAGGAAATCTGTGAAGAACTTGAAGTTCACAGTTTATCTGATCTTTACCTGGGTGTTACGACAACTTCAATAATACATGGCATATAGTACATTCTGTGGAGGAAAAGGTTCAAATGTACTTGAAGCAATAAGCAGAATTTTAGATAGTGCGTGTATCTCTACACACACACACATATATATACATGGATATAGTTTTCTTAGTTCATCCAAGTTCCTATTCAAAAGTTCCTTAGACAAAAAGCTCCTTAGACAGATTTGTTCCTCCTCACTGTTGATGCAGGGAGGTCCTTCTACTCCTGGTGGCACTAAAAGCAGCTTTTCCTTTGTATCACTTTCTCTGAAATTTCTGACCACTTGGATACCCACCGTATAGCTGAACACCTGGATCACCTTTGAACCTTTAAAAGATGAGACTGCAGAAACAGTTACCAAACTCTGAAAGCAAAAATCTTTCTGTTCAATCTTGTCAAAGTGCCTGAAATCTTTAGCAGCAGATACTCCCTACCTTACACTGTCTTCTAGGCAGATCCAGTTAGATTGATGCCATTACTATGGTGGCTCAGAGGTCCTCAGCTCTGTCACAATCCGCTTATTGCGGGGTGTCGTGATGGTTCTTTTCACCGATTCCAAAAGTGCAAAAAAGGCAAACAACAAGGGACTATCAGTTAATCACAACAAATGCACCTTTATTAGGGGCCAAAACAGTAAATGCGATAGTGGGGATCGGAAAGGAGATAAAGGATAGAGAGAGAGAGAAGAGGGGTATGGGAATAGCTACCAACACAGGCGAGATCCTCAGTGGTCCGGACGATGGGGATCCGTCTGTCGTGTCGGGGAAGTCTTCGAAGTTCTGGTTGACTCGGGGGTCCAGTTATAGTCCACAGAGGAAAGAGGGGGGAACAAGTGTAACAATGAAAGTCCATTGTAATCGCCACGAGGGAACAGGTGAGTCCACAGAAACCACCAAAGCAAGACGAATCCAATGAAGAATAAGTCCATTAAAATTACTGAAGGGAAACAGGTCATGTCATTAGTGGTCAGACCACCAATTTCCCCTCCTCCCTGTAGTAGGGGTCTCAGTCTCAGTCCTTGGGAGGAGGGTTCTCATTCTTTGTTTGTCACAGTGGTAACGAGGCAGATGAGGGGTCTTCAATGAAGGACCGCGAGAGTCACCCTAAAAGTTCATTTGGCTTAAGAACGGAGATTAGAAGCAGGCCGCGCATCAGGCTGTCCCATGCTGGGTCCATGTCAGGTCTTTGCCAAGTCCTTGCCAACTCCTTGCCAAGTTCTTGCCAGGCCTTGTTCGGAACAGCTAGCATGACGGTTCAGTGGTTCCACCTGCGCTGTGTCCTGTTCTAAGCCGGAACTGCAGTGGGGGAAGGGATTCTTTCTCGTGGCAATCGGAAGGCAGAATGGAAAATGAGGGGCTTCAGACGGGCTCTTACAAGCTCACAGCTTACATGTTACAGGTTACATGTAGCTTTTTCAAGATGTTCCCTGGAACCTTCCATTTTCTAACTGGAGATTACAGCTTAATTATTTTTCTTCCTCCATGTAGATCCTGCAGGGTGACTTTTTATGAAAATGAAATTAAATAAAATCCTTTTTGAAGCTATATAAATATTTTTTTTCTGTTGTGTGGTACAATACTCACCATAAAAAGATCCCAACAATAACAAAACCCTGTATGTATTAAGTTTTACCACTGTAAAAAGTCCAAACAACAACAACAACAAAATAATAAAGTAAAAATTCTATATCTGAACCCAGTGTACACAATCAAAATCAGCTACACTCAACAGTGGCACTGCTGACCTTGGCCCAGAGTGCTGGCCATATTTAAACAGCAATCTTTCAGATTATATCTCCATATACATGGATTTCAGCTTTCCTCTCACTGCATCCCTACCTGACATTTATGATGTGCTGATTCCATCCGTCCTTATCCCCTGGATGGGATGAAAAACGTATAATTGGAAAATACAGACAGCAGTTCTCTGAATAACCCCAATAGAAGCTGGGTGAGATGTAGCTGGTTGCCTAAAGAATTTCATACTATATGCTATGAACATTCACACAAACACATAATGAAGCAATTCCCTCTCAAACTTCTTTCCCCAAGGTGAGGCGTCATGGTGCTAAGGGTCTTGTCTCCTCCTGGTCTGATCCTGGAGAGAGAATCCATGACATTTTTTCTCCCATGGCACTTTTTAGATGCAGGACTTAACCCCTTGGGCTGTAGACAGCTGAGCATAATTTAGGGACTTTTCTAAATTGCACTGAAGACTGATGAAAAACAAATATGATTTATAGCCACATTGATTATTTTCCTTCTTTTCTCAGCCATGCTAAGATTATACTGGCTTCAGCTTGAGCATCTAAATTAGTTCTTATCCTTTATCCATGGAATTCATGATAAGCATAAAAGGTGATGCCTTCGTGATGTCCTTTTGGCATTATAAATCTGCACAAGAAAGATAAAACTGTGTTGTGTAAGTTTTATGATATTTACCGATTCATTTCTCAAAAATGCAGCTGATTGTAACTGCATTCTTTGTAATGGATCTGCAGTAATGACAACCATATGCTCTCTGTTTTGTATAACCAGGTTTTTAAATCATTAAAATCATTAAGGATTCTTGGAGGCTTAATAAAGAAAAATAATTGCAGTAATAAGGATATGTCTAAAAGCTTTTTCATTGATGAAGACTTAGCTTGGCAGACTGTTTGGTTTATTTTCTTTCTAAATTCCTTCCTACTTTAAAACATTGTGTAGTGATCATCATTTAAGGGATCATCTCAGTTGTGCCCTCACACATTAAAATAACATTATGTAAAAGACCAAGGTAACATGAAATGCTAAATCTTTTACATCTCTAGGCATTAAAAAGAAAAAATAAAGGCATAAATTTGCAAGACTCTTAATAAGAAATACAATGGCACGGTAGACTTCCAAGAGAAAGAAATCCATGATGCACAGCAAGAAATTAGAGTGTTAGTCTCCTACTCACTTTGGCAGAATGAAAGAGTTACATAATTTCCCAAATGCTTCCGATTATTTTTCTATTAGTTCATTAATAATAGAGGGATATGGCTTATTCTATGATGTACTTTTCCAGCACTGTGGCAACAACAAATATCACAGAGAAATCAGTATGAGTGGATCAAAGTATTTCTGCCACAGACTTGAGGAGTAATTTGGGATAACTGCAGTGCCAGAATTACCAGCAGAGTCCTGAAGAACATCTCTATGACAGGGACAATTAATGTACAAAATAATCATTGGCCTTTTACAATGAATGCTTCTCAGAAAACTATAAAATATATTCTGCTTAAAATTATATAAATCCATCCAAATAATTACTCTTTCTGCCAGCAATCTTTTTCTTGAAATTTATCTGAATGGTCTCCAAACATGGTCATTACCTCACCCATTTCAAGGACATTTGGCCTCGTGGAATAATAGCACAGCACTTTTGGGGGCAGAATATCCTGTGAAAACCATCTAGTCTATTCACTCAACTCTCAATTCATATTACTACACATTATTCACATGTTTTCAATGTACTGAGGGCACTTCTCGGTTAAGACGGGTTTGTTAGCTCACACAATTTAAAATAGTCTAAATGTGTAGACTTAAGAGCTTTGCTTCTGATTTCTGCAGGCTCATAATCTACTCTCTGCTCTAGTTTAATCTGATAGGACAGCAAATAAAAGAAAAGTAGCATGTCTTGACATTGTTGTTAATCAATTGAATTCATTGACCTCTGTCAAAGGACAGAGCTTAATTCTTAAAACTGTGGACATCTTTATTTTTTTTTTGTAGTGCTTTCATTGTTCTCAAGTGCAAGTTTTATGATTTAATGAATTAATAAATTAAATGAAGGATTAAGTATGCAAAAAGACCATTTGCATGAAGAAAGTATGGAAAAATGTGGTAGAAAAAGGAGTATGAAGAATGTGCTCCAAAGAAGTGCCAAAAGGGAACTCAGAAAAACATGCAAGAGCAGAAGCATTGTTTATGCTGAATAGTGGCAGCAGGACTTCATATGCCTTGTATTTTGGGATACTAAATAGATAGAAGTCTGTGACTCCAGTGGACATGCTGCGCTTTTTTCTTCGCCTTTGTTGCAGATTTACCTTTTTATTGAGAGTCTATTTATGGAGAGGGTCTGCTGCAGAGCTGCACTCTCATGCAAAAAGGTGGTATGTCATGCTGTGGTTTCTTTTTGGATCAAGATCTTCCCCTGGATGGAGGAACATTGACAGTTCTTGAATGTCATAGACGCCAAGGAAAAAAACTGAGTGTATTGTTCACTCTCCCAATGGAAAGGGATGCTTTATTTTACCCATTTTAAAGAAATAAATCATTGGGCCCCAGAGATAACTATCCCTGGCCTTATTTCTCCCTCACTTTAAACAGACAAAGAAACTACACAAAATTATTTTTGGTTATGTCTTCCTAGATATACCTTACAAATTCGTTTGTGTTAGTTAAGGACTGGGATAACTCATAAAGCATTCAAAAGAACCTCCAAAGAAGTAATAGGAACTTTAAAAGAAAGAAATTTAAAACAATTGCCATTCCATGTAAGTGATACTATTTCAGCAATCCCAAACTAGGATACACTGGATTGGGGAAGTGGCTGCACTCTGTAAATAGATCTGCCCTAGGGCTGTAAGTCTGCAATACTATTTGAAGTCACTGGATCTGCATGAAATTTATGATTGAATCTTAGTGTGTAATAACAGGGATACTCTTAATTGAATGCATGGAATGAAAGTTAAAAGCAAAGAAATTAACACTGACAAAAGAAATAGAAGATTAAAGATGATTCTTCTTTCTTGGGTGTACAGGAAAATAAAGTTAAAAGACAGCCTTTTGTCTTTCTTTCTCAGGCCGTAAAAACCTTACAGTCAAAATATTGCATCTAGTCCTAGTTTCTGTTTTGTATGTTTCACTAACCTATTCTGTTACTGATTAATAATTAGTAAATTGATTCTAGAGGCTGTTTCAAGTTAATTACTTTTTAAAAAATAATGACAAAATTTAATGTATTTGAAAGACAATAATTATTTTTGCTATTTAAAAAATGCATAGCACAAGTAAGTGTGCTGAAAAAAAAGACTATCTTCATCATAGTTTAATTAGGCTGCTGCAAAGTAACTACTTGCTATAATATCTGATTTTTATCTATTTTTTAAAAATTTACTTTATTTATTAAATTGACTGTTCTCCAGTTTAGAATTTACTAATACTAATCTACAAATTCTTTTCATTCTCTTATTACGATTTCTTTACTGAGACATTAATATCCTAAAACATCCTCATGTAACTTTTATTCTTCAATCTGAAATCCCAGCTGTGTGCAAGATAATAAAAAGGTCTCATCTATTTTATTAGGATCAAGATTTCATTCTAACATAGCAAATCACAAGCTTTGTAGCTGAATGCATGAGGAAAGTACTCATATTTGTGACAAACTGTCTGTCTAACCTTTTTAAGTGCAACCGTGTCTGAATGCATAGCATTGTTAATGGGAACTGGTGTTTTATTTTTAGATTCAGTATTAGCTCACAACGGTAAGATTTCAAGAAAAGCCTCTTGCACCAGCAATCAAAGGATTTATGACAGCATTGGCTGGGTTAATTGAAAGTTGATGTACTCTTATTTGGGCTTGGTAACTTTCATTCTCGAAGTATAAGACATGTGCTGAAGGAGGGCTGTGGGCTCCCAGAGCCCAGAGAAAGAGCTGAACAACTGACAGGGATGTTTCAGACATAAAAGCTTTACAGAAGCCGAGCTGCTTTCATTGTGGCAATGCAGAAGATAGCTCATCTGAGGGGGATTTGCAAAAGTGTAAACAATACCCTGAATGTAGGCCATTTACCATGTTTATGCATTAGTCTGAATGTGTTGCACCTTTGATGAGTTGATAAACCACAATAAGTTTTAAAGAAGATTCTTAGGCATCATTTGAGTAAACTCCTGTCATGTGTCTCCAGTTTGAGATATTTGCAGGATCCAACCAGGCTGTGTCTCCTGAAATAGTAGCATTTTGTACCCTTGTGACTGCTGTACCAGTCATGATCTGAGAGAAGATTAATGACAGATTTCTATTTTGGATATTGGCTTGAGTCTTGACAGCAAGGAAGAGAAGAGGACATTTTCCTTTGACTGGCTTGAGATGAGATCTCAATGTAGTCACAACTGTGCAGGGAATTTAGACCTCGGCAGTGAGTTTCCTAAACAATAACCAAAAGCTTTCAAACAAACAAAAAACCACACAAATAAAGAAAATACCCCACTTTTTGTAGAAAATAAGGTAGGTTAATTAAATTTTTTAATACAGAAACTAGGATGGAGTAGTAGTAAAAGGGATTGTCAGCCAACTTCCCTTAGTCCACCATGTCCTCGTAGGTAGACCATTTTCTCAGCTGTCTCAGTGGCTTTCTGACATGCAGCAAAATGCACAATCCCTCTGGACACTTTTTACAGTGCCTTGGCCCCAGCAATGTCTCCAGTTCCTGTTTCTCTGAGCATTATCTTTGATGCTTTTAGAGCTGCAGGCTGTCTCCCTCTGTATGCTCTTCTGGTAGCCTTTCTTCCTCTAATTTCCTAGAAATCTCCTCTGTGGATCTGTGCAATTCTTACCAAAAAACATCTTCCCTTGTCCTCCAGAGGGTTATACATGACCTCCAGCTCCCTTTTTAAGAAGTGTAGTGCCTACACTAAACAAAAAACCAAAAAAAACCCCAAAAACAAACAAACAAAAAAACCAAAACCAAACAAAATAAAACAAAACAAACAAAAAAAAAAAAAAAAAAAAAAAAAGGCAAAGAAAGGGTACAGTCTGTCATATGGCTGATCTTGCTAAAATCCTCAAAAAGGAAACTGGTTCTCCTACTTCTGTTGCCATGACAATGAACATTTTTACAGAAAGACACATTGTGGCTACAAAATATATTGTATAGCAGTTCATACAAAGCAGTAGCATCATAGCAATTCCTGACTCAAACTAACTGGCTGCCAACTCCAATATCCCTTTTCTGATGGTGATTAGTATCAGATGTTTCAGAGAAAAACGACAATAAATTAGTTTTAAACAATTATGCAACAAATTGTCCACAGAGAACTTTTCTAACTGCTTTTACTTAGAGGTTAGTTCATTACATAAGTCAAGGGTTTGTGTTTTTTTTTTTTTTTCTATTTACATAGCTTTCCTTTGCAGTGTAACTGTAACTGTTCTCACTGGACACACAAATGCTTAGTTGTCTTTAATTGTCTTCTAAAATCTGATTTCCAGAGTTGTCTGTGGCTGTGAGTTAGGACCAATAGTTTAACATTGTTTAATTTTTTTTTTAAATCTGTTCCTAATAGATCAACTTATCTTTTGATGAAAACTCTGTGTTTGTTATGCTTTATAATATATGTTTTGTCTCCACTGTATCTTACCTTACTTGCTTTTCTCACAAAAGTAAACAGCCCATACCTTTTTATGTTTGCCTTGCATATATGTTGGTCCCTGTCTGTATAAACTCTGACTATCTCCTCTAAGTGCAGCCATGTCTCTTAGGAATGAGATAAGAGCACGATCTGAACTGTAGTGTGGGCTGTACTGATTATCTTCATAATGACATCACAGCAGCCTCAGTATTTATTTCTAACTTACCTACATAAAACAAGATGTGAGAGTTGAGTGTGTGGAAAGCATGAAAGGAATAAAGAGCTAAAAAGTACAAATGTAAAAAAGAAATAAAAATGCTGACAATTACACCAGAATCTTCTGTTTTTAAAAATGTAGAAGAAATTCCCTTGTCTCAACCCAGGAGAAAAGCACTAAAACAAGCAAGAAAAGTCCACTGACTAAACATACACTTGGAGAAGCTCTTGGCTCACACAGACAGAGGTTGGAAACTGGTGCAGATCATCCAATAGGCTTTGGCAGTCAACATGAGAAGCATTTAGACACAGTGCACCTTTTTGGATCCTAATAAACTAATGGTGTCTTCTGCAAGCAGCTGACTTCCTTACTTAAAGGACTAAGTGTATTTGTTCCTTTTCTGAGATAAAGACTAGATCATTAAGGCAGGAACAAGAACAGATTTGGGGGCACTTGAGAAAAAATAATGAAATATTTCTTGCCAGGGAGTTATCCCAAGATTCAACTGAGATGAAATAATGGTTTTCTCCCCTCTTAACAGAAATTGCTGTCACAATGTTAATTATCCTTTTGTCCAGGAAAAAACAATGTTTGAAATAATAATAAAGGAAATAAAAAGACTTTGTATCAAGAATATTACTAACAAGTCAGCTCTAATTCTATTTGACACAGATACTATTAAAATTTCAAGTAAAACCTGAATTCAAATTTGAGTGAATATAGGTTGATAAAAAGAAACAAGTAAAAGATACCTTGGGCTTGGGAATTTAGATTCATGCCATAAACAGAATTTTATGTATTTACGCAGCTGAGTTATGGAACATTTACCCTTTTCAGTATTTCAAAGATGTACCTTCTTGGCAAATATGAGTACATTAAATTATAAATTCAATCAAATAAAGCACTTTTGATTAAAATAAATATTCAAGCATGCAGCAACACCACTAAACCTTTTTAGAGGATTTTAAATAGGTCCTTCTTTATTTTGCATATATTCATTTAAAACAAGTATTTTATGAGCAAATTCCTGTGCAGCAAAGCATTCTGATGCAGACACTTATAGAATAAATATGTCAGAAAATGTATTATAAGATGATTTATAGCTTGTAGGTGCTAGTATTTACCTTAGAAAACAAAGCTTGGATAGGTAAGATAAGAAAGTGGATGTGACTCATAAGGGCAAAAATATGATGACTACTATGCCCATTTGACAGAGTGCAAAAGTTTTTACATAAGATATTAAACACTTGATCAAAGACCAAGACCACAGACATGCACAAAAATGTATCCATATATCTATTTCTAGAGTCCTAATACCACATCTTAATTGGGCAGAGTATGTCTTTCCTGAGCAGGGAAGGGATCTTGGGAAAGGGGAGGAAAAAAAGGCATCTGAATCCCCTTCTCTGTTCATTTTGTAAAGGTAATTACAAAGTGGCCCAAATCAAATTCTCTCTGAGTGCTACTGTTAGTGCTATCCAAATTACAGGAGAGCAATTTTCAGAAAAATGGGCAGGGTCTTATTTTCACCAGAATAGTATGCTACTAATATGTCTGCCCAAAAGCCAAAATTATCTCCTCAGCTTGCTAAAGAATAGTCTGAAGAATATATATAAGACACTTATGTATTTTAAAGGAAATGGAGGGTGTGTGGAGCAGATAATTTTCACGGGAGCTGGTTTGAAGGGGAAAAACACTCATAAGTGATCTTGCTGAAATCTAATTCATATTAGAGACCCAATCTCCAGTTTCATTGCACAGTGCTTGTAGGGGGTGGCATGTTAGCAGAGCCATGGTGCAGTCTGCATTTTAAATGCTCCATAATTGAGTCTTTATTCATTTCTTTGCAGGATAACTTGTAATTGCAGTGGGCCCCTCAATTGTTTGGTGGTGGCCTGCACAGAGAGATCGAATGTCCAATTGAATTAAGGCAAATGTGCTTCAGCAGGGAATTGCAAAGGAGAAATTGAACAGAAAAGAGATGGAATATTGTATTAATCGGGAGCATGACTTTCAGTAGAGGTCACTGTACATAATTCAGATCTACTAACAGCACACAGGCTGAAGTGAATATGATAAATTGATGTGGGTGGTGCAATAATTGCAGTCTCAGAACAGCATATACTTCCAGAGGGTCTTTGAAGGCCAGAGGATCAAACAGAGGTTACATTTAGGATTTACAGGGGGTAGATTCCTATGACCTTGATGGCAGCAAAAGCACAGTTGTGAGCCTGAAGAGATGTCTAAAGCAAAAGAGTTCCAGAATACAAATTGGTCTTAGAAACAGCATTTGACCAACTTAAATAGTTTTGTTTCAGTTTTGATAAATATAATGAAGTTTAAAATTAAGAATCCTCCTCCTTTTTCACTTAGCCTATTAGGACTAGGACCACTGCACTCTATAATGATACACTCAATTTCATCAGTGAGCAGTAATTATTGCTCCTACTTGCATGGGAGACCTCTGAGACTACCCCAGGTCATTCTTGAGAAACACTGTGGTTGAATAAGCACTGTAAGGGTCATTCTTCCTTCAATACATGCACTGACTTAAAATCCTACCCTGCAACAGGTAGGGATGCTGCTTTCAGCTGAGACATAAAGCCAGGATCCAAAAGGTACAAAAAAAAATTTAATTAGAAGTGAATGTGTTACTTTGAGCATCTCATTTAAATCTCCTTTGTTCACTAAATCTGGGCCAAATTCTGCCTGTTTAGTCATTATACTACTTGTCAACATAGTCCTATTGTGTTCTGTCATTTTACAGGGCCCGTCCTCCTTATAGAGTTAAATTTGACATCAGTAAAACTAAAGTTCTTTAAATATTTGTTATTATTTCTCTACTAGTAAGAAGAAGCTGTGCTTTGTTTTGACTGACAAAGCTCTAATGGACTTAAATCAAAGGATTTAAATAGGTATCAAAGTCAGTACCAACTGAAAATCACCCTCATGTACTGGCATAAATATGTGCCATTATAATTACTTTAAACTTTTTAAATTTTGACTTTTATATCATTATATACTATTAATTAATGAATATACTATTATATAGTATAAGAAAAATACTTGCATTATAAATATTTTTTAAATATACTTAATGTATTCTCAGAAACAGAGAAGTCCAGCTGACAAACATGGTTTATTTCTACTCCTTTCTATCTGAGATTCCAATTCCTCTAAAACTAACAAGTTAGAATAAGAAAAACTTGTGTAGTGCTCTGCTGTATGAATCTCCCACTCATAACAACAGGCAGCTTGTGTAGATGCTAAAGGTGTTTCAGAAGTCATTAACTAACGATCCTAGGTGTTAATTTGAAAGAGAATTTTTAACCAGAGATACATTGTAAACCAAATATATCCTCCTCTCTGTGATTTCCATTTTCCTTTGATCATTACAATCAACTCACATTACTAACCTGAATCTTTTGTCTTAGAGATGAAATTCAAAAAATTCCCACAAGTATTTCGCAGCAAACAGAGCAATCAGTCCCTTAAGCCAAAATAAAGTCTCTCATGAAAGAAGAAATGAACTAGTCAATTAATGTGTGTTTATAGCAGGATAATTTGGAATGGAAAATTATTATTGCAAAGCATTTTTGAAGTACAGCTCAAAAAAGATATTAATATTTAAACCTTTCTATTAGTAATGCTATCTCACACTTGTGAGTGGGGAAATCATTTTAGAATGATCTGGTTTTTATAATATGCATGTATCTCACAGTGGACTGTAAACATGACATGCATAATTAGAGGAAGAGAGGGAAACAAATTGACAGAGTAGTGAACTGTGCCACAACTCAGTGTTAGAAGCTGTTCTCTGCAGTAAAACCTATTTACTGCAGCTCCGTAGTGTGTTCAATTTCAGTCCACTTTATGCCATAAAGGTAGGCAGACTACAGGAGTTAAAGAAGAGTTATAAGAGACAACATGGTGCAGAAAGCAATGGTCTGTAACCAGACACAAACACTGGGTAATGTTATAAGCCAAATTGTGAACACAGAAGTGAAACCATAGTAAGCATAGTGAAAAATAGGTGAATAGAGATAATAGATTGAAGTTAAGACAAGAAAAATGTATTTTTTGTTAAAAATCTTCTTACTGGAGTTATATGAACGTGTAGAATAATCTCCCATAAGAAATACTAGAAAACCTATAACTTGGACTGGTGAAAAAAATAGGAAGAATGTGACAATAAATGGTTGTACAGGAAGAAAAATTAGATGTCCTACTGCCACCAGAGCCCCTTTCCCTTCCAATTTTCATGAGCAGAAACCCATGCAGATACATTGCTAAAAAAGCAGAAGGAAATTGAAGGTATTTGAGCCCAGATAATTTTTGTTTCCTGCTCTTCTGTTTCTGTGTCTTGGAGTAAACCAAATGCAGGATAAGTAAAAGTGGCTGAAAGCACAGTGATTACTAGCACAGTCAGACTGAATAGGTCTGACTTAAAGTTATACTAGGCTTAGACAGTAGTAGGAGTTCTGAGGTGGATTTTTTTTATTAGTTATTTTGGAGAAGGGGTGAGAGGATGAGGGCAATTTAAAGGGCAGAAAATATTTGTATGAAAATAACTCCTCTCTGGTGCTTTGTCTTGATATATGCTCCAATAGTGCATGTATAACCTTGAAGATCACTGCCCAATGCCAAAGAATTCATTAGCTTCTGGACTGGAGCTATTTGTAAGTGAACAATCATATTGACACAGCAAAATTAATCATTAAGACTATTATAATAAAGTTGTGAAGCCTTCAAAGATTCTTCCTCTACACTGCTATGGCAATCATGAAAGTTATTGCTAAATGTGAATCAATGTGCCTTCTAAACATGCATTCACATATTTAGTCTGCTGCTCACTCACAAGAAAAATAACTGCAAGCAGAAAAAGATATTATTTCCTTATAGTATAAGACCTATGAACATTCACATGGGCAGTCAATACACAGGATATACTGGATTCATAAAAGTTTTTTTTTTTGTTCTAAAGAAAACAATATTTTTTTTGTTTTAACCAGTTCAGTTGCAGGACAAAAGCCCTAGCAATGAAAGATAAAGGCTTGTGTCATGGGCATTGCTTCAACCTCTCTGCTGCTCTTGCTCATTTACTTGGACAAAACTGAGTAAAACTCTTCTAGCAAGCACTCATTTCCTGCAAGACAGCTGTGGAGCCTGTACTGAGATAATCAACCACACAAATGGAGGATTTTGTATAATTTCCAGGACTTCATTGCCATAAATTTCCTCTAATTATTTTTACATCCTCTGTGTTTCATAACTTTGATGCCCTCATAAAATTGTTCTAACAGGAGTCTTCTCTGATGTCACCAAGCAATTCTTTTGACAGAAAAAAAAGTCAGGAACAGTTGGATAGCTGGACAGCTGGACAGCTATTTACCTGCATATCCCAAGAAGAAGAAAAGAGTTTGGAAAGCCTTTTTTAATGTTTGTGTTCACATTCACTTTAACAGATCACTTCTTTGCACATCTTTCTGCCTATTTGCATGGCTGGGGTTTTTTGCAATGTCCTGAATCAATCCCTCATTTCTGTTATGTTTCACATAATTATCAATTCTCTCATATCTAGTCCTAACTGCAGACTCTGAACTGACAGAGTTTGTTAGATTCCTTATGTAAGGCTCTGTGTGATATGAAGGCTGCAGCTGCATATGGCTCCTCTTTGCAGGGCTGGTGGCACTAGTATGCCTGGTCAAAGAGAACAGAAGTGCAGCATGACCAGAAAAGCATTGATGTACTTATCTGCTGTACTCATTCCTTCAGAAGAGTGACAATGTGGTTTGCCATAGCTCTTTTTTAGTCACAGTGAGGGTATGAGCAGTAGGAGAACCGTAAGTTTACAGTCATTTTAAATACTGTAATGAAAAACATGACTGCAAGGTAGCATCAACCTTCTCTACCTAATTCCAAATAATGTCAGCATATGTCTGGTCCCGAAAAACAGGTTAATCACATTTTATCAAGAAGTAATTTTCATATCATCTGGGACAACACTCTATTCCACTAGGAAAAAAATTCAATGTAAACATAAGATAGGGGTTATTCTTCCTTTAAAAATACAGTAACAAAGAAAAAGCTTGAAGGCTCCTACTCTTAACCAGAACATAAGAATGAAGAAAGATCTTATTAGAAAGAAAGTATATGCTCCCAAATCCCTGTTTGCATCCCTGCTCAGATGAATTTTGCACTCTCATCCTCTGCTCCCACTATCTGAATGACACATGTCACTGGTAGCAAAGATACAGGAAATTCAGTTGCTGCCCTGGCAGTGTCCAGAAAAAAATGTGACAAAATAATTTGGTTCTTTCCAGGGTTGTCTGAAGTTCCCATCATTCCCTAAGTAATCTCCTTCAAAATTCATCTGATTAGGTCAAGGTAATGATTCCCTAGACATGCTTTTAATGAAATTCTAGACCTCACACACATTGGAAAAACTAAGCCATGCTGAAAGTTTTTAAAAATCTTCTCATGATTGATGTAAACAATACACTAAAATCCCACTTTAGGTCTGCCCCAATAGAGAGGTATTTATACAAGAAACTGTTTCATGTGGCATACAGTAGGATTACTGAAGAAATAACACACATAAATGCTTATGAAAATTATGGCTAGTGAACTGATGAAAAATACAAGCACATTTCCTATTATTTTAATCCAGCACCAAGGATGCAAATTGGCTGCACAACTTTAGCAGGGAGCCAAGAAAGGAAAATTTTATAAACAACCATTTACAGGACTTTTCCTTATCCCAGTGATGTGGCTGTTCCTAACATCCTAGCACACTGCTGAATAGGAAAATAATCTCTTTCAGAGCACATTAGTAAAATCTTTTGAAGGTACATATGAGCATGACACACAAACCTGTATCTCCTGCAGATGATATAAGGCATAGTTTAAAACCTGACTGGAAACCAGATACTGCTACTTTGTTGTTTGTCTTAAAGTTTAATGAAAGCCTAACATTTGAAGTTAATACCTTCCTGGATAGATCACTTTTCTACAAAAAAGAGTATCAGTGTTTCAAAAGAAGTTGCTACATCTATCCCCATTTAAGGAGATGCTGCCTAGAACAAAATAAAAAGCAGCCTGACAAACAGTCACAGTTCATATATATTTGCATGGTACTTCAATAGTTGATATTTGATGCATGCAATACAGATAAAAATCACAGGATTGTACTTGTAGAGAGCAGCTCTTCCTCTTTTATTAGATGGGCAAGCTTGGTTTTTTTGTTTTTTTTTTTGAAATTGCAAATTAATAGCTGACATTTCTCTTTCCTAACATTTTCTAAGCTGATTAATTCTGAGAACCAATTCCAGTAAAGGTATCAAACCAGACTATATTAAGTGATAAGGATTACACTAATTCATCCACAGCGTCTTGATAAACAATCTTTCAGTGATGGATGAGAGGAATTTAATTTCGACCAACTGCAGGCTGAATTCCTTCAGAGTTTTATGACCTACTGAAAAAGGTCTTGCATACAGACATATAAACTGATTCCAGCAACCAAAGCAATCAAAATGACTTCTGCCTGATTACCAGCTGCAAATCTGCAAGCATTAGATTGTTTATTAGTAGTATTATATGCTCAAATAATAATAATAGATATATAGGGACACTTTAGGTGGATTTTGATACTTGTTTTTCATAGATGTGGTCCCCTGTCCTGTTCTGAAAGTGCCCAGGGTCTGCATCCTTATTAGGCAATGATTCATGCTGAACTCCTTCTAACTGGGAAAGATGACAGGGAACCAGATTTATACAGAAGGAAATATGATTTTTCCCAACAGATAGGCAAGCCTGAGAAAGACCATCTCAAACAACATAAACATTTTACAAAAATGATGCATTTCACTTGTGATCATTTGCCCAGTTGGAAAAAGGACCACCAAAAAATCATATCGGCTAATCCGGCCCCAAAAATTTCTGTATAATAAACATAAAAAATAGCTTATAATATGCACATGTTTAATTTCTTACAACACTTACAAACTTATTACTTTCACTGAATTATCTCCAAATATTTATCTGCCTTATGAAGACCATTATATATATATATATGTATATATATATATATATATATATATATATATATACACAGTAAAATGTTTATATGTAGAAGATACTTTCTAGTGGTGGGATACATGATGTATGCATGTCTAGCTTATGTAGTCCAGCACTTTAAAATACATTTTTCTCCTAAAAATGACTAATACATACACAAAGTGTTTCAAACTAATCTCACTAATCTTCTTATCCATTGTCATTCCTAAAAGGCAGATCTTGAAATCCTTTGGAAGGACAATATCAAACATTTAAGCTATTATAAGACCTACCTGTTTTATTTGAAATCAAGTACTTTGGTGATGTTTCTCTTTTCAGGAATAAAAACCAGGAATCCTGTTTTCATTTTGTTACTGAGAATGGCATGATAATGAAAAATGCAGATCAAAGATATGGCAAGGCACAATTACTTAAAGAGTAGTGGTATGTACACAGATTTCAGGTAAGGAGCCAAACCCTAACACTGTGCTACCAGTAACAGATTTCTATACTGTAAAAATAAAATAAAATTAGTGGTTAAGAAATCCATCTAAATATCTAGTTACATGTAATTTTTCATTGTCTTTATTCCTTGTGAAAGCAAACTTGTATCTTTCAATATTTATATTTAAAAAGTAGGTTCAAATACATTTGCTGTTATGGAATGAGTTTTCATGCTCTGTGGTAGTATATTATCAAAAGGCTTGGACTGGAAGGGACATTAGAGATTATTTTGTTCCAACCCCTATGCCATGGCCAGGGCCACCTTGCTCTAGACCAGTTACTCAAAGCCCCATCCAGCCTGGCCTTGAACTCTTCCAGGAATGGGATACCCACAACTTCTCTGGGCAACCTGTTCCAGTGTCTCACTACCTTTAAAGTGAAAAAATTCCTTCTAATATCTAAGCTAAACGTATCCTCTTTCAGGTTGAAGCCATTACCCCTTGTCCTATCACAATATGCCCTTGTAAAAGAATCCCTGTCAAGCTTCCTTGTAAGTCTTCTTGAGGTACTGGAAAGCTGAAATAAAGTCACTCCAGAGCCTTCTCAGCTGGAACAATTTCAATTATCTCAGAGGAAAGGTACTCCATTTCTCTAACCATCTTCATTGCTGTCCTCTGGACTCGCTCCAACAGGTTGATGTCCTTGCCGTGCTGGGGATCCCAGACCCTTACTCAGTACTCAGGGCTTCATGAGGGAAAAGTAGAGGAGGAGAACCTTCTTTTTTTGATGCAGCCCATGATATGATTGATTTTCTAGTCTGCAAGCTCACACTGCTGGTTCCTGTCCTCACCCACCAGTGCCCCCAAGTCCTTCTCAGCAGAGCTGCTCTCTACCCATTCATTCCCCAGCTCATGTTGATATTGGGGGTTGCCTGAGCCCAAGTGCAGGACCTTACACCATATGAATATCAACATGAATGGCTGTACTTCCACTGAAAAGTCACTTGCAGTGCTCTTTGCCTTGAACTCTCACTTCTAACTATGAATGTATGCAATCCTTTCTTTCATTTGTTTCAAGCCTGAATCAAAATCTCATACTTTTTCCTTCTTTCTTCCTCCCTCTCCCAGTTGTCTGGAATGTCTCTTCCTGGGGAATTATGTCATTACTTAGATGTATTAAAATGCATTAGTGAATTACCTTTATGCTAATATGAAAATACATAGGTTGAAAATAAAAAAATTAAACACTAACTTCAGGAGGCTGTCAGGATTTGACAAGACTAAATCACTCTACAAACTCTCTGTTAAATAAAAACTCCTATAGCTAAGATCCATTCATTTTTTCATTAATGCCAGTAGCATTCCATTAAGTAGTTTCCATAACTTCTTGTATAATGAGCACAAAAGAGAGTCTTGCATTCAAACTAGGACTTATATAAATGGAATGCTGCATGAAATCTCAGCTCTGAAACAGTGCAAAGAGTCAATGACATTAATGTAGCACTGGTGACTCCTCTCCTTTGCAAATGTGGCTGAAACAGCCGTTTTCACAATGGATTTTATCTAAATTAACTTTATTTCACACTCAATTTGTTGTGCATAGTTTACCCTGTCTTTCATGCCAATTAACTTCCAGAAATGCTTGGTGTGCAAAATGAGGAAGATCTAAATGAATTAAATTGGAACTTAATTGTACTATGTGATAATAGCTGCTTGCAGTTTACACAGTGGTTGCCATTAATGCACATGTGTTTTATTAAGTTGCATTTGTAATGTATTCACCTCAAAACCATCTGGGAAGCCAAAGTAAGTAGCTGTTTCAAAAGCCTGAAATCTCTTCTGTTGTCATATTAAAGAGAGGGAAAAATTTACTTGATCAACCAGTAAAGATGCTAAACACTTCACTTTGAGAAGTTACATGATACCAAGTGGGAATGAAATCTCTTGTGATTGCCTTTCTGCTCATCATTAGTAAAGCCAATTAGTTAGCAGAATGCCCATTCCTTTTAGGTGAATTACAAACACAACTGAATATCATTAAATTGCCATGAATGTGATAACCTCAGAGGTAAACAATATGTTTTTCAAATGCTGACCTAAATATTAGGAGGTATTTTCCACTGGCTAGAACATCAATATAGCAGACAGAAATAATGGATATTTTGTCAGGCTCCTCCACAGACTAAATCTGGTTGTTTCTGAAATTTCTCAGCACTACTACAGGAGATATATGTATGCACATAATGTCACCTGTACTTACATATATCTATATGTATGTATATTCGCATTTTCACGGAGACTAGTTAATTGTGGAAGTTCTTTAAGATCTGTGGATGGACTTTTTTTGAATAGAACGTGAGAAAAATGTAGATGATCTACAGGAATATTAAATAAACTTATGTGAATGTGTTATCTTTATGAATGGTTTATGAATAGTAAGAATTTATTTTCTAGAATAGTGGTATTTATTTTCATGTGAGCTCTTTTCCTAAATTTATATATGAATATAATTCATTCCTATAGGCACTGTTATTGTCTGCAAATACAAATGTGAGTGTTACACCCAATACAAACCAATGTTTCTCATCACCTGGGGGACCATTTTAACCACTCTAAGAAGATTATCTCTATGCCACTTCTGGACCTCAAAGCTCTGGAAAATGGCCACTGTCAACATCTCTTCTAAATATTATGACTACAAAATGAAAATCAGCAGTCTTAGCCTTTTCTGGAATTTTGGATGCTCTGTAGAGAAGCATTCCATCTAATCTCCTGGAGCCAGAAAAATTACTTTTGGGAATCAGAAGTGCTGGAAACATGTATGACACCTCCTTCTCAATTGCGCCTTTCCTCTCTACCCTTTTCTGCTTGGAAAGAAGAGAACCAAAAATGAATCAAGAATTGCAAGTCTTCTAGTTGCCTTCCTACATGGCTAATATTAAAAAGGAAAAAGTCACATGGCGCTAAAATTAAACAATACATTTGTAAAAATTATCTGTAGAACGGGACATATAACAACGGTATCATTTGTAAACCTGCCTTTACCCTCTATTTCATACCACACAATTTTGAAGTGCTGGACAGATCAGGATTAAGAGCTGATGATACAAGACAACAACTTTCTGGGGTGATTTCTGAGATAGGGTAAACTGTCTAAAAAATTAATGAAATGTTACATAAAATTTAGGAAAGTTATTGCGTTAACATTCTTGGAAAACAAATCTTTGAAAAAAAGTTTTTCACTGATGCAAAAGGAAGCAATGTTGTGAAGCACTTCACAACATACCATGGAACTGGGACTGGCTGTTTCTTAATGAAATATAGAGAAGCCAAATTAGGAAACTCTACAATTTCACAGGACTCAGAGGGATGCCCAGCATGATGGCTCCATTCAGATATTCTGCACTCTTGTGAAGAATGGTTGATGAAATGTAACATGTTTGCCTGGAGGCATGACCCATATCAGTGCTAATTTTGCAGATTGAAGGATCAAGGAGTAATTAGACAAGCAGGGGCATCATTAAAATGTAGCATGTTTTCCTTTTATTCTCATAATTTTCAAATGCATTTGAGTTGTTTAAAAATGAGAGACAAGTCAATGCTTGCTGCATTATTAAACTTCTGAACTATGTTTTAAATCTTAGTGCTTACAGTGTTTCTCAAGACAAATTGCTATAACTAAGCAGTTGTTTCAACCACTCTAGGAGATAAAAAGTTAGCTAGTTATATTAACTTTTCAACAGTGGCAGAAGTTTGTCTGTGCTCCTTTAAGGATGTGCTGAAACAAAAGTGTATCTCATTTGCAGCCACAGTAATCAGCTTACTTTTAATCTTTTGTTTTCTTTATAAATAGCAAAGGTTTATTTGCTTTGAGCTGTCTAAAACCAGAGCTGCCATAGATCATCCAAGAGAATTAATCTTTGCTCTCTGCAACCTGATTTCTGAAAACTGGGGGCAACACAAAGAAGTCAATGCAAGAAAGTAAAATAAACACATTTTTTCCCAAATTCTGGCATTGTTGTCACTATGTTAAGATGTGAGAAAAAGCATTTTGATCCCAGGAAAAAATTTCAGTTCAAGAACAGTTTTGAAGTAGATCTTTATTGATTCAGATTTCATTGAAAATCCATCGCTACAAAATTTATTGGCAAATTGCTGTCCTTCATTAAAAAAACCCACCACAGAATGCTAAACACCAAGAAAGGATTAAAACAGCCAATCAGCAGAGCTGCTTACCATGCCGTTGTGTGTTAGAATTTGGCAGTGCTGATGGAATTAGGGCCTAAGCTTCAAACTGAACCAAACCAGATGTTAGCAAAACAGTTTATATGTGCAATAACTGACTTCTTAATTTCTTGCTTTCACTAGTTGGAATGTTAATTAATGTAGTCATGGTTAATAACAGGATGGCTAATAGCTATTTTTCCTTCTCTGTAAGTGTCCTTTTTTATTTTAAGAGAGTGTTTTGACTAACTTGTATTGTATGTTTCTGAAGTCCTGATTTATCCGCCCCAAATTTCTTATTACAAATGCATGACAAAGTGATAATTGCAGTCAGATCTGGGCAAAGCATGTCGCATGTTCAAGAGTATTATTTAAATCTATAACTGAGTATATCAACTTAGTTTGTGCAAATGGAAATTTCAGGTAGAGATTCAAATAATGTCAATAAAATCTAAAAAGTAATGAAAATGATGAATACTGTAGAAGGGTCATAACCAGGCTAAATGACAAGGAGTAATAACCTTTGCAGTTAAGACCATGTAATCTACCAGAGGGCAACAATTAATTTCAGTTGTCTGAAACCAATACATTTGAATGTCACATGCTTAATACAGCTGTAAACTAATTAGAAAGCCAGGTGCTACATGTCTATATCAACTTTTACCATGAATCAACAGAAGCTTTAGAGTCTTATAACCACCTAAATCACATGAGACATTAGTGTTATACTTCTGGGGTGCTATGTATACTTCTCTCCCTTAGAAATTATGTTGGTTTTATAAAGCTGGTCAGTGCCCTCTGAATTTTATCTTTCAATTCCTTTTACTGTAAATGTGTTGGATATTGAGAAGATGGTTTTCTTCTTATTCCAGTGAGATCCAATAGAACATCCAAGTTGGCTTTGTTTCTGTGTTTGGTTTTGCTTTGGTTTTTTTTTTTTTTTTTTTTTTTTTTTTTTTTTTTTGTTGGAAGTGAAACTATATCCTTTGAACTTTCCCAAATCTCTTTGTTCATTTTACTGGATTATGAGACTACCTGAAAAGCAGGTGACATTATAGATACTCCTTTCACTATTGTATATCATGGGGGAAAAGCATTAGCATTATTTTGATTATATTCATGCTGCATAAAAACATATAAACACATAAATGGAGATCTCAGGATTCTTCTGAGCCTTTACTCTAATGGATTTTTAAAATGTTTTTCATTCTCTCAAAATAATATTATGCACTTTATGATATTTTTAAGGGCTCTTCTCAGGACAACTATTCTTCATGAAATTCCTGTATGCAGTTCATTGTGTAAATATGCATTTAATGTTTTTACAAGGTCCAATATTTTTTCCTTACAAGACCTTGAGCTAATTTTTGAGGAACTTCTTTCACATTGGCATACTTATTTCTTTTACTGGGAAACATATGATGGTTGTAGTTTGACAGACAGACTTTGATGGCAATGGTATGGTAATAGATAAGATCCTATTCTATGTAGGAGTTGATCTGTCTGTGCTTGGAAGGAAAACTTTGGGGTGAACAGTGTGTGTGATTCTTTAAGGTTACTGTACTATATTACCCAGATTAGAATCAGTATTTTAATAAGCAGAAAAATGAGTATTTGTGCTTTTGCCATTGACATTTGCCGAATTACTTTTAAGACAAAAGCCTTGACCACTTGTCCGTATGAAAGATGAATTATTACTTTTCATAAACAAGACAGTGGTGACTCTAGATATGGTGGTCTTGTTTCAACCCAGGCAATCATATAATCATATTCTATTTACTTCAAATTTAATATGTTTTCCACTAGGTCTGGTGTTATTTCAAATATCCTCTAAACTGATGAGTAGAGTTTCTGCATGCTATGGAATAAGTAATGTGGCCTACCTGACACAGGGATATATTTCAGCTGTAGAAAATTGACCTGTTAAACACCCACAAAAAAAAAAAAAAAAAAAAAAAAAAAAAAAAAAAAAAAAAAAAAGCTATCATTAAAAGCTCATTATTCCTTGCTCTAGGTAGCTGCAGTAACCATGGTACTGATCTACACATAACACTAAAGGTACAATACAATAATCCCTGTGGAATAGCAAATGTAGAATTTTAATGATTCCTGCTTTATTTAGGCTGTAAAGTGCTTTGGGAAAGGTATCCTTCAAGATGAAAGCTAGTACAGAAATAAGAAATATAAGCTATTGCTATTATGCTTTGAATTAATCACTACTTGCTTTCCCCTCCAGAGTGATGCAGAAAAACATCTTAACATCTATTTTACTTGCAGCCTGAAAAAGAAAAAAGGCCTTCCTCTCATAAAATAGGATAAAGCAAAGAAAAATATAAAGCTCCTTCAAACCTGAAAGAAAGAAAATCAGTTTCTTGTTGATATATATAGCTTTCATCCTGCATTTCTTGAAATTGATATTCATCTGAAGCAAAGAAAATGACCTATGAAACAGAATCAAGTCCTTGGTTATTCAATATCTGCTAGGATAGATTCTGAATGGGTAATGTCTGTAAGCCCCTAAAGTAGAGGAACTGAAGAGAGAAAGCCTATCATCCACTTAACACCATTAGTGTGAATGATCCACTATCATAATGCACAATAGTTATGCTATGCAGACTCTAATCTAATTAAACTTCAGGGTGTGAGAGCCAATACACTTAAACAAAATAAAGGCAGAAAAAAAATTAAAACTGAGCTGGATAATATATTAATGTAAAGGATAATAAAATTTACATATATAGACACACTTAAAATTCACACTTTTAAGTAGCTCAGTGGGGATCCTGTTTCCAGTGTGCAGTGGCACACACACGCATACAATTACATGCATGTATCAGTGATCAATGGGATGTAAATCAGCCTTTGTTTATTTGATTTCTGTCTCAGAAAATAACATTAGTATCATAGAAAACAAAGAATTATCATTGGGGCAGGGAGAGACATAATGTTTTTATTTCATGTCAAAAGAGTGCAGAATAGTCTTGTGTACAACATTCTCTTTCTCTTTTATTGCAAAGAGTTCTGCATGTCCAGCATTCTACACAGGTGAGATAGTCTGATCATGGCAGTGTGTAATGATTTGACTTGGAAAGGATCTTTAATGATCATCAGGTCCAACCACCCTGCAATGAGTAGGGATGTCTTCAACTGGGTCTGTTTGCTCAAGTGCCATCCAACCTGATTTTGAGCAGTTCCATTGATGGAATTTCTCTGGGAAACTTATTCCAGTGTCTCACCACCTCATCACAAAAAAAAAAAAAAAAAACAAAAAAACAAAAAAAAAAAAAAAAAAAAAAAAAACAAAAAAAAAAATTCCTTGTAGCCAATAGAAATATGTTCTCTTTCAGTTTAAACCACTGCCCCTTGTGCTGTCACTACAGGTCTTGGTAAAATGTTTTTCTTCATCTTCCCAGTATGCCTCCTTTTTATATTGAAAGTCCACAGCATGGTCTCACCCGAGTTTTCTCTTTCCCATGTTAAATAATCCAAACTGTCTCATCCTTTCTTCATAGGAGGGGTGTTACAGCCCTCTGATACTTATTGTGGATGTCCTCTCTAGGTACTGTAACATGTCCATGTCTTGTGCTGGGGACGCAGTTACGCATATATCTAACCTTGATCACAGGGGAGATCTAGCAGTACTTTATAGAATCTCCTGCTTAACACTTGTGAGAAAAAGAAAAATACTTTTTATTATTACCCATTCTGCTGAGAAAAGCTGTTCACCTCAGCCATCATATCCAGAAGCCTACATGGGAATTAGTGGGGGCATAGGAGCACAAGCCAAAGTCTGAAGAGATTCTGTATTATCTTGTCTGATAACTTTAGAAAGTCATTGTGATTTCAGACCACTTTGATTTGAGACCAGTGGGTCTCATTACAGAAAACAGGTTGACATGGAGTCTGAACTATACTACATACTCTTTTACAGCACCCATTAATTATTCTTGAGATAGAGGGGCACAGAAAAATGCATCTCTTTAGATTTTTTTCTTCTATTCTTTGGGTACTGTAGCATATGTAGGTGTTATGTACGTATGTCACCATATGTAACACAGTCTGGACAGTGCCATTGTTTAGCATGGAGAAAAGGATGCTCAGCTAGGACTTTATCACTCTTTACAGCTGCCTGAATGAAGGTTGTAGTGAGCTGGGGGTCAGCCTCTTCCGCCATGTCTCAAGTGAAAGGATGAGAGCAAATTGCACCAGGGAAGGCTCAGATTAGATATCAGATTTAAAAAATCACTGAAAGAGTGGTTAGGCACTGGAATAAGCTGTTCAGGGAGGTGGTGTAATTACTGTCTCCAGAAGTGTTCAAGAGATGTCTGGATGTGGCACTTGAGGATATCATAAGGTTTAGGGGCAATTATGGCAGTGCTGGGTTGGTGGTCAAGCTAGATGATCTTGAAGGTCCCTTCCAACCTTTAGGATTCTGTGACATAAATATATATGTTGCTAAGATATAAGCAAATTCAGAGACTCAGTTATCAGAGGATTTCTTCTCTGAGGAAGGTTCTATCAGCAGGTAGCTTTCAAGGGGTCTTGATGAACAGATGATCCTGTCTTTGATTTTATCTGGGACACAGATATGGAAATGTAGGTCAACTAACCAATGATAAAAAAATCATAAATGAAAATACAACAGTGGAAACTAATTTGCTATAGTTGCATTGATGAAGATGGCCCATCCCACCACACAGGTATGTATGTTGTACTTCTTGCAAAGCTATAGCAGAATCAGAATTTCTGTCTGACTTTCTAAATGCGCCTCACTCCCTCCTGTCCTGGACTCCACTTAGATGACACTCTTTAATGGTTGCTTAGATACTTCACACTCTGTACACAGTGCAGGAATGCACCAAAATTGCCAGTTCGGTACACACTCCTGGCTAACTGCAAACACTTTGCCAGCTGTTAATGTCTTTATCCCTTCTTGAGAGCTTAAACATGGGAATGAGAATGTTATTTAGTATAATAAAGCCAGAACTGGCTGTTAAATTAACAGAGCAACTCAACCAAGAGCCCCATAAAAGCTGTTTATCTCCTCTTTTCACATAACTGAGCTCCAGCTAGTGTGAGTTTGGCCATCTTAATTCCATGCTGTTCCATGGACACCACACAAATGCATCTGTATAGCTATAGATGGTTACTGTATTAATTTCATATTTTCCCCCTCTCCAGCTAATCATTTAAAGCCACAGCTGGTAACCAAATGTATGTTTATCTCCTTCTTTGCCTTCTTTAACTTTAAATACTGACTTGCCATTACTTCCAAGAGATACAAGATGTGTCAATGTGTCTTAAGTACTTTTTCATAAAGCTAAATCAATTTCTTGCTACTAAGCAAGCCTAAAATTGTGTTTTCCTAGATTTGGGGATGCCTTAAACACTGAGAGATGCTTTATCCAAAACCACACTTAACCCTGAACACTGTAAGATTATATAAATGATGTATCAATTATTTTCATGCTATTTTGATTTTCCATCTGAAGGAAACAGGCAAAGACAGAAACTTGACTTGAAGAGGTTTCTATTGAGAAGTGGAAAATAAGGAATTTAAAAATGACAGTCATCTCGTTCTCCTCTCCTTATTAGCAGCTATACTTTGATAACAATAGACATACTAGTCAGAGTGGACATCTAAATGCAGACTAAAGTATGAATGGCAAAGCAAATCTATTCTCAAAGTTGCCAGTATTGTCGCTGAAGTGACTTTTCATGATTTCAGTCTTCTGGGTTAAATGCTCAGTGCGGCGTGGGTTTTCGCTCTCCCCGGAAGCATGCAGCTCTTGGGAGCCCGGCTGTGGCGTAGCTTCCACGTGCTGCTGGGGTTTGCTGCCGCGGGTTCCTGGACACGGCTCTGTGTCTCGGGCGCGTGGGCTGGCCAGCCTCTATTACTGTGCGCTAGGGATCCGGTAAAGAGGTAAGGAATTTGTCCATTTACTCCGTGCTTGGCAGGAACAGTTTATTGAACACGTGGCGCAGTTCGATGGAAGGACGCGACCGCTCCCGTCACTCGCATGGGAGAAAATGGCGCCTGGGTGCCGGCGGGATAGGGTTTTATGCAGGGGTGGGGCGAGAGGATCCACGGCCTGCCGCCCAATAGGGGCGGCTGCCATGGCGGTGACGCCAGCAACAGCGACCAACCAGAGAGCCCTGCAGGGGTGGGCACAGAGCCTCAGGCTGAGCGGGATCGTGTGGCTTGGGGCGGCAGGCACGGGATTTCCCGGGGCTGGACGGCAGGGTGGTTACAGGAGCGTCAGAGGGGGAAGATCCGGCAGCAGGCAGCATGGGGCCAGAAACCGCGGGGGGGACCAACACAGGGGAAACGCGGGATTACAGAACTTGACTTATTTTAGCATAAATTAAAAACCCTAATCTAAACTCAAACTCCAGGATGCAACATCTCCCCGCTTAATAAAATATAAAAAGAAAGCAGTGGTGTTGATTCAGTCTCTCAAGCGGTGGCCTCTTCTCCCAGCTTCTTCTGGTGCTGCAACTACAGTGACTGCTACGCAGGTGGAGAGGGCCTGGAGATGGTGCTGGGGCAGATTCTTCTCAGGGTGTTTAGGGATAGGGAAAGTGGGACAACTTTATTGCAAACATGGGGATTTGGGACACACGCAGACTCGCGTGGCTGGAAAGTTTTCGTGGGGCTTTGGGGAAAAACATTTTTTAAGGAGATCGTAGGGTCCTTTTTCTTTTGCGTCGCCTGCGGTTTGATGCAACCCCCCGATTGGTGGGATCATCTGCCGCACTCAAAGGCACCCTGATGTTTTGAACTACCACCTGCACAATTACTTGATCAATCACAGCTCCCCTTAAGGTTCTGTAGCCTGCCTTACTTTTATCTTCACGCGAGGCAGGTGCGCGTTGTTTTTTCAGTTTTTTTGGGGAATGGGGTCTCCCTCCCCCCCTCTCCCCCCTCCCACTGTCCCTGGGGGTGCCCTGCCCAGAAATGGACATTGAACAACAAAATGTCCTCTCTGATCACAGTGGAAGCACTGGCGCCTTGCTGGAGGCTGCTTCGGACCAGCGTTCTTTGGAGGCACGGCATCCAAGGCAGCAGTGTTCATGGATGCCGCTTCCAGGGCAGACTTGTCCTGAACCTCTGATCCCTCTACATGCCTCTCATCTGTCGGCTCGACCCGTTCCACGGAATCTGGAAAATGCTCAGAGACCCACATCCCCCTGCTTCCCTCCCTCCCGGGTCTCCGGGAACCATGGGACTGCAGAGTCAGGGGCTCTTGTTCCCCGCTCCCTCCTCTTCCCTTCCTCCCAGGTCTCTGGGAACCATGGGAATGTGGAGGCAGGGGCTCCGATTCCCCCGCCTCTCCTTTTCCCTCCTGCCCAGATGTCTGGGGCCCATGGGAACTTGGAGGTATGGGTTCCCGTCCCCCCCCCCCTCCTCTTTCCTCCCGCCCGGCTCTCCGGGGCCCATGGGAAGATGGGGGTAGGGGTTCCCGTTCCCCCCTCCCCCCTCTTCCCTCCCGCCCGGATCTCCAGGACCCATGGGAAGATGGGGACAGGGTGCGGGCAACAGGACGGGGGCTGCCTCCCTCAGGCAGCAGGGTGGAGATGGCAGAGCTCTCCCCGGTGGAGGAGGGCAGAGTCGATGACTCAGCAGGGATGACATGCAAAGGACTGGAGGGAACACCCATTCGAGGGAGAACAATGGGTGAGGGAGTAACCTGAACTCCTGAGGGGGCGGCGCCCACGCCCACAGGGAGGAAGGTGGGGGTTGGGTCAAAGGCGGGGACACTGGGAACAAAGGACAGAAAGGGGTTGTGGGAAGAAGAGACCCTGCCACGTGGCTGCCCTCCATCTTGGGAAGACAAAGGGATCGACCATGTGGCCTCAGCCTCCTCAGAGGAACAAAGAAAGGGGTTTAAAGAAACAGAACTGCGCGGGGTAGCGCCGAAACTGGGATTTTCAACTGGGAAAAAGGGATTGGAAGGAGGGTTTAGGGTCGTGGCCTCAGCGAATCGACCGATCTCGCTAAGGCGGGGACGCCGGGGTGGCTTGGGGGAGCCAGGAGCACGGTCCACGTTTGTGGAGCTGCCCTGCATCTCAGATCGATGGGGTGCCCCCCCTGGCCCACCCGGGTTAGGGGAAGAAGGGGTAGGAGAAGGGGATGAGGAAACAGATTCAGGGGGAGTAACAGATTTTCTGTATGGTTCTTTCCTTTCCCCAACCGAGTTTCGTGCGGGGTCTGATTTTACCACATCTGAGATCAACAAATGGAATTTAGGGAAGCAGACTTCTATGGAGGGATCCCTACCGATCCCCTCTGCTAGCCTTTTTCCCACTTGCTCCCAAAATTCTGTTTTGCGCGCGTCCTCGGTAGACAGACGGGGGAAAGCAAAGAACAACCACCGGACAAATTTCTTTACTAAATTTTTTGGGTAGGGGCCCTTCACCGCAAGGATTTCCTTAACTTGGGAATAAAATTCCTTTTGTTGAGCAGATAGCACGGTCCCCATGCTTCTTCCACCCAAACCACCTCACCCCTGGGGCAGTAAAAAAGAAAAAAAAGCAAAAAAAATGCAGGCGACTCCAGCGGCTGCCGTTCGTGCTGCGCGCCGCACGTCCCAACCTCGGGAACACGGCCAGCCCTCCCTGTATTACCTGGACACGCTTCCACGACTAATACTTACCAGACTGAAGTCTCTGCAAAGGAAAGCTGCCACCAGGGTCCGGGAGTCCCGAGAAGTGTCCTTTCTGCTGCCCTCTTGGCTGCGAAAGTTTGCACCTCCTGTCCCACGCAGGGCACACTGTCTGGTCCCCCGTGGGCGACGGAGACTTCACTGACGTACTTTGGAGAGCCCCTGCTCTTGGTTTCCGTCCGGCACGGAGCTGTGATCCGGCGCGGACCGCTGCCTGCTCTGGCTTGGCGGTGGCGCTCCCCCCTTGGCGGCGGCGCACGGCCCCAGGCTGGCGGCGGCGGCTCCCGGCGCTGTTCCTGGAGCTCCGTCGTGAACCTCCGTCCACGCAATCAGCTGAGCGCTGGCCTCGGCCCCGCGTTCGGGCGCCAATTGCGGCGTGGGTTTTTGCTCTCCCTGGCTGCACGCGGCTCTTGGGAGCCCGGCTGTGGCGTAGCTTCCACGTGCTGCCGGGGTTTGCTGCCGCGGGTTCCCGGACACGGCTCTGTGTCTCGGGCGTGTGGGCTGGCCAGCCGCTGTTACCGTGCACTAGGGATCCGGTAAAGAGGTAAGGAATTTGTCCATTTACTCCATGCTTGGCAGGAACGGTTTATTGAACACGTGGCGCGGTTCGATGGAAGGACACGACCGCTCCCGTCACTCGCATGGGAGAAAATGGCGCCTGGGTGCCGGCGGGATAGGGTTTTATGGAGGGGCGGGGCGAGGGGATCCACGGCCTGCCGCCCAATAGGGGCGGCTGCCGTGGCGGTGACGTCAGCAACAGCGACCAACCAGAGAACCCCGCAGGGGCGGGCACTGAGCCTCGGGCTGAGTGGGATCGTGTGGCTTGGGGCGGCAGGCACGGGGTTTCCCGGGGCTGGACGGCAGGGTGGTTACAGGAGCGTCAGAGGGGGAAGATCCAGCAGCAGGCAGCGTGGGGCCAGAAACCACGGGGGGGACCAACACGGGGGAAACGCGGGATTACAGAACTTGACTTATTTTAACATAAATTAAAAACCCTAATCTAAACTCAAACTCCAGGATGCAACAGCTCAGTTGGTGAATATTGATGTAATGTCATTGACTCTCATGGAGTCAAACTGAATTAGATGAGCCGAGGATCTGAATGTCTGTCACAATTTACTGAACCAGATTCCTTGTACTAAAAATTGCTTTTTTATTTTCATAAAGATGTCATGCCTAGCAGGAAATCACCGTTCTTGCACTTTGTGAGTGTTCCTCAGGTATCTGCTGTCTTGCTGAAGTTGCTTGATGCCTTGTTAAACAGTGCATGAAACCAGTTGGACAAGTGAACACAATGAGCACAAGGGAGAATTTTCATCACACCATCACAGCTTGCTTGCTTTCTAACATAAATCTCCACGCCTTCTAGACAGCTTCCCCAGAAAACTGCACATCCAAAATCCTCTAAACATCAGAAGTCTAAAGGGATAAAGATAAACTATTTACTCTTAAAAATGATGGGCCCAGTAGAGTAACTCCCAAAGACTCGCATCTGTATCTGCAAGCTGAAAAATTAGGCTGTTTCTCCAATAATATCAGTGCACGGCTGTAGAGTCCAGGGCAGTGGATTATCATTTAGAAAAACAGACTGCAAAGACAAGTTTTAGGTCCATTTCCACAGACATTGTCCAGCTCTGTTTAAGTAATGCATATCCTAGAAACCACACTGTAGAGCATGAAAATGCCAGTGAAATCTCTATGTTGCATTTTCCAATGCAAACCCAAGTCTGTCTAATAGGAGAAAATGGGAACAGTTTAGAATATTTTGTTTTGGGTAGACCCTTAAAAAGTACATCAGTTTCACTTTTGCAATCCATTGTGGGAATTTTGATTTTGACAGCTCAGCTTGGCTTGGCTTAGGCTCTTGATGCAGTTACCTGTCATTTACAAGTGGCAAGTCTCTACTGATTTTCTCAGCAGATGTCAGCCACAAAAACCACAGCTGGTTAGACAACTTGCTTGTAAGAAAAAAGAAAATCAAAAATGAAAATACATGTATAATTTTCCATCAAGTGGTTCTCTCATATGAAATCTGTAACTCTTAAATCCTAATTCCTGTGAAGCACCTTGCCCTGTCCCCAGACACCACCACCAGGGCTCCTAGCGTAGGTGTAAAGTACCGTCCGTGATGCGGGTGCAGTGCATGTTTTCAGGTGTCTATCAGCGATGTATAGAAGGCAGACAGATGGGAATGCACTGCTCTCTTTTTCCCTTGTTCAAGTCATGAAAGCCAACAGGCTGGCTTCCTAATCCGCTCCCTGGAACTCTTCCTTATCTCACTTTTTAAGAGGCGTGGGTGTGTGGCACTGTGTGAGCCCTTATCGCGGCAGTGACCCCTGTCACAGGATAATTGCTTATTGCTGGGCGAGCATCACAAATCTGATTGCATGGATGGAGCTTGGCGCTTCCTGCCAGGGAACTACCGGCCTCTGCTCCCCTAGCTTAAGGAGCAATCAGCTTCTCAGTAACGGAGACAATGAAATCAGAAGCTGTTCTTAATTGTACTAGGAGAACATAATGATCTTACTCATCAGCTAACAATGACAGTATTTGAGCTCCCTTTTTGCACCTAGAAGAAAAGCATTTATTCAAACTAGTAATTATCATTAATAGAAAGAACCAGACTAACTAAAATGGATGAACATGGCATAGGAAGCCCTAAAAAATGAGAAACCTGCATCATAAACAGAGGAGAAGCAGACCTTTCTTGCTTTATAGAACTGTTAATAATTCAAAAATTTATTTGTTTCTCCAAGCTATTTCAGACGAATGAACTGTAGTGGAACAGCTAGATGTTAATTTTCTCCATCAGCAAGAACTTCCTAGAAAAACCATACATCTTACAGTCATCTGAGGCAAGAATATTTTAAATACATTCAGAACAACATTCATTCTTAAGAGATACCTGTGGTTTTTAATATTAATTTTTTATATTTCTCATTATTTGTTCCTTATCCTGTCCTTTCAGAAGTTCTATTTATTTGAACACAGATCAAAAATGGTATTTTTCAAGTTAATGGTCAGTCTGCTAATTCTAATGATGAACTGCAAGAGCCTCAAAAACTAAAAATTATTTATCGAGTGCAGAAGTACAGTTAGTTTATGAACAGAGAGAAAACCCATCAGCTAATTTATAAAATGACTGCTCTTCACAAGTTTATTTGGGTTATGAAATTAATACTATAGTCTCAGAAATTTATGCAAGTTTAAGTAAATATATATATATATATATATATGTATAAGTTTATGCATATAATTGTAATGAACTTTTAAACTTTCTCTGTTTTCAATGAATAACTTAAACTTCTCTGACAAAGCATACTGGCAAATCCCTGACTATATATTCAGCTTAAGAAAGAAATTGCACATTGAGCATTCATGCATGATTTTATCTTCTTGGCTATCAGTGAATGCTTAAAAACCTTCCTAGTCTTTTAAAAAATAACTGTAGAAACCAAAGTCATTCTTCATTACAGAACTAAAACTGATAGTTTGGTAGATTTTAATGTAAAAATAAACAAATATGATAGAGAAGGAGAGGTGGGAAAATACTAAATAAGGATAAACATACCAGTATACTGAAAAACTGTAACAGTATTGTCAGAATTGATAAGGATTCTAGAGTAAAATGCAAGAATTTTGAGGAAGTAAACACAGGGTAATTTGGATGTTATTCTTGCTCATAACTGTAGTAGATCTTATAAGAAATAAGCTATACATATTTTTAACTTTTATTGAATGAAGTAGTGCTTCATTCTCACTTCGTATCTCACTTGTTCATTCACATTCATACCAAAGTATCTCTAACCAGAATAATTATTTAGGAGGTAGAATAAATGCTTTTTATTAATTTCCTTTATTTTATCTAAATGAACATTTCTTCTGATAGCATGGTCATAAACTTCATTTATAAACTAATCTTAACACTTATAATAAGCTACAGTCACATTATGCAAATGATCCCTATGATAGTATCTTAAAAAAACATCCAAAACTGAAAAAAGTCACTTTTGCTGGTACTTAATGACTATGCTGGTATTCTAAAGTCCATACTTTATTTCCTCACAGAGATGATATAGTTTTCTATTTTCTATGATGAGAAAAACCCAATATTTTTGAAACTGTTGAAGCACAGAATAGTGGTTAAAAAAGAAACATGATTTTATACACTGCCCTTCATCACAATTCCTTGTTACAAGTGTGATTCAGAGTTGTGAAGGTCAGTGGTAGCTGGTCCATTGACCTCATGATCCATTCCTTTCCTAAATGTTTCCTTTCTTGCAGCTTGCCTTTTCTGGTACTGTTTATGGTAAAAAAGACAAATTATATATTCATGCCTTCTTGCCCTCTGAGTTTAGCAGTCCATGAAGTACAGTTCCCCCATGCCTGACCACCCCAAAGGGCTGTATCAATTACCCACTGAATTGATTACTCATTGATTTTCCTGTCACTGCTCCTTATCCATCAGCACGAAGACAGAAAATAACCCTCTCTGTAACTCTGTATGTGGCACATGCAATAAGCTGTGAAGCTGAGATCATACTGGTGAAATGATAACTGGATGGCCGGGGAAATTATGCTCTTTAAGCATTTTTGACAGATTGATACCTACAAGCCCTGAATTCTCACAACTGGAGGGCATGCAGCCATCTCCTTGCAGTACTTCATAGGAACAGATCATGTGCACTTCTACCTAAGTGAAACAAGGTGGCTAAAAATATCTGTTATTTTCTGTTTGAAAACTATGCAAAGACATTTATTGTTTTGTAAATGGAATCTTCAAAATCATGTCCAGTTTACAGATTGTTTCCAGTCTCAACTGAATGTAAATGTTTGATGTGCAAAACATGAGCACTGAGCACAAAATTTACATAACTCATTGGTACAATCTTTGAGAATTGAGTTTTATATTCAAAATGTTCACACTAATACTGATTTCAAAATGCAGTTTCTCAAAATACACTTCAATGTCTTCTTTCCTCTTCCTGGTTGCACTTGCCATAGTAACTTCATTAGCTGTCAAATTTACAAAAAACAACACTAATGGCAAAAGAAGGAGAAAAATTAAGACAAAGTTCACAGAAAAAAAATATAGTACCAAAAAAATTGCAGTATTGCCTAGTTTTTCAGCAATTAATAGCAAGTTTTCAGCAATGAATAGAAGCCCATCAAGGTCAGTCTGAATTGCTCAGTGATTTACTGGACTTTGGTTGTTTCCCTTTGTTCCCCTAACACACTGTCTAATTTATGGTCAGTATGGAGAATGCATGGCAAAACCCAAGACTCTTTTTTGTTCTGAGCTGGAGTTGATATTAAATAGATGTAGGAGGTGTAAAAGCAGTCTGTTCCTGCCTAATTGGGGTGATGCTGTCTAAAATTGTAAAACATGGTTAGAGGGACTAATTAAGCTAATATGCAACAGTGACCCCAGTTTGTGTTCTCTGCTATGAATCCTGCTGTTGGAAAATGATGGGTTTTTTTAAAATATCAAACAGTAAGAGAATAAAAGCTACGATTGACATGCATAGATCTCAGCTTAATTGTAGTTGTTATCACCACAGTAGTCAAGAAATCCCTCTTAGAGGTCACTGTGGCTGCTGCAGAGATAATTTCACTCTTTATAGAGGCCAGCAGACCCTTTGCAAGCTACACACCAACTGATTTCAGTAACACAGCATCTACCTGTTTTCCTCAGCATATAATCTGCAGCATTTTATCTGCTGTAATGTGCAACAGATTAGCAGCCCGAAAAATGAGCCATCTAGCCAGTCGAGGAGGGATAAATAATTGATGTTTGGAACTATAGCCAAAAGGAAGTAATTTTTCCTCATCAGGTCACTCAGATTCACAAAGCTCTCAGGAAAGAAAAAAAATCTATAATTTTAAGTAGAAAATGATAGCATGCTCTCATTAAGGAATACTGTTCTTCCATTGTTTGTGGTGATAGTATAGCATACCTGTGTGGGAAGGAGAAAGGTACTATTTTATTTACTTCCCAATGGAAAACAGACCAAATAGTCTTGACTTTTTTTAATTATTATTTTTCCCAAATTCTTTTGGTCATTCTTAGTCATTTTTTATGCCGATTCAGTACATTTTACAGTCACCCTAATGAACAGATTGTTTATGTAAGAAGATATAAAATAATCTTTATTTTATGTTAAATATCCACTACTGCAAAACGTTATCCACCTGAGAAAACACAGGAGTGAGAATGAAGTATGCTTACCTGTGTATTGCTGTAGAGACTTCTGGAGACAGTCATAAGTGAACAGGAACATTCCATTTACAAATGTTTAATTTCACCCTCTTCAGGTAATTTAGCTTAGAAGTTAGCATCAGACAGCTGATGAAATATTAATTAGGAATGGCTTTCAATATGGTTAGGTTCATATTCACAGAAAGTATTTCTTCCTGACATTTAAATTCAAATTACTTCCTACTTGAATATTCTAAAAGTTTAAGATTTACATATGAATGCAGTGTTTTCATCAGTAATACCATATTTAATTTTTCTGTTTATATGAATGCACAGAAAGAAACAATCTCTACACAAGATATTTTATCACTGTCTCAGATCAACTTCAAATCACAGAGTAGTTTTAGGTGCAGCACATGGATCACACATAGGCAAACTAGGATGGACTGAGCAGAAAGATGCTACTCTTGATTTTTGCAGATAACTAAGTTATACTCAGTGCATTCCTAATGCTGCCCATTGACATAATTCTATTTGACCACTGATGGAAGAAAAAGTGCTTTTATTTGAGCTGGCTATGGAAAAGCAATATCTACAAAAAAAATTATTGCAGGTGAAGTGTTCTTTGCAACTTCTTTTTTTGGTGTTTCTTGAAGAAGAAATAGACTACTAAATTTTATTATTTAATTGACACCACATATATGAAAATATTTGTCCTTTATATTGCTCAAAGGAGCCTTAAGTCTAAAAGGCATATACTGAGAAGACACAGAAGTTACAGTAATTAGCACTTTTAAAAAATTAACATGAACTCAGGACATAGCCCAGATAGGAATGATGACTTCCATAACTGGCATGCATATTATACTGTGCAAAGACATGAACTTATCAACAAATGGCATTTGATGTGACAAAGAACATGGAAAATTTCTGTGTCCTCTGTTAACTCAGCTCCTAAGCATTCCCTTGGTCTGTCCCTGCTGTGTACTGAAGAATTGAAGGCTATAAAATGCTCTTGGCTATGGCTTGGTTAATTCTTTTTGCAGCAGGCAAACATCTTTAACTAAAACTTTCATTCATTGTCCACAGCTGCCCAAAGACGCAGCCTTGCTCCTTTCTCTGGGCTTCAGCTTCTGATTACTGCATTATATTTTGTCTGACAAATACAGTCTTACACTATTAATTCTCAGAGTGCTGATGCTCTGAATTATTCTGCTCATTAGTCTCTTTGGCAAAACCTTATCTCCTTCCATAATTTCCCCTCCAGTTTTCCTTTCTCCAGTGCCTTGAACATGAATACTTAATAGTATCTTCCTCACCTAAGATGTGTACTCACTTCAGCATCAAAATGAGGCACCACTCTTTTAGTTAAGTTTTAAAAATAGAGCTCCATTCCTTGAGTCCTGCTCGGGGTTTAGATAGCAGGCATGATGGTGATACAGACAACAACCATTAGAAACAGGGCTGCAAAATTTTTGTGCAAACTTCCTGTTCCACTGTGACAGTTTTCTCCTAACCAATCCCAAGATTCCTTCCACCTGTCTTGCATGCCTTTACTTCAGCATTTCTGTATCTATTCTGTGTTTGGGTCAGGCCTTTCACCTAGTGGCAAGGCATATTCAGTAGCTTAATTCCAAATGGAGGAGTACCTTAGCTTTAGCAGAGAGGTTGATCAATAGTTTAATCAGTGATACTGCTCCTAATTCCCTCTGCTGCTGTAGCAGTCCCTTAGCTTTGAACGCTGCAGATCCAGGGTCAAACTGGGGTCACGGGGAGACATGAGCCAATGGGAAAGCAAGGAAGTATACCTGGCTGCTGAATGCCTTTGGAGCTGCCAGACGAAACATACACAATATGTAAATCCACACACCTATGCTTACACTCCCACTCTGCCTCAGGAGCAGTTTATTTGTATGTAAAGATCAAGAAGTTGTTTTCATGAGAGGAAAGCTTTCAGAAGGAGTAGCAAGAAGAGTGACAGTGTTAAAGGAAATTTAAATGTATTTCTTCAGTCCCTCTGAATTGAAAAACTGGAACTCAGCTTATTTCCCACCAAGGTGTGAAATGATTTACTGAGTCTAATTTTGGAGCTGTTTACATTTTATTTTAGTTGATTAGCGTGAGTCACTGAAAAATCTCTGCAGCAATCTTATTTCTGCAGAAGCATTTATTGATATTCACCAGGTAATTTATGCTAATGCAGAGAACATTTACAGCTGTTCTCTTCCAATACTAGCGCTTACAGATGTTTTGTCAGTCACTTAAAAACACAAGCTGCACAACTGGATTACTTAACTGTTCTAATTAGTACTGTTGCTGAGAAACAATGGCGAAGAAAAGAACATATTTTTGCATGATTACTTATAATAAATAGGTCAATAAACAAAAATCACACCTATGCCTGCAATAATAGGAAGTAAACAATAATCTTCAATAGAACTGTAACGATTTCCATCAGGCTAGGTCCTGATATACAGTAGAGTATCTACAATAAAATTATTGAAAGCAATGTGAGATGTTTAGGATGGGAGAAGGGCAAACTTGCAAATCTTGCAACCTCAAAAAAAAAAATCAGAGTTCATTTAATGGTATTGTTTTTGCTCATAACAGAATCAAATGTTATTTTACACTACGCCTTTTTTTTTCCTCTCTTTTACTTTACTGACTTTTTAGGTCCAGTCAGACTGCTCACATGTCAGAACTAATCAGTAGTGAATTAATTACAAACATGGATTTAGTAATTGCTTCTTTTCTGGAATTTAATATTTACCCTCCAGTATTCTAGCAAGGGAGTCAGCACTGCATTGTTCAGCATAGTTCCAAGGGATAAAGAAGACCTTAATAACTACTGTATTTTTAGTCTTTTGGATGACTCGTAATTAACTGAAACATATAGTACAAACACTGCTGGAGTAAAAATCTTGTAATTTTTCTACCAGGCCAGTCACAATTTTAATCTGTTTGGAATCCCTGCAAATATTTTTGCAGATATTCTGGAAATACCTGTCTGTTTTTGAATGCTGGAGAAACCCTATAGATTTATACAGATTAGAAAGGACATGAAAAAAGAAAACAGCCTCTCACATGACATGTAATTGCTTAGGGTATAAAAAGTAAACCTAACCATCCACTACTAAGGCAGTGGTGCATGATTTCTAACTGCAGTTTCATTATTGCAGCTAATGGTAATCAAAATATTTAGGATAGTAATAGTCTACTAAGCTGCACAGAAAGGAAAAAAAGATCATGCTGAAAGAGAGTCTGCCAAGGTACAGGCTGGTGCTGAAGTTATGCCCAAAGAATTACTTCATACAGCTAGTGATGTGTCTAAAAAGGTGGTAGACCTTGCCTAGTTTCAAAAGAAATGGAGTTCTTCCCTCTCTGGAATTAAAGGGGACATACCTTGCCAAGAAAGGAGTCTTGAGAGCACAGGAAAAGCTGCCACCATGTACAGTGGCACAAGTTTGCTTCAATAAACCAAACAGCTCTTGGAGGTCCCGTGAAGAATTGTAAGGGGCAGGGTTGAATTCCCAGAGCATTACTGACCCTACAGATCCTTTGATCAGCTTCAGCGAGACTTCAGCTCATAAGGGAACTCTAATTTTTCAGAAGGACAATTTGTTGTTTTAGGCACCTTCTTAAAAACCTGCTGATTGAATAGTGTCTTCTGTGAGTTTCCTTCAAGAAAGAGTGCAGGTATTTCCCCAAACAAATCCATTAACTATCTTAATTTAATACCCTCTCTCTAAAGTCAGATTTTAGAGTAGAGGGTTATCAAATAACTCATCCATTAGAAGTACTTTTTTCTAAATGTCATTTTCAGGCTGATTTTTTTCCTGATGCATCTATTTATATATATGTATTATATATTTTGATACTTTTAATCTAATTTCCATGATAAGAAAAAAGTTGGGGATATTAGAACTGCGAAGAACCAAATCCAGAAATCAGCTGTTGTATCAGAAAATCACCTACCTGCCATTTCAGTTGAATTTATAACAGATAAAAAGCCTCTTTGTGAACAAACCAGTATGGAGGTAAAACATTCCCTACCATTCCCCTCTCTTGTGTTAATTAACAAAGAAAAGAAAGATGGAGGTTATAATTCCTGCTATTTCCTTTCTTTACCTGGCAGAATGTTAACCAATGGATGGCACCAAAAACGTCTGTTTGGCCATGAACACTTTTGGCCAACAGCATCAGGGCTTATTGAACAAAACATGCAGTCAAGTCAAATTGGGCCAGATGATCAAGCAGCTGTAGCTACAATAACACCTGTCAGCTAAATGTTGTAGCCCGTATCTTGATCTGATTTATGGAAAATAAAAATCTCTAATTAAATTTAATAGGGGCCCTTTCCTTTTTAGGTAAGATTGTAACCAAAAATAAACGAAGTGTGATAGAAGGTCTTCAACATAGGGAAAGTATAAATTCTGCAGCATTACTTTGCAATAAGGTAGACAGATATTCCTATTTAATTTACTTAAAGTGAAGGTTTCTGACATAGGGAAGTTTGGGTGTTTGGAAGATCAAAGCTCATAGAACTAGTTTAATGCTTTTAAATAAATTGAGTATATTCAAATACTTAGAGTGGATGCATTATTTTGCTTTGATTTCAATAAAAGTGAGGCAGTAAGATTTTATTGTCAATTTGTATGCAAAGTGTGTTGAGGGGCACAAAAGTGTAATGGGCCATTACATTTGTTTTAAATTCATGTGAACAATATTACTATGAAATACCAAAGATTTTTCTCTGAGATTTTCATAAGAAATGGGTAAAGGTTTATTATGTGAAACAGCATACAATATTTCTTTCTGAATTATACTGAGAATTACCACCTTGAAACTATGCTTGTTAGAAAATATTTAACTGTCTCAGTCTAGAAGAGGAACATTTTGTCCTACATCTGCTTGTATATTGTCTACGGCTGATTGTTAATTTAAAATATGCAACTAATGCTATAAAATACTTGAAACATTTTTTCTTTTTCCTTATCTGCTGAATACCAACAGTCCACTCTGTTCATCACATTACTAGGAGAGGCAGACATTTTGCCTTCCCTTAAATTTGTTTAAAGCCTAGACCTACAGGGTGGTCAGTGAATTTAACACTGAGCATAGTGGACATGAGAGCACCTGGGGCCACCACCAACAGCTGGGCATCCAAGGAATGAGGGAGCCAGTCAGGCAAAACAGGATTGCTTGCCCTTCCATGAAATAGGTGCTGGGATACTTTTGCCTGCCCAAACACCCCTTGTCTATGATTTATTTTGAATTCAACCTCACCCAGGTTTGATAGGTTTTAAGGTTAATTGTTAATATTTAGTGGGTTTGGGTTTTTCTTTTATTGGATTGACTTGTTCTGGCATTTTCTAAACTCCACAGAAAAGTTGGAAAGCACTGGTTTTAGCTAGGAAATGCTCTTTAGCAAGACACTAGCAATATGAATTGGTTTTTAAATGTCTTTGATCTAAGAGACAAGTAGCATAGCTGCTAGTGTACAATGACTCCTACACAAAAGAATTACATAAGGTAAATAAACTTTAAATAACCATAAACAGAATTTATAAGTGCATATTTATTCATAGACTTCTTTTTTATGGATTATCAGTGTAAAAAATCTCAAATTTAGAGAAATATATATGGAATTAGGGTGCATATTTTTGTTAATAGCTATTGCTTTTTATTAATTTTGGATGTGTGCCATAAGAAACTTGACACTGAATTCCTGTCACCCTTGCTACAGTAAATTAGAAATCTGGCTCCCTAGTATTTCTGAAAATCATGCCTAATTATTGTCCTTTTAAAGGGAGAGATTGATAAAATTGTAAAGGTGATTATTTTAGGAACTGTGGAACAGAATATGAAGCACTGCAACCAATTAGGCAAGTATCTGTGTGAGCTTGAGGGGAAGAGCTGGGACATAAGTAAAAATAAGTCAGATTATAACTCTCTGGGGTGGGTATTTTGATTTTTTTTTTTTAATTCTGAAACTCCTCACTATTGTGATTACTGTCAATGATACACTCCAAAATATAAATTACTTAGACAATATTTATATCAATTTTAAATGTCTAAAATATAGCTTCACTGGAATATAATGTTTTCATGACATAATGTGTTCATGACATTTCATGACATTGAAATTTCATAAGTCCTTCTTTTGATATTTTGGTTCATACCTTTGTTTTGGCAATAAAATGATCCTACTTTTATTTTGACAAATTTGGCCCTCCTTATATTGCCTTGTTTTTTTTTAAATTTTATTTTTCACATTAAAAGCTTGAAGAAAATCAGCAAAAAGCATAGAACAATGTTAAATAAAGCTTCATGTAAGAAAAGTAATTTCAATGTTCTATTAGAACAGGTAAGAATTCCTGAAACAATATTTCAGTGTTTAAAAAAAACTATGCCATAATGGCAATGGCTTGTTTGTGCAAAATGTAACCTAGGAAGACCAGTCAAGAATCCTTTACAATCTTCCTGTTCTCCCAGTTATTCTCTGAATTGTAACCAATTCCATAAAACTATAGCACACCTCTCTCTCCATGTTTAGGAGCTTTCTGACAAGAGCCATGAATTTTTTACCCCACAGTTTCAGGGAGGAACCTTGTGGTGGAAATGGCTCACTGTTGTGAAGGCCCAGCTCACAGCTCCTCTGGGGCTCAGAAGGATGCATGGCTGGAGGCTTTGTCCACAGGTGAAAAGTTGTTGCTGTGTCAGAAGAACACTGGGACAATGATTTCCTTCCTACTCATTATTGTGCCTTGTGTGTTTGTAGCACTTGCTATTGTCTGTGATTTTAAGGAGTTTAAGATAGCTGTGTTTTCTCTGAATATTATTGTGCTCCAATATTGATGTGACCAAATTCTGAATGATGGTGGTCTTTATTTAACATGATAGTTATTGTGCCTTTGTGGCTGGAAAATTGTTGCTGTATTACCCAATCTTCACCATTCTTCCAGGAGGGTGATAAATTTTGCTGTCTTGAAATGGGTTTTCTTTTCTTTTTTGTCCCTGTCATTGGATTATTCAGAACTTTCTCTGTAAGTATAAAATGTGGCACAAATCTCTTCTATCCTTTTTCCACTTCTTTCAAGATCTTGACATGGCTTTTTGTTTGCACTGATCTTTAAAAATATCAGATAAAGCATGAAAACAAGGGCACTGCTGGGGACTGGTACTTGTGAAGGCACAAATAAGTGAAGCCTTAATTTAAATTAACAATTTCAGAAATGTTCTGATATCTCAGGGAATTTTTTTAACTCTGGCATGAATATTGGTAGCTTTTTGTCTGGTGCTTATTGATGGCTTCTAGCTGGTATTGATGGCTTCTAGCTGGTGTTTATGGCTTTCTGCAGTAGTCATTTGCACTTAGTTGCTTTTCATGTAAGGATATCAAAGCACTTTAGAAAATAATAAGTATTATATGAATTTTGTAGCTTAGGCAACTGAAGGAGCAAGATAATGAATGATAAGATCAAGTATCTTGGAAATTCTACAGCAGAGTTAAATATACACTTAAAAATCACAGCTCCTGCTGTATTTCAGAGGTAAAACACAAGGCTACACAAAGACTGTGAGGAAGCTCAGAAGAAAACAGTTATGGCAGGAGACAGTGAATTAATGCACAGCAGGCACCACAGGTATCTACTGAAGTCTATCATTCTGAATGCAACCACTCCACTAGGTATGGCACAAAAAATTCTTATAACTGTCTCTAAATGCAAAAACTTATTTTGTTTTTAGAATTTGGATTTTGAGAGTTGAAATTTCCTGTCTGATGCAAGGAAGAAACAGGATTACTTTGATAATTTGCTCAATTGTCTGATGAATTTCTGACAAACTGTAAATTAAATAACATCCCCAACCCCACTTTGAATTTCCTTATCTTTAGCTACTGTGCTAATCTCTTCCCTTCTTCCATTTGCTTTATTTGCTGACACTGCCAGCTAGTTTCTCAATATGTCTGTTATCTGAAGCTGATACAGGAACATTGGTACATCTCTGACTCCTCAAAGACTCCTGGCAGGAGAAGTGGGTTCTCTTGAGTACCAACAGACCTGAGAGTGACAAGTACAGATCTGCCATCACTCTTCCACTGACCAAGAGTAGTGGGTGTGCAGCTATATGCAGATAAATTTTATTTGCTGTAAAATAACTTTTTAAACCCAGACATCTCTTAGTTGACACCAACACACTTCGGTTGTATGGAACTGGCACTTTCTACAGCAGCAGCATTTTCAGGTGCTAACATAATTACACAAATAATTAATCAGCTGCATAATAATAAAAATTGTGTGCTGCAAAGTTCTGCAGCTGCAGTGCGAAATACACAAGTGTCTTCTGTCAGTAGATCACTCCTGCCAGCACTGAGGCCTTGGTGTGCACTGACCATCTCAATATCTCTTCATTATTCCAACATTAGGGTATATCCTCATTAAAACAAATAAAATTAAAAAAAAAAAAGGTTGATCATGCAGTACATGCTGTTAAAAATACTCACAGCCCAATGAGTATTAGATGACACTTTTGCTTGGTTTCTACCTTGTCCCTCTTATTCCAGCATTTGAGTCACTGCAAATACATGATTGAATTGCTTAAATGGAATTACCCTTTAATGCCTATTATTCAAACTGTCCCAGGAAGGGGGACCAGTCCCTGATCAGTTTTCAAAATCCATGGAAACTGCCTTTATAACAAGTATGGCTGAATCATTGTTATGTACCTCAAACTTCTAAGGGCACTTGGTGGCCCAGCCCCTAGACCCTGAGGAATAGATGGCATTCACTCTCTCCACTGCCAGAGTCTGATCCCATCTGAATGCCGCAGGTCAAAAATTCCCTGTCGGTAATTTTGCATGCGCTGGTGCCACCCTGTGGAGTTCAACGCAAACACGTCGGGATAGCACAAAAGGAAATGTAATTCGGTGCTGAAGAAGTCAGGCCATAACATTCACACCTGCTTCTCCTTAGAAAAAACATTTCTAATTTTACAATTACAATAGAAATGCCTGTCATACAGGAAAGTCTTGCTCCGGGGTCTAAAATACCTTTGCATTCAGGGGAATGTGATAAATTTATTTTTTACATAACTTTGAGTTTGTTTCTCCAATATGGATGTTTATGTGAGCATGTATTTCTATCCAAATCACTATAATATGTTTTTGACTTTAATTATGAAGAATCAAGGCACAGATAGATTAAATAAGTTGTGTGGAACATTACTTAAAAATATATTCCTATTATTTCAAATTTCTACTCCATTTCTGCACCATTTCTGCTATGGGAAAGATTCAAGCTAAGAAGAATGTAAATATATTCTTTAATCTGCTTGCATTTAAGGCACTGGAAAGAATCATACTTCATTTTACTGCTAATTTTCTGTGCCCTCCAACCAAAATATCCATCTCTGTGCTTGGTGACCAGTATCCAAACTCCTTGGCAGGCACACTGTGATCCATCTCCATACATGACTGCCAGTACCCAGAACTCTTGGCTTGCTCACTCTGGATCTCCAGAACAGATGCTAAGCCATCTTCTTTTGTGTGTGCTGGGACATGCCGGTGATCTCCCGCTGCCCTGCTCTGTGAACACTTTCCCTACCCTAAGAACTTCCTTATGTTTTCCTAGCAGTCTCACAAAAACAAGAAGATGCTGTATACCAGCTCTTGCCAGCTGCTTGCTTTTGCCTCAAGACATAACCTTGCAGACAAAATCCACAATGGCCTCAAAAAACAGAATGTGGCTTTTCTTTTGTCGGCATCTTACCCTGAAACAACTTGAAAAGCTTCTCCCACATGAGGCATAACTCTTTATACATCAGTTTACAGCAATTCTACTTTCAAAAGCTATGAAGAAAAGCCAGGAAGCTAAAAGATCTTGCTGGGCACTAAGCATTAGATTTCTGTTCTTATCTCATAAGCACACATCACTGGAGTGAACACCCCCCTGCACTGGGGGTTCAGCTGGGTGACTGCATGAAAAGTGATCACTGCAATAATTTAGTTTGGTCACTTACTCAACTTCGGTCACAGAACTTCCTGCAATGCTCATTGTATAAATATAAAACCTAGTTTTAAACCTGAGTATTTTCCCCCACATTACTGCTTCTGAAGAAAATTTGAGATGGTAAATGGAAAGAGTGTGATTGGCATATGGATGGATCTATCTAATGAAAAGAGAATGAAGATAATTAAGGGGTAGTTAGTTTCATATGCAAAGAGTCATGTCTGTGTTCATGGCAATATGTTACAAACTCATTCTTGTATCTTGCAATTCTTGCAATACTCTAGATACATTTTGGTTGAAATAAAAGGGCTTTTGATCTACAAGATCATAATGAGGCTCAGGTGTGGTTCCCAATGAAGCTTATACTCCTAAAACACTTACTTGTTTTGGAAGGATCACACCAGAAATATGCTTAAATTGGATTTTAAGGAATTTATTCTCTTCTTATTGTAGGTAAGTGTTAGTTCTACCCCAGCAGGGCTTAAGTATTAGGTGAGGTGTCCAATCTCTTTTGCTGCCTACCCCATTCCCACCTGAATGCCATATTATCCTATTTCCTTGCTAAAAGACTCTCTCATTCTCTCCCCATTTCCCTTAGGATCCTGTGAGTTTACAGCAAGAATTTTTGCCTCATTTTATTTTTACAGTTACTTCCGGAAAAAGCCATTTAACTCAAGCCTCAGCAACTGACCTTAGGTGTTTCCATAACACAGCATCGTACGTAAATATCTGGGGCATTCTGAGCTGTGTGTTCACCCCCTGTTCTCAAACAGTGTAACCAGAAATCTATATTTACTACTCTTCATTAAGAGAAATTGCCAGGCTGTACCAGGGAAAGGTACACGTCAAAGAAGCAATGCCTGGGCAGCTGTCAAGATATGCTTCCCGTAATAAGGTGGGAACTTGGAGGGTGACAAAACCCCTGAGCAACAATAAATGCTACTCACACAGAGAGGTGGTGGAGAGGCATTTTCCCAAGGATGGTATTAGTCAAGATCCCTTGCAGTGAGTAATTTTCTGCCTAATATACTACTGTCACTTGGGATCCTAAGAAACTGCATGCTTTAATTGGATATCTGTTAATGAAGGCAGGTTTCATGTTTATCCAGGTTTAATCCTGTATTCTGTCAAATGAGAATTCTGACAAAGAATTAGAATTTTTAAAGCTTCTGTTCATATAATGAGAAAAAAAATATGGCTCAAAATAATATGTTGAATTTCATATTGATGTCTCCAAGCTTGAATTTTATTTTACTATTCATGTACTTCAATTTGCCTTAAATTAGGAAAAAAAATTAAAGTTAGCATCCTTAAATTTTTTTATTATTTAATTTGGGACAGAACTTGTTATTGACAATGCTAGTCTGAAAATGAATTACCATTATTGTAACTCTTCTAAAGCATTTGTTTGCATTAACTTGAAAAATTAAGTTATTGAAATATGGTTATATAATCAATTTATATTACTGCAAGGAACATTGTTGAGTATGCTTCTTAAACCTAGGAATAATAAAGAAATGCAATAATTTTAGTTTTAACCATAAAATATATTAAGGGCCTTAAGATATTTTGGTCCTGAACTAGCTTAAATATATGTTTAATTACAAGTGCCAGAATGATCCAGTGAAATCACAGGAATGATGTCCACATACAAGGAAAAGCTATTACATGCATCAGTAAATCATTCTAGAATGGATTTTTCATTTCAGGTATTTTTGTTTTGCGAAACATAAGAGTTTACAAACTGATTCATTTAAATTGTCCTGGATTTTCTTATTATCTTGTGTTATTCACAACACATAATGTTTGAGCATTAGTTCAGTTATCTGCAATATTAAAACAGCTGAAGACTGCTAGATTTGTTTACATTTATATTTTTTAATAAATTTGAAAGACAGAATCCTATCTGCACTGAAATAAAGGGATTAGGTTGCTTTGGTTTTATTTGCCTCTGGTTTTTGCTTATGAGCTGTATTTGCGCTTGAGCTGAAGGTCTGTGTCTGGGGCAGCAGAGAACAGGTATTTTCTGGCTACCCCAACTCCTCAGCTGCTCTTTGCCTGCCTGCTTTGCTAAACCTGGATATAGTGTAACACTGCCCACGGCAATTTACAGGGATAAAGTCCACCCCACATCAGTCTCAATGTCTTGGCCTCTACATCCATGTTCATGGATGGTAAGGGCAGTAAATTTGGCTTTGAGGGCAGCTTAAGGGCTGCTACTGCAGGAGGGACTGGTCCAACTTATTCACCATAACTGCAGTTCTTGGACCAAACAGGACAACCCAGGGGGACAGGGTAGAGGTTGGAATGGAATCTTTATTTTGTCCTCTCCCATTTCTCTGCCATAAAATTTTATGTCCAGATTGAAAGGAAAAGATAATCAAGGCCAGGACTGGCAAATGTTTTTCATTTTTGATGAGCTGCAGTGTATGTAATGAGAAGTATTTCAAAGCCATATATTCCAACAATGCTTCATTGTCCTCAAGCTAATCAAATGATTTGGAACAAGTACAATGTTAGAATAACCAATACATTTGAAAGTTAAATATAGAAGTCCTTTGATTTATCTTCCTTCTACTACAATATTTCATACAGGACAGGATTACTGGAACCTTTCTGTATTGCAGCATCCGAGGAGGACTCTAAGGAGACATTATTTGGTTTGTAGGAGGAATAGGTTACATATGTTTACTGCATCATTTCTCTTTCTCACTGTGATTGTTGCCAAGGAATAGATTAATGCTGCGCCATTTCACAACAGCAATGCAGCTGTAATTTCCATGTACAAAATGCATTCCCTTTGAATAACTGCTTCCTTCTACTTAGAGAGAGAAAAGTGTTATATTCACAGAAAAAAGCTTTTTATGTAATATGTTGTTGCTGCTTTACATGACCTTTATCACACAAGGTTAAGGACAGTAAGAAAACAGATACAAATACTGAAAAAGTTGATACCTCTTTGAGCAATTTCACACCATCACCACAGAAAGAAATGTGATGGCTAAATAACAAAGTAAGAGACTCTCAGGACTAATTTCTCTAATGCCGGTTTTCAGCTTATTCTCTTTACAGTCTGTTCATGTAGGGTGATTTTAGTCTTCTGTATGCATATTTTTGGTTTATTCATTACCAGCTATTTATAAATTTAATTTTTAAGGACAGAAGTAGCAATGAGGGACATCATTGCTGTTTGGGTAGCCAACTTGTTTTAGAGACTTTAGAATTTTTTTTGCATTTGCTGTCATTATAGGGTAGTCAACCATCCCTTTGAATCTGAATCTCTGCACTACTGATTTAATTCAGACTTGTAAGACTGAACACATTTTGCTTAAGGTAAAGGCCAGGATTTCTGTTCTATTCAAAATGTAGAGTCTTGGATAAGGAAAATTCTGTAAAAGACCTATTCCTCAAAGACACATGATTCAGTGTGCTTTTTCCAATCAATTTGTACTTGGAGATGACCATAGAAAACTTAGGATTGCCATGCCAGCCCAGATGGATCTACATGGCCAGTCCATTAAATGTTCAGCTGTACTTATATCCATTCTCATGCTATAAAAATGCCCCTCTGATGATGTGCAACGAAGTGTTCATTTTAATTCGGGTATTTAATTTTGAGAAAGTCCAGGAAATATTGTCTTAGGATCGGTAGAACTCTTCCTGTGTAGGGGTATATGCTTCCTATGTGGTATATAGGGACCACTAGGGGCTGTGTACACATATATGTGGGAGTGTTTCAGATGCACTGTGGCTGTGAAGCAGTTTCAGTCATTTGGTTTCAGCAACAGGATTTTTCCATGGCAGTCTTATTCAGAAGTATAGGAGAAACCTTGGATGATTTAAATACAACACCTCCTGCGCTTATTTCCAGCAACTAGCTGGTTGGTAAAAAAGCTGATGCTTGAAATCAGGATGTTTCCCATTACATTTTACAGACCTTAATAAAGGCCCAGATGACCTGTATACCTGTGAAATTGTTACTCTCACTAGATGGATGAATTCCTGTACATGAAGGAAGATAAAAATGGTGATGAGTTTGATTTAGGACTGATACACAGTGTCTGCCTTGCTCAAGGAGATTCTGTGGAAAATCCTGTCTGAAAACACAAGAATGTAGCCTCAATATTTTCTTGTACCTAATGAAATGAGATACATAAGTTTTAGCAAATTTTATTAATTTAAGATATTCACAGTTTTTAGTATTAATGTTCTTCATTTTGCTTTCTTGCAATGGTTACTTCTGTTCAAATTGTGAAAAGTTTAAAAAGTAAACAATCAAGTTTGTCAGAAAGTTTAATGAGTAAATGATCATACCATGATTCTTGCCATTTACTGCAAGCAGTCATGTAGTCAAGTGGAATTATTGTCCAGAGATTTGAAAACATTGTGGCACCAATGGAAATGTCATTGGGAGTTTCTTTGGAGTAATATAGTGTTTTTCAGAACAGAACTGCAACAACCTCTAATTTGGCTTTCTCTCCTTTGTTCATAGTTACTGAAGTTTTTTAACCCTTGCAATTTTTTGTAAGGCCAGATTGTATTTACCAGCTGTTGTAGCAATTTAATACCAGCCTAGTAGAAAGTAAGGATTACCAACAGTTCAAGCAAGGGGGTCTTTATTTGCAGAGTGTTTGTCATCAGAGCAGTGGGAAGATATTCCCAGTGAGCACTCTGAAATGGATTTAATCTCGCATTTATAGGAAATTTGTAAAGACAGGAGAGTTGTACAAAATGCCTCATGGTATTAAAACCTCACAGCTATTTTTTGTCTTCAAGCCACAGAGTCCTGCTGAGAAGGCTTTATATCAAGGTTAGAGCGGGAAAACTGAAGGCATTGTGGAAGTTCAAACAAGCCCTTTTACCCCCTGAAAATGGGACATTAAGCAGCTCTCAGGCACTGATGGTGTTCAGATGTGTAGTGGGCATAGGGACAGCTTTTCTACATGAATAGAAAAATCACTTTTTAAAGATTTTGCAGAAGGGAAAACAGAACAGATCTTGGTATGGCTTTGAGAGGATAAAGTGAGTTTTTGTCTCTCCCCTCAAAGCTTTCCCTAAGTCCAGTGCCAGCCTGGGGACTAATCTGACAGCCTGGGCTGCAGTCAGCCATGCCGAGCCTGATTTTGCCCTGACACTGGCTTTTTGCTAGCAGGACTTTCTTGACCTCTGTGCTGCCTCTCTGAATGCAAGCTAAAGAAGAATGATGTCTGAATCCTCTCAAGGAACAGGTTTCTCCCACATGTCCTTTCATAGGGTACAACTGCACATGTAAGGCTGCAGTAAACTCTGGGAAACCCGTGAAGTTTAACTGGTGGGGACGGATTTAGTACAGTTACTTCTTGTTACAGAAGGCAGGAAGCGGGCATGCAGGCATGTTTAGCATAAACAGTGGCATGACAGGCTAACAAGGATGTAAAAAAGAAATTCTCATATGGGTAAGGAAATAAATAGAACTGACATATGGTGTAATACTATTTCCTGGTGTAAAAAGGGTGGCATCCAGATCCTGTAAATCCTAATTCTTGCTGGTAGGTCCTGACTTCTTTTTCTATTTCAGTATTTCAAAAAGGCCTATAAATGTGGAGTTCATGCATACATCTTATTGAAAACAAATGAACTTTTATTTAAAAATGTAAATTCATCAATTGCATCATTTATTATTTGTATATATGGTTTGTACATAATTTCTGCCCAAAATCCCTGCCAAGAATTGATGCCACTTTGCATTTGATCATTATTAAGAGTAAAAATGGTTCTGTTTGTATAATCCTGATGAAATGAAATATGTCTAGCAATAAAGCTAGAAAATAAAATGTTGTTTTCCTGAAGAATATTAATTAATCCTATTGAAAAATTCCTCATGTTACCATAATTATTGTTCATAATGTTAAAGACTGGTGAGTGCTGAGTTGGGCAAGCCAAAAAATAAGTTTGTGCTGTAGAAAAAGATTGTATTGATCATTACAGTATGAATTTCTCTTTGAATTATTGCTACTGCTGTGGCTAAAGCTGTATTCTCTTTAGATCAGCTCCGAAATGTATTATCAATGTTTATTATTATGGCTAATATGATTATTATATTTACATGGCTCCTATTTTATAAGCCTATTTTATAAGCCTATTTTGTAAGCCTCTAGTCATGTTTAAAATTGTTTTAAAGACACTTTCTAGTATTAAAATGTTAAGACATGGTAACAGGCAGAAAGTATCTGTATTTATCATAAGCAGTCAATAATAGCACTTGATTATTAACCAAAGGCCTCACATTATTCCAGTACATTAAAACTCCCGAAATTTAAATGGATATGGAGGGGGTTTTACTTCCTTCCCACCCCCTTATTCTCCATCATGTCCTTGATTCTAAATACTTTAAGCTGTCTTTTCATCACTAAAGAAGATTAATGTTTACATAATATAAATGTCCTTAACTTCTACGTGATTGGCACCTGTCACTTTTCCTTCTGGGGAATGAAAACACTGCCTAATGAAAAAATAGCCTTACCTTTAGCAGAGGTATATCCTATATCCTTTCATAACCCTTTTTTTATTGATGATTTCATGATTAGGAGGTAGCTTTCATTCAAAGAAATTCTATAATAAATGCTTCCTGCTGCCTACCTGAAATGTACATATTTTTGTGTAAGAACTATCTCTGGAAATTTTTTTTCTGCTACCCTTAATCTAACCTTTTCCAGATAAGGCACAAAAAAGCAGGTTCAGGTTGTTTTGGAGATGTCATTTGTGGCGTGGGTTTTTGCTCTCCCCGGCTGCACGCGGCTCTTGGGAGCCCGGCTGTGGCGTAGCTTCCACGTGCTGCCGGGGTTTGCTGCCGCGGGTTCCCGGACACGGCTCCGTGTCTCGGGCGCGTGGGCTGGCCAACTGCTGTTACCGTGCGCTAGGGACCCGGCAAAGAGGAAGGAATTTGTCCATTTACTCCGTGCTTGGCAGGAACGGTTTATTGATCACGTGGCGCGGTTCGATGGAAAGACGCGACCGCTCCCGGCACTGGCATGGGAGAAAATGGCATCTGACTGCCGGTGGGATAGGGCTTTATGGAGGGGCGTGGCGAGAGGATCCACGGCCGGCCGCCCAATAGGGGCGGCTGCCGTGGCGGTGACGCCAGCAACAGCGACCAACCAGAGAACCCCGCAGGGGCGGGCACCGAGCCAGAGCGGGCTGAGCGGGACTGTGTGGCTCGGGGCGGCCAGCACGGGGTTTCCTGGGGCTGGACGGCAGGGTGGTTACAGGAGCGGCACAGGGGTAAGAGCTGGCAGCAGGCAACATGGGGCCAGAAACCGCGGGGGGGAACAACGCGGGGGAAACGCGGGATTACAGAACTTGACTTATTTTAACATAAATTAAAAACCCTAATCTAAACCCAAACTCCGGGATGCAACATCTCCCCGCTTAATAAAATATAAAAAGAAAGCAGTGGTGTTGATGCAGTCTCTCAAGCGGTGGCCTCTTCTCCCAGCTTCTTCTGCTGCTGCAACTGCAGTGACTGCTACGCAGGTGGAGAGGGCCTGGAGATGGTGCTGGGGTTGGTTCTTCTCAGGGTGTTTAGGGATAGGGAAACTGGGACGACTTTATTACAAACATGGGGATTTGGGACACACACAGACTGGGGCTTTGGGGAAAAACATTTTTTTTTAAGGAGATTGTAGGGTCCTTTTTTTTTTGCGTCGCCTGCGGTTTGATGCAACCCCCCGATTGGTGGGGTCATCTGCCACACTCAAAGGCACCCTGATGTTCTGAACTACCACCTGCGCAGTTACTTGATCAATCACAGCTCCCCTTAAGGTGCTGTGGCCTGCCTTACTTTTATCTTCACGCGAGGCAGGTGCGCGTTGTTTCTTCAGTTTTTTGGAGGAATGGGATCTCCCTCCCCCCCTCTCCCCCCTCCCACTTTCCCTGGGGGTGCCCTGCCCAGAAACGGACATTGAGCCACAAAATGTCTTCTCTGATTGCAGTGGAAGCACTGGCGTCTTGCTGGAGGCTGCTTCGGACCAGCGTTCTTTGGAGGCACGGCATCCAAGGCAGCAGTGTTCATGGATGCCGCTTCCAGGGCAGACTTGTCCTGAACCTCTGATCCCTCTACATGCCTCTCATCTGTCGGCTCGACCCGTTCCACGGAATCTGGAAAATGCTCAGAAACCCACATCCCCCTGCTTCCCTCCCTCCCGGGTCTCCGGGATCCATGGGAATGTGGAGGCAGGGGCTCCGATTCCCCCCCCTCTCCTTTTCCCTCCCGCCCAGACGTCTGGGGCCCATGGGAACTTGGAGGTAGGGGTTCCCGTCCCCCCCCATCTCCTCTTCCCTCCCGCCCGGCTCTCCGGGGCCCATGGGAAGATGGGGATAGGGGTTCCCGCTCCTCCCTCCCCCCTCTTCCCTCCCGCCCGGATCTCCGGGACCCATGGGAAGATGGGGACAGGGTACGGGCAATAGGACGGGGGCTGACTCCCTCAGGCAGCGGGGTGGAGATGGCAGAGCTCTCCCCGGTGGAGGAGGGCGGAGTCGATGACTCAGCAGGGACAACATGCATAGGACTGGAGGGAACACTCACTCGAGGGGGAACAATGGGTGAGGGAGTAACCTGACCTCCCGAGGGGGCGGCGCCCATGCCCACGGGGAGGCAGGTGGGGGTTGGGTCAAAGGCGGGGACACCAGGAACAAAGAACAGAAAGGGGTTGTGGGAAGAAGAGACCCTGCCATGTGGCTGCCCTCCATCTTGGGAAGACAAAGGGATCGACCACGTGGCCTCGGCCTCCTCAGAGGAACAAAGAAAGGGGTTTAAAGAAACAGAACTGCGCGGGGTAGCGCCGAAACTGGGATTTTCAACTGGGAAAAAGGGATTGGAAAAGGGGTTTAGGGTCGTGGCCTCAGCGAATCGACCGATCTCGCTAAGGCGGGGACGCCGGGGTGGCTTGGGGGAGCCAGGAGCACGGTCCACGTTTGTGGAGCTGCCCTGCGTCTCAGACTGACGGGGTGCCCCCCCTCGCCCACCCAGGTTAGGGGAAGAAGGGGTAGGAGAAGGGGATGGGGAAACAGATTCAGAGGGAGTAACAGATTTTCCGGATGGTTCTTTCCCTTCCCCAACCGAGTTTCGCGCGGGGTCTGATTTTACTACATCTGTGATCAACAAATGGAATTTAGGGAAGCAGTCTTCTATGGAGGGATCCCTACCGATCCCCTCTGCTAGCCTTTTTCCCACTTGCTCCCAAAATTCTGGTTTGCGCGTGTCCTCGGTAGACAGACGGGGGAAAGCAAAGAACAACCACCGAACAAATTTCTTAACTAAAGTTTTGGGTAGGGGCCCTTCACCAAAAGGATTTCTTTAACTTGGGAATAAAATTCCTTTTGTTGGGCAGATAGCACGGTCCCCATGCTTCTTCCACCCAAACCACCTCACCCCTGGGGCAGTAAAAAAGAGAAAAAAAAAGCAAAAAAACGCAGGCGACTCCAGCGACTGCCGTTCGTGCTGCGCGCCGCACGTCCCAACCTCGGGAACACGGCCAGCCCTCCCCGTATTAGCTGGACACGTTTCCACGACTAATACTTACCAGACTGAAGTCTCTGCAAAGAAAAGCTACCACCAGGGTCCGGGAGTCCCGGGAAGTGTCCTTTCTTCTGCCCTCTTGGCTGCGAAAGTTTGCACTTCCTGTCCCACGCAGGACACAATGTCTGGTCCCTCGTGGGTGACGGAGACTTCACTGACGTACTTTGGAGAGCCCCTGCTCTTGGTTTCCGTCCGGCACGGAGCTGTGATCCGGCGCGGATCGCTGCCCACTCTGGCTTGGCGGCGGCGCTCCCCCCTTGGCCGCAGCGCGGCCCCTGGCCGGCGGCCGCGGCTCCCGGCGCTGTTCCTGGAGCTCCGCGGTGAACCTCCGTCCACGCGATCAGCTGAGCGCTGGCTTCGGCCCCACGTTGGGCGTCAATTGCGGCGTGGGTTTTTGCTCTCCCTGGCTGCACGCGGCTCTTGGGAGCCCGGCTGCGGCGTAGCTTCCACGTGCTGCCGGGGTTTGCTGCCGCGGGTTCCCGGACACGGCTCCGTGTCTCGGGTGCGTGGGCTGGCCAGCCGCTGTTACCGTGCGCTAGGGACCCGGCAAAGAGGAAGGAATTTGTCCATTTACTCCGTGCTTGGCAGGAACGGTTTATTGGTCACGTGGCGCGGTTCGATGGAAAGACGCGACCGCTCCCGGCACTGGCATGGGAGAAAATGGCATCTGACTGCCGGTGGGATAGGGCTTTATGGAGGGGCGTGGCGAGAGGATCCACGGCCGGCCACCCAATAGGGGCGGCTGCCGTGGCGGTGACGCCAGCAACAGCGACCAACCAGAGAACCCCGCAGGGGCGGGCACCGAGCCAGAGCGGGCTGAGCGGGACCGTGTGGCTCAGGGCGGCCAGCACGGGGTTTCCTGGGGCTGGACGGCAGGGTGGTTACAGGAGCGGCACAGGGGTAAGAGCTGGCAGCAGGCAACATGGGGCCAGAAACCGCGGGGGGGAACAACGCGGGGGAAACGCGGGATTACAGAACTTGACTTATTTTAACATAAATTAAAAACCCTAATCTAAACCCAAACTCCAGGATGCAACAGTCATTCACACTGACTGCAAAAATCCACATTGATTCCACCAGAGTGAGAGGAAGAACAGAAGAGAGACAGATGAGGATCTAAGTGCAACATTATACAAAGGACTGACAGAGAACTTCTCATAAGAAGTACACTCACAAATTTGTTTCTTAAAGTGACCAGCAGAAAGTAAAAAGACACTTCAGTAGTGCTAAATCCAAGCATTCAAAGATCAAAAGACAATGCCACAAAAGCAAGGCTGATATCAAATCATGGATTGCTTTAATACAATCCCATTTTATTGGCCTTTTGAGACTTCAGTTCCATTTAATGTTCATTTCTCTGCAGCTAAAAGCTCTGGCAAAAATAGTTTAAAATATGGGAAAACAGAGACACATAACAGCTCTAGGAGGTGGGAATGTAGTGGCAGTATCTAAAAGCATGATAGCTGGGATGGCCAGGATGCAGAGTGATGATCTAGAGAGTAAAGGTGCTGCTCGTTTCTCTAGGAGTGATATCAGTTATGGGAGTAAGAGATAAGGAAAATGTATTAATGAGAAAATGTATTAATGACTTGTTTCTGTTTCCAGTAAAGTCTGGCTTCTTCGCTTAAGTCTTTAGAGTTATGTTCCCTGTAGTTTTAAAAGTTTCCAGTGATGGCTCAAGTGGAGAACCATTCTATATCAACTATTTTTATTCATGTACTAACACATTATTTTTTCTGTATATGACTCTTGTCTGAAAATCAGGTCTTTGAGAGACCTAACAGCTATTACGTATGTTGATATCTGCTGTTAAAAATACCTTCCTTCTATTTAGTATTCCACACTCTATTCTCACAAAGGGAAAGGAGCAGGTAATAAATATATTAGAAAGATTAATTCAGAGAATATTTGTGTAAAGAAGTGGGAAGGTCTTAAGACTGTTCCTCGGTTTCCATTAGGGGAAATAATTAAAGTACACAATTCAATTAGTAGCCTCTTTACTTAAACAAGAACTCATGAGTAGTTTAAATAAAAAATTTCATCTGAAGAAATTGTGTAAAATATCTGTTAATCAGCCCCATCACAAAAAAAGCCCAATCCTCATTCCACCTTAAATGCATTACACTCTATCAGTGTAATTTTCTTATATAAATTTCCAGTGTTCTTGTCAAACACAAACTTGTCTTCTGGTTTTAACACTCCAAGGAAGAGTTTTACAACCACCTACTCATGGCTATCATTCTAATGAAATTTGATACAATGTAATGAAAAGATGATTGCTCATGTTTAGTGAAACAGAAAACTTAGCAAATTATCATTGGTATCTCGTGACAATATTGAGAAATATCTCAATCATTCTGCTTGGCTTTACAGTTTGCAAAAGATTGTGTACACTGCTGAGATTATAATTTACAAGGAGCAAACAGATTTTACATGATTGCCCATACCTCCACCCAAACCCAAAACTGAAGAACACACAAAATATGAATCTTTTGTTTGGTTTTGGTTTTGGTTTTTTTTAGATTATTCATCCAGCATACTGCACAGATGTTGTCTAGCACAAGGTAGAAGAAAATAAAAATTTTCTATGATTGACTACTAAAAATTAGTACCCAATTAAAGGGCATAGGACCAACGGAATACTCCTTTAACTTTCTCAAACTCGTGGCACATATTTTAAACAGATTATTTAGGGTGAATTTTTCTCTTTCCAAAGAACTCCAGACAAAATTAAGAAAAGCATGCATAACAGAAGTGTAGTTATACAAACTTAATATGAGTGAAGTGAAGGAAGAATGGTGGAAGGGAAAGGGCAGCAGCCATGGTGGTTACCTGATATTGCAAGCACAGATGCATTTAGTGAGGGATTCAGCATCTGAGGAGAGACAAGGGTGATTTATCTAACTTTGGTAACACCTAGGATCTATCAATTTTTTCCCTAGATTGTGGACTGAAATTGAAATCTAGAGATGCACAATATGACAGACGTTAAAAACTGTGTGCAGTTTTTTTCATTCTCAGTCATGATAATTTTAAAAGTTAGTGCCAACAGCCTCAAAGCATAATCACTGTAATCTTTGTTATTACAGATTAGTCAACTTCTTTCCTACTGAAAGGAAACACATAAATTCAAACAGGTTTTTGCTCCCCCTTTTTGGCTCACTTATGTCATCTAATAGTTTCTGCACAATGTTCCCTGGTCTTTAATTTTTAAAGGTAATTCTCATGAGAACCATGGCTTGCTGCTTAAATAGCAGTAGAACTGAAGGTAAAAAGCAAAGATAATCACCTATATTCCAAGAAACCATATATTCTGAAAAGCATATGCTCTCCATGCATATGCTTTCAGGTTTATGATTGGAATTCTATGAAAAATTAGACAGACAAGGTAAATGTTGAACTTGTGGTAATGAGATAGCTAAAATATGATCTAATTGCGGGAAAAAATTACTAATGGAATACAATATTTGTGGCAGAAGATTTGAATGTTGAGTAAAGAAGAGGAAAAGTAACCAGCTTTTTAAAACCAACTCCACACTTTCATTTGCATGGACAGTAAAGCTGGTCAGTGCTAATGAGAATGCACCAGGTACATTCCTGAGATGCTGGCACACTGCAGTGACTCAGATAAACCTTAGTTTCCTCTGTTAGGTGATAGAAATCTTTGCTGTATCAATATATTTGTGTTTTTTCAAAGCAGGGAGGGGGTAACAGCCCCATGAAACACAGTTAATAAGGCTGAACATGATTTATACCTATGCACAGGAAGGCAGGGTTTTGCTGGTACAATTCACCAGGCATGTTTTCAGAGTTTGCATCACTGTATCAGGATTCCACTGATATTCCACTCATCTGACTTATTTTTACTAAATAATGTACCATATTCATTTCTGCTCCCCCTACATAAAAACTCAGAGTTATATATACTTAATTATATATATAATATATAATATAAATATATATTCAATTTTAAAATATTGATATATTATTATTTATTATATACTATATTATAGTATATTAATATATAATGTTAATATATTATATATTTTAATTATATATACTTAATTATACTCCTGTGTATTTTTTAACCAGAGCAAATATTTTATAATTCTACTTTATGACTTAAACACATGTAATACATAACTTTTGTTACTTTTTGTACCATTACAATATTTAAGCTTTAAAACACAAATTCTGTTCAAGATTTTATTTGAGTATATTTAGAATAAGGACTGAAATCTGTGTCACATTTTGGACAGAATGATCCCAAAGTACCTTAATTTACATTGCTATTACTGGAAGCAGTATTTGGCTCAGCATCTCTGGGCATCACCAACTTGAAGCATGAAGCATTGTGTAGGTCATTACTGATGGCTATACCCTCAGTAGACAAATTAAAATCTGAAAAGATAAGTAACTTGGAAAAAAAAACACTGGTAAAAATGCTTCATTTCCACTCATTATTTCATTCTAAGATTTTTCAGCAGGGAAAAGCAAATCCACAAAGATTCAGGATGAAGGCCATCTTCATGGAAACTATCCATCATAAGTAAATCCCAGAGATGCAGTGCAATATAGGAGGAAAATTCTATGTAATAAACCATTCCAATGGTGTGCATGTTGCTGTACATGTAATCCAAACAACAGTCTGTTTCTGTAGTCTTATCCAAGAAACAAAGTAACAAATTTAACAGATGATAATCTCCAAGCCAAGTCCAAAGCAAGCAAATCAGGGGCTTACAAGTTACAGAGACAAGTAATGACAAGCACTGTAAAGTTTTGGACAGCCTTGAAATCATCAGTACAATGACATTCAAAGTTTTGGTTTTAATGGATAATTTTCTTGAGAGCCACAAGTGCTACACTGCAGAGCTGTGGTTTATGATAGATAACATACCACTGTTAGATTTATTGCTCAAATATAAGTAGCAATGGCAAAATATTTGCAGATATATAGTTCTTGAAACTGATGTAGCATGCATGAATAACAGCAGTAATGGTACCTCACCAATATTTATGAACTTTCATGTAACACTGTCCCTGAGGATGGCTGGTTATCAGAACTGCTCCAAATTCCCTCATTCTCAGTCTCCTGCCAATTAAATAGTAAGCTTACAGCTTTTTGTTTCAAAAGCCATCACCTAAAGCACAAGCTGCCAAAATCCTTTATTTTTTTCATTTTTGTGGAACACATCACAGGTGATTAAAAAAAAAGTAAAAAAGAAAAGAAAAAAAATCCTAAAGCACACAAAATATTTACATTGTAATCTGAGGCAGTTGGGATTCTTATTATTACTGTGGTAATAATGAACTGTACTATGCTCCTTTCATTCTGTCAGCATTCCCCACCCCCCCTTTTCTTCACACCACATGCAAGATAAATACCCACTGAGACATGTTTAAAGTTTTCTTTTCCTGTATGATACAGCTCATCTTTATAGACCAATAATTGAACCATGAACAAATATAAGTATCTGTGAAAATGTCAGGTCTCATTTACTGGCAGGAAGTGGGCACTAATAATAACTGGTGAGAGGCCAAGGCAGCCCCTTGGTGCCCTAAGTGACACAGAGGACACAAGGAGACACCTGCAGGAGTGGACTGATGGGGTTTGCTTGATCTTTCAGAACTAAAAACACCATACAAAGGAAATCAGGATGATTTTTGGTCAGAGCAGAAAGAACTGATTGAGTTTTAGACAACCAGTATAGCTGATATATTTATGTCCAACTAACTCAACTGATATTGAGATGTGAAACCCACACTTACAGAGCTGATTGAATACTGTTAAGTAACTTAGCTTACATGCCTATTTATAAAAATTAATGAGTATACTCTATCTCCAACTGTTATATCCTTTTATTTATGAATACACTAAGGAATAGATAACCCTTTTACTATGAATACTGAAAGAATTTTATGCAGACACTGGGATGTTATTATAAGCTTTAAGGGAAATTCAGTATATAACAGTTATGAGCCTTTGCTCCAGAAACTAAGCTCCAGTAATTATACATATTCAAACTGCAAACAGAAACACCTGTTGTGACCTTCTGGTACAGGTCTAATGAACTCTGCTTAAATGCCAAATGTCAAAATATTTGAATTATCTCCCTGCACAAGAATTATGTATATAAATTATTTTTCAAATAATTTCTAAGCAGAAGGAAGTCATGCTCTAATTGTTGAAAAATGCCAGGCAGATATAAGGTGCTGAATGCCAAAACCAAACATGTTTGCAAGTTTTTTTTTCCCTGTGACCAACATCTCCTACTGTCAAGTTTCTTGCAGCTTTCTTTGAAGGGCATTCTAGTTATGGGACTAAAAAATCAGATTTTATCCATATAGATATACTTGTGCTAGTAGTTTGGTGTTGTGAGAATTAATTTAGACTGAGTGTGGATTTATCCTAGGTGTATGTAACACAAGAAACTGTTCTGAGCAATACTAATTTGCTCATTTTTTATATTAGCAAAACAAAAGGAAGCTTCTGCTACCACACAGCAAGACAGTGAAGATTTTGTACTGGTGCCACAACAGCTTGCCTGGAAAAGATTGGTATCCTGTGCCTTGTGATAGTATCTACCTTCCTGAAAAGTGAAGAGATTATAACACACACACTGGCAGCAAACAGATTAAGGAAGAATGATCTGGTGATTTTGTGAGAGGTTAAGGGTGAAATTGCTCAGCACTGGTAAGCAGTCTAGTAGGAGATCCTAAATAAAATGTAGGAGACAACTTTTTTTTGAGTCTCTTGAACTTGAACAAATGCAATAATCTCTCCAAGCTAGGCTGAGCCAATAAATCAATCCATGTTTCCTCATGGGAGTCAGAGTTTCAAATGGCTACATTTTGTCTTCTCACTTGATAAAGTCGCTCCTTGAAAAACTGCTCCGAAGAGCCTTTGCTGCGGTACCTGCAAGGAGCAGGTACACAATTCTACGTATTTGCTTTAACAGTAAAGTGTAAAAGCAGCTTTATCTACCTCTGTGTTGCACTACAACACGAAATAACTCACACACGCACACTAAGATCAAAAGAGCAAAAGGAAGCAAAAGGACCTCACGATATATAGAATTCCAAAAGTGGCAGTGGACTGGAGGATGAAATTGCCACCTCTCCGACCACACTGGTCAAACCAACAGTCCATCAATTCTTTCCTCCCACAAAAAGAATGCAAAACAATCATTATTTACATGAACATGTGTGAGAAACTCCAGTAGAAATATGTAAATATCAGAAGGCATAGAAAACTTTTAAAAGAACTTTAAAACTTTTAAAAGAACAGGGTGACACTCTGGACCACCTGCCCAGACCACATTAGAGAATCTGTGCTGTTGCTGGTTTTGTAGAGTCATAAGTTTAATCACTTTGAATTTTGTATATGCAGCATGAAATTAGTAGCACCCATCTATTCCTTGAAAGACTTTTTTTTTTTTTTTTTTTTTTTTTTTTTTTTTTTTTTTGTAACTATTATAACTTTTGGAAGACTTTAAGCATTTTACAAGCCTGTACACATGGAGAAATGCAAACTATCACTGTCAATACTTCCACCTGCATAACACAATCCAGAACCTTGAGATATGTCAACCCTACAGTTGTGTGTGATGTTGTAATCATGACGTTCAAAGATTTGTAGATAGGTACACTACGTAAGCTGGTCTAAGAAAAAAAATACTGTGTTTTCCTAAAAAAAAACTGTGCAGCTTTTAAAACAATTCTGAAAAATGTCCTCTTATTTTTTATGGGTCTTAAAGAAAATATACTGGTGTTAGTTCAAGCTATTAAAAAAGAAAAAAAGAATCAGTCCATAATAACCTGGTCTGTATGCACATTTATGTCAAACAGAAAGTTGTTAGTTGACTGGTATCAGATTCAGGTTGATATATGTTTAAAGGTCCATGGAGTATTATTGACAGCTTGTAGACATCTTCAAAAGAAACTAAGAGCTAAACACCTGTTTTTGCTAGTGGTTCCTGCCAGCACGTACCAGGTGATTAGCTCAGCTACATCACTGTAACTGCAGTGTGACAACCTGACAGAAACTCAGCTAGAGTTCAGGGTCTGTTCACTAACTAATAAAAATGATCCGTGTTGCCAAACTTGTTTTGTTTCTCTCTTTTCTTTCTTGTTAAAGAAATTAGAATTATCAATTAGAATTGATAATAATATAAGTTACTTTCAGTACATGTGGAAATCCATGGAGGAGAAGACTATACATTGCAAAGAATTGAAGGTTGGATTACTTCTGTCACCTTTGAGAAGCAGGCACATGCAATATACAGCATAAAACAGATATTATGATAGTTTCATGGGAAAAGCTGGTGTTATTTTTATGTTGCAAATAATATTGTATTTCTTTTCTTCTACAATCCTCCTATAAGAAAATACCATCAGTGTAAACATCATCAATCTAGATGTAATATAGAACCAAAAAAGATTGGTGATGTTTTTTTGCTCATACCCTCTGGGAAGAGGCCTGAACAGAAGCACAATACTGTCCAAGAGGTTTTGCCACATTCTGGCTATCATGGCTAAGTACTTCACAAAATAAAACTCTGCTTCCCTTTACAATGGGTGTGATTTCCCATCCATTACTTTTTCCCATTACTTTTCATACAGAATTTCAGGATGCTTTTCTTTGCAATTTTCATAAGAAACCATGTATCTGATATTCTATCAAATAAAATAAACAAATGTGGCTCCATGTTACTGTGTTGCACAGTTCAAAGTGTGACAGGATGAAGATGGGATACCTACCATATACTCCCAGAAATGTCACAATTTTCCAAACACTTAGTGTATTTTAATGTAGTTACAGTTTCAGCTGTACATTTTCAGCTGGGGGGAAGTGCAGCGTTTGCTGTTTGTTCTTCATCTCACCTGTTAAAAATGTTTCATACAGCCAGATAGGCAAATTAGTCAATCACACAGCAAATAGTCAAAGTGAACAGTTCACAAATATCCCACAAACTGACATTTGTTCATGCAAATTTCTGGAAGAAAATTTATAATTAACAAATACATTGCCAGAAATCTGAGTCTGATCATAGATCTGTGGTGACCAGTGAACAGTACAAAAACTCTAGGTCCCATTTGCTAATTCTGATATTGCTGATCCATTGGCCTGAATTCCAAAGGGCACAGACTCTTATATTGTGCAAATATATCTGTTTTCAAGTGCTCCTTTCCCACTGGATACAGATATCATATATGGAGTGACAATTTTTTCATCACATTACTATTGCACTATTACCTCAGGACCACCATCCATCCTAATAACAATCAAAGATCAAAAAAAAAAAAAATAAAAATAAGTTTGGCCATTCTTTCTAACTATTACACAGTAACTTGAATGGGAAATAATTCAAGGAAAATCTACATCCTGTATCAGACAATTCAGTGAGCACTGTGGTCGTATTTGGCTTTTCATCTTGGGAATCTGAGCAGTATCAGGACTCCCTCTCTCTTTCTGCACAGGACTGGGCAACCAGTCATCCAAACAGCCTTGCCTAGGCAGTCTGACTAGTTATTTGCCTCTGAATTTTCTTCATTCATGCTGGGCACTACTTTTCTCTGCTTTCAATTTTTAACTCCCACAAATCTGTCTTGGAGTACATCTGTGTGAAGACTGATGGTTCTACACAAGTGCTTTTGATCAGTGATAAAGAGGGCTGTAGTACATTGTTGGTACATGTCGAGTTTCATGCCTCAGTCCTTTAATATGGAACCTGCCTCAGATTTATCTCAGATTTAAAAGAAATGTTTTAGTATAGAACTTTAGTTCATTTTGAACTTCTCATGCTGTTTAATGGGCTTCTTCATGTCAGGCTAAAAAATGCAGGGAAAGAAACAAATCTTGCTTTGATTTGTCCTTTTGAGAAAATGAATTTGCTCCTCATAAAGAAAAAGGAGATTTCAAAGCCTGAGAATATAAAAATCATATGGAAGCCATATATTGGTAGCATTCCCTCCAGGTAGCATAGCTCCCTATGAAGCCATAGAGAAGTAGACAAAGTCACTCATTACTGCCTCAATATGACTCATCTCTTCACAAAAAAAAAAAAAAAAAAAAAAAAAAAAAAAAAAAAAAAAAAAAAAAAAAAAAAAAAAAAGAGAGACTTTTTCTTGGGAACAGATTTAAAGATGTGAATACCTGTTTATCATTTAAAGAGTGCCATTAATTATTATTGCTTTGGTTTGCACTGAAGTAGATTTATGGGAATCCGGGTCAGGATATGCCCTCACACTGAAAATGAAAATGGTTGTCACAGAAATTATTTCATTTACAACCAGGTTCTGAAAATAGAAAGAAATTGTAATGGCATCAGACTCTTTTTTTGACAGAACCAACTTGAACTTTTTTCAGCTTTTTGAAATAGAGCATAATAATTACATTCATAGGAACTGGCTGAGATTGGGCAGTCAATTCACAGGTGGAAGAAACATCTGACTAAATCCCTTTTAGCAGGGAAACTGCCAGAGCATGCACCTGGCTTTCTGTGGATCATTTCCATCTGCCAAAAAGCATTGTTGCGAAATGATGGGGAAAAAAAACCACACGGGATAAACCATACTGGAATGTTAACTAAAACAGCATCTTGCCTGAGTTTGGGAAAGGCCAGGGGTAGCACTGGAGGGCCTGGTGCCTTCCCATCTGCAAAACAGGGGAAAAAGAAGATTCTTTTTTTACTTCATCTGCATTTCACATGTTTTGCTAATATTTATTATTTGTTTTCAAGCAGTCATGAGGACCATATTGTTGGACAAGAGCCCCATTCTTTAGGGATTTTAAAAATGTAAACAGAATTCTGGGTCTTGTTCCAATAACACGCTATAGTGATTTGTAAACATTTCTGAATGATGTCAAACTCCTGCTAATAATATTTAAGTGCTGATGAATTTTAGTTTGCAGGCTTGAGTTCACAAATTAAGTATGCTACTTCTGGGTAAGTGCAGTATACCAGGAGATGCTGGCCTTCCTAACAGTTGTAATTAAATGTCCAGAATTTAAGGGCTAAGTGCTCAGAAACTAACACTGAGTACATGCAGTCAGGGCTGACCAAGTGGAGAATACAAGACTACAACTCCTCCACACTTTGTTCTACTTAAAAGATTACAGTAGAAATAACAACGATTACAAACCAAAGTAAGTAAAACAGAACTGGGTCCTCTGGGCTTTATCCATGTTGAATCTCCTAAAACTTGCACAAAAGTTTTTTTTTTTAAAGAAAAAGAAATGGCCAGCATGGCTCATTAACACCTTGGAGGGTTTATGTGTAAGGGGCCTGCCAGGCAGATTCTTGGTCCCTGTCCTGTTGGGTCACTTTTCATGTTCCATATATTTCTGATTCCTAAAATAGACTCTTGACAGCCAAAAGCATCCATTATGCAGAATTTCTTAGACCTTTTGCCAAACTCATCACTAGCAAGAGGTGAATCCAGCTCTGAGCCTGTAAATGAAAGCAAAATACTATAACTTATACCAGTCTGCTGACACTTCTGTCATACAACTCCAAATTCTGCCTTGCACGTTTTGTGTTTCATCCATTCTGTCTTCTTATTTTGTATTGCACTTCTTTGCATGTGGAAGGCAGTAATTTATCATTAGTAGGAAGACTTCTCAAGTAAGATTTTATATCATTCCTGTTTACAGCCCTCTTCTCAAAGAGGAAGGAGGGAGCACTCCAGATTCTTGCATTTGAAGAGGAAGAAGACATTTTGCACTTCTTTTACAAAAAAGGAAGAGAGAGCAGAAAGGGAGGATGTCTAAGCTGCTCTATGCAGCAAACAGCTGCTCTCTTTCCATTTCCCTTCTCTAAAAGGCATTGCAGGACTTGGCTGCTAACTTGAAAATCCCCTTCTTTTTGTGCAGAAAACAAACAAACAAACAAACAAACAAACAAAACAAAAAACCCACCTAGACTTCATCCAGGTAAATCCAGATATACAAGCTCCTGATTTGATCAGATCTGGGAATTGAAGAGTAAAACTTATCCTAAGCTTCATTAAAAAGAACAATAAAGATGATATTTCCAGGGACATCAGCTGCAGTTTGCTGTAGAAGATAGCATTTGTTGCAATTCATATGAATGAAATTCATTTTATGACAGCATATATCCTGAAATTCTATGAAGGGTAAAGCAACTCCCTGGACAAGAAGACAGTAATTGTTTTTAAGCAGAAGGAGAGAACTGTGGTTTCATTTTACCTCCTGGCTTTGACCTGAGTCAAAAATTTAGAGATGAACTCTCTACTGAAATAGGTGCCTGAAAGACACCTTGATTGTTTCCTTTGTTTTCTCTGTATAACAGAGAAATGCATGCAGTGAGAAAGTACATGAAAAACAATTTTCCTTGTTGCACAAAATGAAACTAAATTCAGGCATGTCACAGCCCTGAAACACTTCTTCATGAACTGTATAATGGATTGGTATGTATAAAGGTGGATGTTTTTTAAATCTTGTATTCCTGTTCATGTTCCTTTGACCTATGGTTGTGTTCTGTGTATATGAAAGCAGAATGATGAAATGGCTGAAGTTATCAAATACAGCTTGGAACATTACTTAAGAAATACATTTTAGTCAATTTTGACTGATGAACTGTATCTGAAGCCTTAGGCTATAGAAGTTGGTGTCCTGAACCATACTAAGATGTCATTCAAGTGTTGGACTTTCTCTGACTTTTGCCAGTTTTTTGTCATTGGGACCAAAACATCCTTTTTATCAAAGCCTGTAAGATCCTAAGATCATATCTTCTCTCTGTGAGGAAATGTACTTTTCCCCCTATCTGCATTCCCCCCATCTTGCTTTAAAAAGCAAATGGAAAAGCAAATGTGTTTCATGCAAAGTTTCATGCAAAGATGACTTCTGTTTTGTAAGCATTCATCTGTTCCGGCTGCTTTTTTTCTCCCTCAGAGTCATAATCCCCTTCTGCCATATCACAATTAGCAGTGGAGAAGTGTGGGACTTACATTCAATGGATTACAACTTTCAGAGAGAAAAAGGCAGCAGGGCTGAACGACGTATGCAGCATCAATCCTGTCTTCATGCAAATGTATTTAGCAATAAAAGTGAAGTTTCACATACCTTAAAAAAGAAGAAAAATATATTTGCAGTATTCTCTAAGAAATTAAGTGAATAGAGGAGTCCATATTCCCCTGAAAGTTACACTCATAACTATATAGATTTTTTGAAACCATTGACAAAATGCTTTCTAAGTTTTTCAAAAGTTCTACAACTTCTGACAGACAAAACTTCAAAAGGCAGTGTAACAGAGAAGCAGCCAGGCACAATCTCAGGTGGCACAAAATATCCTGATGGTTATTGGCAAAACTGCTCACTTGAGGTAGATGAAATACCTACAACCCAAACCCCGTGATTATTCTCTACTTCAGTGATATTTAGTGATAAATGGAATTGCCAAGGTAGAGTGGTTTTTTTGCCAGCTGGATCAGTGACATATGCCTAAGCCTTGAGTAATGGCAGAGATAACCAACTTGCAGTTTTGATGGCTTCAGCTGGGAAACAGTGTAGCAACAGATACATTTGTGGGAAGATGAAAAATAAAAAATCATGTGATGTTGAGTGTGTTCTAGACAAAACTATAAGTTCTATGGATCTTGATCAAAAGTTGATAAGTAGAAAAAAATCTTTTCCTTGAACTCATTAATGTATTTGTCAGAACAGACCAAGGAACTGGAAGGAGTAATTATTCTGAGGTACTATTTTTATTCTTGCGAACAGTCTTCAAAATTTTTACTGCTTTCTTATTTGAAGCCCTCTTCCTGAGCTGAGGAAGAAGATAATTTATCAATTTATTACTCCCAAATTGCAATTCTGGTGGTACCCTATCCTTTTAGTGTCATGGTGAAGGGGAAGGGGAAGAGAAATGTTTGGCACAGTTCTAGGCAGGACACACAGCTCCCACAGAAGAGGGCTTACCCCTCCTTTACCCATCTCCTCTACTATTTCTTCTGCTTCTAAAATTTCTCCATGTAACCTCCACATAACCTGTAACTGTAAAGTATATGGTAGTACCTTATTAAGCAGTTTCTGTTCCATAGTACCAGATAAATACTTTACAGAGCTTAAGAGTAAACTCTTTTGACTGGGAAAGAGTATTGGATGACAGTTATACCCATAGTCAAGTCCAGAGCTAAAAGTTACGTTGTCTCATTGTAGTTTTTTCTATACTCAACATAGAACACTTTTTCCCAATGAGTTATTTCAAGTTAAATGCACATTTATAGATAAGCTATAGAAGTTAATCTGAAGTTCTTTCTATGACTTCACCTACATTCACTCTGGTGTTATTGTTTCACTAACACTGAAAGTGTGAGAGTCTGTCTACCCTTCCATAGCAGATAAAAGAAAGGTCGCCTCATAATTCATCCTTTACAAATTACATAAGCAATAAATTTAAACCAGTTGATATAACTACAGTGTCTGGTTACTTTGATTTCAAATTATAAAGAAAAATAGCATCAGATAAATATTTTGAAAGTATTTTTGTTCATGATGTGCAATGAAATTCTGTTCTTAATGGCAACTAGCATTTTACTCTGAAAATTTCTCCCTTTATCACTGCTGAAATCCAAGTGGATTTCCCCAAAAACACTTTATATTGATTTTACTCTCACTTTTATGCAACTGATTTGGAATTGCAGGAATCAAATTACTAGTTCTTAGAGAATAAGATGGGTAACTGTTTAAAAATGTGTCATTACTCTGAATAATGTCACTCCTGCACAAAGCTTCAGATCAGCAAAATACAATCGCACTGTCACAGACAGCATAAATATTATAGATGAATTTTTAAACCCCACTTTGTTTCCTTAAACAAATCATAGAATACTGGAATGGTTTGTGTAGGAAATGACCTTTAAGTTTATATAGTTCCAATCCCCCTGCCATGTGCAGGGACAGCTCCCATTAGACCAGGCTGCTTAAAGCCTCATCTAACTTCCAAGGATGGGGCATCCACAACTTCCATAAAAACCTGCTCCAGTGCCTCACTACCCTCAAAGTAAAAAATTTTCTCCTAATAGCTAGCCAAAATCTGTCCTTTTCATTTGAAGCCATTGTCCCTGGTCACTAGCTATTTTTGTAAAAAAGTCCAGTATTAATCAAGCCAAAGGCACAAATCCATCTCTGTATAACTGTTATATTAAACAAAGATTTAAAGTGAAAAGAGATGGGGATAGATTAGTAACATACATTGAAAAACAAACCCTTAACAAGTAACTAAGTAAGTTTTTAGGCTTCCTCTATTCCAATAATTTTCATCAGCCTGGTAGGCAGGTAATGGAACACAAGGTTCATACTTAATAATATTTATCCCTTTCATTTTGATTATCAAGGAATGCAAAAATTAGTCCTGAATTTTCCAGAGAAAGTTAAATTAATTTTTATGAATGCTATGGGTTAATTTAGCACTGGCTGAAAGACCTTATCTGATGAAGACTTATAATTTGAAATGCTGAGACATGTTAAAAATACCTTATTATTGCCAAATAGCCAGCACACAGAAGCTAGTAATTGTGAAGTAATTGAAAAACCTCTTTAGTTTTTTAACCATTGAGTTAAAAAAAGAGATCAAGTGCTACTATGGCAAGTTTCTTCCAGAGTAAGTACAAGTTGCAGCAGAAGACTGAAATTGAAGAACTTTCCAGCGTGCCATCATAACTATGCATATTGCTCCCAGATTATACTGGTTTATCAGCTACAAAGATGATCTCTCCAGTTCAGCTTACAGCACTTAGCAAGATAAGCAAAGGGAGTGGATAAATTGTTGGTATGCTGTGTTTAGGGACAGCTGAAGCTGAATCTTTGATAAACTCAAACAGCAATGTGTACATTAGTGTTTTAGTGAGAATCAGGGGTGCAGTTTTGAAGCAAACCTGATTGAACCCAGCTACAGAATAGCCTCAGAGCATATGAACTGTATTTCTTTTGGGTGAAACTACCCTGAAAAATGTGCACACAATGCACACCTGATGCACTCCAGTAATTAACCCATGTTCGGACATTGGGACCAGAGAAAACCTGATCCAAAGCAGACTGCCTTCCTCCTTCTTAATATATCCAATTCTCCTTAATAATATTACAGTTCTTCCCTTGTTTTTTTTCTCATACTACTTGCTGATATAGCCATAAGACAGTGATGAAAAAAAATCCCCTGCTTCTTCCTAATATTTCTCCATTTCTAATGTTACTCCAGAAATACCTAATTTTGTTGGAATATTAGTATTGACATGGAATCTCTTATCAAAAATTAATGAAAATGTCCTTGATCAGAATCTAAAATATGATATCTTAGCAATATCAGCCTTTCAGCCAACAGTATTATCACAAATATTTTACTGTAAAGCCGAATATTCACATTCTAACTAATCCACATTCAAGGTTAGCTATATTCATATCATCTTACACATCAAAACACAGTGTATCCAAGCTCTGCTGAAGACAGCCTAACTGTTTCTATGTAAGGACTCAAAATTTGTTCCATATCTTGCAGTAAATGCAATAAAAGGTACTCTTGTTGTCTGAAATATGCCTAGACTGAAGGTGATAGCAAAGGCTTAGATATGAACAGGTTCTTGTTGTCTTTAATTATTTTAAATCTAATGTCCCCCTTTATGTTCTTTTAACACTGGAAGCTGATAAAACACCTTTTATTTGATAGACATCCTCTAGATTTAATAAAAAGCTGCAGCCTGCCTTAGCAGTCTAATCAACATGAAACAAAAACAGAAATCAAAGTGTTGGTAGTTTTTGAAATATAGATGTCCTCTAACTTTGCCCTTGATAATCAATGCACAGTTAAATAGTTTTAGTGCATGTGGGAAATATCAGAAATGGCTCCAGGCTAATAAACCTATGTTTGCTGCACAGACTGTCTTAATTATTTTCTGTTTCCCAAAAATGTGCACCTGTGTGTGCTAAGACTTCAGGATAAAAACCATTCTAGTGATTAAAATTTTGTCTTTGTCTGGGCTATTAGTGAACCATTTTGCATAAGGCAGCTCTGACTGATGAGACTAGATTGAAGCCTATTTTCAAAATCAGAAGTGGACTCAGGACCACATTGACTTTATAAGTGGAGATGAGGTGACTTGCCATGCCATGTCAGGAGTACATACTCTTGGAGACAGAATACCCCAGTTGGATACTCAGCCTAGGTATTCTGAATCCATCTGAAATGAGTTATCAGGTCTCAGGTATTCCCACGAGTTCTGTGCTGTTATTGTGGGAACATAAAGATCTATTTCCCTTTGGAGATTGCTTGCAAGAGGGATGTGGAATCCATCATCTACCTAGAAAACACTGATATGGGTTCCTTGAGAATGTTAAATCTCATAATGAAACAGTAAACTTGATTCTGTATTTTAACCTTCATGACTGCACAGTTAAACTTTGTGGCAAAAAACCCAAGCATTTCTCAGTGATGGGAAACATGAGTCTTTTTTTCCTACCTAGATAGATTCCATCAATTGTGAAGTGAACCACAAAATTTGTAAAGTTAGGGAGAATTTCCCTGGAACAAATGTGGCCAAATGAGCCAAGGAAAACACTCTCAGAGAAGGTAGGAGAAATGTTTCATAGATGACCCAGAAACTGAATCTAAAAGTGCATCATATCCTCACATCATCAGGGGAAAGTTAGCAGGCTGCATATGACATTATTCAAAGACATTCTTCTTGCCAAAAATGCAATCCTAATATTTCTGGTAGTTTTGATATTAGTCCAGTAAAGTCTTCTTAAACAGATCTCTCTGAATACTTCACCAAAACCAAAGGGGCATTAGTCAGACCTGTTGGGTACAGAAACCATTTGGGTAGATAAAATCCTCTGAATTAGAAGAATTGTATTATGGATTTAGTAAGCCGTATTTTCTACTTCTGATTCAAGTACTGCATGTAGGATTGAGCCTACAATGTATTTTGTGCCAGCTATGCTGTTACCCTTTGAAGACACAAAGCATTTTGTTCACCATATACTTCCAGATCATTATTTTACTCAGTATCATCCGTCTGTATGAATTGGAACTTTATGAACTCATTGGCATTAAGGACTAGGGACTGATATTCAGTCCTTGATACTCCAGTATTGCTTTCTGCACTGTACTATTATTCAATTCATAAAATATGAGGGTTTAATTTGCTGAAGGAGCTCTGAAGCTGTTCACAAACAGTATAAATGCAGATCCTCACACAGAATCACTTTAAGCAGCAAATACACCTCTGTCCAATAAACAAATTTTACAGCTGTGTAGTCAAAACAGAGGCCTGTAATGGCTGCACCTTGCACGTGCATTAATCTGGGCAGAATCAATATTTGCTTGTCTTGAAGCCAAACATAAGCATAAAATAATGGTGTAACAAACATGTTTTGTGATACTGTAACTGCATGGCCAGGCACAATGTACAAGGATTTTGCATAAGTGTGTGGGCAACGTGACCTCCAAAGAAGGCAAAGACTTGTACAGGTGCACTCAGATGGCACAGGAAAACATTGAATTACTACAAGAAGCACAATTTTTAAGATCAAGAATAGAGCACAAAATAAGCACAAAGGCCTGCAAATGAGGAAGGCATTTTGCTGAACACACAAGGAGAGCTCACAAAACCAGAAATGAGATGAGCACCAGAAGCACATGAGATCCTCCTTTCAGAGGGAAGAAAGCAACCAGGAAAAACACCAGATGTGAGCTAGGAGAGGTGCATAAAATAAAAGATATTCAGCTCTGACTTTCCTTTTGGAATAGCTGTGAAGCCTGGTCACCTTCACCTCAGGAAGTGAGGTGCTCTGAGGGCCTCATCCACCAGTGCTCACTGTCTAGCATGGCCTCTGTGCTGCTGTATAGTCACAACAACTTTATTTAGATGTTAAGATCTTACTGGTTAAGAACTGGGCATTAGACCAAAGTATGTTAATGAGTATCAGTCTTCCTTGCTGCTGTTTAAAGGTTAAATCTGGTTTAATCAGTCTTCTAAATTCTGTCATCACAGCAATCTCTAAATCAGCTATTGATATTTATGTATATGGAGACATTTATAACATTTATTCATTTATGGCTGTTGTATCTTTGGTTGCCTGTTAAAAAGGAGGAATCCAACAGATGAACCAAAGGCTACTATTTTCTTTGTACTTCACCTTAAATTAGGAAGAGGCAGAGGAGATTGTTTTCTCACAAAACATGAAACTAAACAGCAGATGTCAAGAGGCAGTAATTGTCACAAGCAATACATTTGCAATAGCAGAGATTGTGATTTTTTTACTCAAAAATCCTCATGTTCAACAGTTTTGAATCACTGGATGCACTAAGCAAAAATTCATTGTGTATTGGGAACATGGGAATTACTGAGAGTTTCTCTGTATGTGGAGGTATGAAGCCAGAGATGCTGATCACTGTATTTAAGCAACAGTATTTACCCCTCCAAGCTGCAGACATAGAGTGAGGCTTACACATAGCACAAGAGTTTTGAATAAAACTATTCCTGGTACAGACTAGCCCAGGACATCTTTTGGGAAATAAAAATCTGAGTTACCGGTAGAGCTGTATTGGCTCTTTATTTCAACAATGATAGCTGGACAGTTTATACTTAATATCACATTTTGCATAGAATTTACTGATTGAGTCTGTGGTTTGCTTTTTTGTTTTTTTAAACAACTACCATATTCTAACAGTTTTTCTTGAAAGAGCGTTAAAAGATTTTTTTTTTCCTAGAATTGCTGCTAGTAATATGTTGTGACAGTGGCTGTCTTTGCTCTGCATTTAGAGGAAAAGAATTATTTTAGCTAACAGGAACGATTTCTATTTAATCTAAATTATATCTTGGTAGCTTGCAATCAAATCTTATACATGATACTAAGCCATGAGTTACAAAACTCACTTTGCTTTCTTAAAGTTGTATAATCTTATTGACAAGCTAGAATTATGCAGCTGGGATCTCATAAAAATTTTGCAGTGTAACCAAAGACCATTTAATTTTCTTCTCTCTGTCTGAGCTACAATCTTCAAGAATGTCCAAATATGATGCTTTAGTTTGTAGTGCTGGGATGATGTTTGACTTTTTCAAGTGAACTGGGCCTACAATAAAATCCTGATATAAGCTGGTGTTTCTTTCTTTAGTCATTTAATATTCCTATTTAATAAAAACAGAACAAGGTTAAAAATTGCATTGTGACTTTCTCCATAAAGCTGAGTGCTGTCATAGGTTTTTTGACTAGATAGTGCTATAGGCAAACTTCAGCCTTACTGTGATTGAGAATTCAATAGATAGGGAATTTTTTTTCAGATTACATATCCTAGAAAGATACAAAATAGAGTTATTTCATCAAAAGTCATAGCTGTCAACCATCACTTTAATTTTAAAACTCTATGAGTGCTTAATTTCAAACAACACTACTTCTACCTAAATTTTCTGCTTTTCACCTGTATATTCAAGCTTTCTTTTCATTTGATTACCATTAATGAACAAAATTTATCCCATCCTTTTTCCACAGTTAGCAGATATGCTTAGTAACTGCATTTCTAGAATGACATTAAAATGTGTAATTTAATTTATACATTTCTGAGAATAGTAACTGCTCTGAAACAAGGTTCAACATCCTTCCTATTATCCTTCCAGTGTTTAGAATACATAATTTTTGTCAGAATATTCAATTGGCTCTGGATGAAGAAACAGGTACTAGGAGGTGGCAGGCACTTTTTTCCTAGATTTCATAAATGTAAGGAACAAACGCCTCTGATCTGTAATCAAAAGGAAGTGATGCAGTTTTAAGAGAGTCGAGCAAATAGAAGCAAAAAAGTAAATATCAATTCTACTGTAATGACACAGGTGTTAAAATATTCATAACATGTAGTTGCAGAAGTATTGCATCCATTTATGGTTTTAAACCTATATATGTCAAATGAACAGATTGAAGCCAGACACCCTGGATCTATAAAGAGAGTGGCATTTGTGTACTCACTTGAGCCTGTGTAAGTGAACTGCAAGTGAAAATAGGACTAAATAAAACCACTAAAATAATGGTAGATGGAATCAGACACCAGCCTAACTAACAAAACACATTAATTCCTCTAGTGAGCAGTACAAGTTCCATCCTGTGTTTGTTCTGAAGACATATAAGTTCACAGAGATCATGCATGATGTCCTGCTTTGTCTCAGCTGTCTTTTGTTAATATTGCTATCATCAGAAGATCAGCCAGAAAAAAAAATCCAAACACTGACTAAAGAAAAAATTAAGCCTTAAGGTGATGAAACTCTGGGTGTAATCAATAAACTGTGTATTGATGACTGAAAAATAAGTCATTCTAGATCAGTTTTGGCTGTAGAGGAACATTTCATATGCGATTTGTTAATCTTCTCCATTTCTTGAGGGAATGTTATTGCAGAAAAAAAAAAATTGAAAAAGCTAATTTAATGTTACGGCCCCCATAGGCCAAACAATGGAAAATGTTTGTGAGATAATGTGGAAGAGACTACTCTGAAAATTAACCTTATAGTGATAGAATCCACAGAAAACACTGCACGTGTGCTGCTCAGTCAAGCCAATCATTTAATCAGCAACTGCTTCTTCATAAGATTCAGTTTGTGAAGTTCTTTTAGATGCATCATTAGGAAATCAAAGGCTGGAGGTCTGAAAGGTGTTTTCACAGGTCACTGTCAAGGCAAAATCCTAAAACAGATAACAAAAGCATTTCCGGAAGATAGCAGTTTAATATACAGCTGAAAATCTCCAAATAGAATATTGGAGTCAGCTCTGATTCTTATTTGCTTTCATAATAAAAAATGTCTTACTCCCATTTAACAGAATAATGTTGCAGTTTAAATACATCCTTGTTCTACACTCAGTGAACATAGAACAACTTGCTTTCCTTTTTTAAGGCTTCATGTATTTGAGGTTACTGTCTTTCTACAATCTGGTTTTTTTTTCTAAACTCACCATATCTGATATTTTTTTCAGGTCAAATGGAGGTGGGCCTGTAAATGCATAGACATTTTGTGGTTAAAATTAAGCTAGTACTTTTAAAGAAGGAGAATATTTATATCACATGAATAATAAATAAACTTAATTATAAATGCAGAACTGCTATGTCTTGTAATTCTGTATTAGACTCATAGAATGCTTAGAAAGGAAAAGGAAACATCATCTAGCTCCTTTCCCTAGATAAAGTTGCTCAAAGCCCCATCCAACGTGGCCTTGAACACTTTCAGGGATGGGGCATCCACAACTTCTCTGGGCATCCTGTTCCAGTGTCTCACCAAATTAATATATTCCTAATATCCATTCTAAATCTACCCTCTTTCAGTTTAAATCTGCTTTCACTTGTGCTTTCACTACACTCTCTTATAATGAGCTTCTCCATCTTTTCTGTAGACCCCTTTTAAGCACTGGGAGGCTGTTAGAATGTTTCCCTGGAGTCTTCTATTCCCTAGGGTAAATAACATCAGGCTCTATAGACCCCAACCTCCTGTACTCCTCTGGATCATTTGTGTTTAAGTAATTATTTTTTCTTTTTCACACACAGTGCTTTCCTGTTTATTTTTTTCAGACCCTTTCTTCAATTTATCAAGACTACACTGTATTCTAATTCTGTCCTGCTGAGTGTTTGCAGTTTTGCCTGCTTTGTGTAATTTGCAAGGTTAATACACCTGTTCTTCCTCCTGGAAGTTCTTGGGGTTTTATTTAATTTTTTTAGCTTAAATTGCCCTTTTCTGTTTTGATTACACCACAGCTCACTTTCTGTCACAGCTCCCTGTACCTTCTAGCCAATGAACTTTTTCCACTGCTACTAGTCATGTTCTCAGTCCTCCCAGTTATCTCCATTCCTTGTCATTGTAACCTGTCTCTTCCCTTCAAAAAAAGTATCTTCTAGAGGATTTGATCCAATTCCTCAATAAAAGTCAAGCTCCCCAGCTGCCTTATCTTACCTGTGAACTCTTAGAAAGTATTTAACAGCCTTGTCTCCTCAGCAGAGGAGGTGCTATGTTCTATTCCCCTGCCACAGCAGGTGGAGAAGGATTAGAGCAGCCACAGCAGGTACAGAGCTCCCACAAACCCCAAGCCATCTCCAGCCTGGCTGATTTCTCTCTCTGTTTACCCCATAATATCATAAAAGGGACTAGATCCTAAGGCTTAGGTGAATGGGTACCATCAGACTCAAAATAGTTCTGGTAGAAATAAACTTTACGTCTCCTCCTGCCAGACAAAGATCCACTGAGAACTGCTTGGTGATAGCAGAGCAGCTGTTGGGATTTTCTAGGCTGCAGCTGCTTAGTTTGCCCAAGAGAACACGATGTTGAGGCAATATCAAAGCCTTAGAGAACTCGAGGTTATTCTGAGTCTCACCTACAGCAATTGCATGTGTGAATTTGTATTGCATACGGTAAAAGTTGCTATTGAGTCAGTATATTTAGGTCAAATATCTGATGACAATTGTTTTTTTTTCTGGAGTACTTCTACAAATTGATTATTTCCTGTTCCCTTCTAGGAAATGAAAGAAAAACAGTTAGACTGGAATTCTCAGTTCTCTTGCAAGCCAAGTACATTTCCTTTAACCCTAGTCACTTAAAATAGTTTTCAATTAGTACTTTTTAATTCAGAAATATAACTCAGAAATATAACCGATCCTGGTGTTGTTAGAAATGCTAAAGGTTATATTTTATTAGGTTACTAGAAAACACTGATTTAAGTACTGTTGAACTTGATTTTTTTTGATTAAAAAAATCAACTTACTACTTATTTCCTTCTAAACTACTTTTAAAGAGGAAATGGAGAAGTCAAGATTATGTTTTCAGAAGAAAATTATTTCTAGAAAAATAATATTACTATTATAACTTTACTAGACTAATGCTTGCTTAGGTTAGCTATCAGGAGAAAGTTTTTTTTACCCAGAAGGTGGTTGAACACAGAAAAGTGACTACAGCACCAAGCCTGTTTGAATACAAGAAGCATTTGGACAATACTTCCAGGCAAATGGTGTGATTTTTGGGGTGTCCTTTGTAGAGACAAGATTTTAACTTAATGATTCTCTTCCAATTCAGCATATTCTGTGATTCTATGATGCTTCTTCAGTTGAGTTATCACAAAATGTTTCACATATTTTTGGTAATAGATTAAAGTAGCCTGTCTGCAGAATAACCTATCATAAGCAAAAAATAAGTTTTTAAACTTATTTTCTTAACTGCAAAAAATTTCCATATCCCTGTATTCTAAGCCCAAAGTAATGAAGAAAAAGAGACCCTAACTCTAACACTGCTTTGCCCATAAAGAGTGAAAGGCCTCTTTTTTCTGTCTCAATCTGTTTAATTATGTTAATCAAATTCGGTCAATTGCATCTTATTTGTCTCAATAAGGATTGCCCTTCTTTAGTTGTAAGAACAATTTATAAATACCAAAATAGTATACATTTTTTGAGATTTTGCTGGTATGTACAAGAAGTTGCACTGCAAAAATAGGAAGAGTAAAGCATGTTCTTAATCTGTTTTTTCCCCACCTTCCTCCCCTCTCTTTAGTTTTGTTGAAAATCTGTATTCTCAGAGACATTTTGCTGGTATCATTGACTTTCTTTAATTGCAAGATAGCAGAAGTTGAAAGAGTCAGTGCAGATGGTGCTGGACATGCAAGACAGAAGAGGTAATATGAATTAACTTTCAGGACAAGAATGCTTACAAGAGTATGATTAATTTAAGTTAGGAAGGAGATGAAGAGTGATAGTTGAAACTTTGAAATTTTCTCTTCAGTGGATGTTATTCCACGGAATGATTTAACTTTAATAGCATCAGCTTTCTTATCTTAAGCATGTTAATTAATAACAAGTGTGTTCTGTGTGTCTGCAAAGAAAACACACTTTTTCTTTACTTTTTATCATAGCATCATACAATAGGTGAATGATTTGGGTTAGGTGACAATATTAATACTAAGAAACTTAATCTGTGTGCAGAATGTTGTATTTTTGTGTATTTGAACTTTAGAATAATTTATCTTACGTCATACAAATTAACACTGTGTTCTCTTAGCCTCAAAGAGAATTAACAAAAAGCATCTCATACAAGGTATAAACAAATAGTTTAGTATAGGATTTCTTTTAGTAGCAGAAGTCTTACGTAAGAAAATGAGTGATTGCTTTTCCAAGGATGTTTTTAAAGGGATAAAATGCCTTTGATAAGAACCAAATCATTACTCTTGTTACTCTGTAATATCCTAATGAGTACTGTTTGGTAGCTATTTGAAACAAAAAAAACCAAAAAAAAACCCCCAAAAAAACAACGACGAGATACAGATTCCTTTATTTTTCTTCTCAGACATACAAAGAAGAGAAGCTGGAATTATATATTTCTTTAGTAAGTAATTACTAAAATAAATATTCTTAGTAACCTGTTACAAATCTTAATTACTTACTCAAGGAAGGCTTTCTGAAGTCCCAAATGCATTCATTGTCTGAATGGAAATATACAGAACCTCTTGCTAGTATGAAGTTGCATTTTACTTTATGACTTTGGTTTCTTCAGCTTTGGACAAAAAGTTAAATGAAGTATGAAATTGTAAACAGCTAAGAAACATATAAGTAAAACACAGCTTTTTTTTTTCTCCCCTGTGTTTGCCACAGAAAGGAAGGCAAATGTTAGCAACTTTTTCTCATCCTGTAAGAGAATATGACCTCATATTTAGTATTTATAATGTAGGTTTTCTAAACAACATGAGATTCAAGATCAGCAAATTAAGATCTGTCTTCAATGGTCAAAACTTTATTCTTTAGAAAAAGCTAAAAGGAATTTTAGCCACTTTCAAGAACTAGATGAAACTGGAGGTGATATGTTGCGAGGATGCCCATAATAGGATATGAAATTAATCTGAAGAAAAAAAATCACTGACAAGGGATAGAGATGAAAATACTACATTTTAGAATCCCTTTCTTAACTTTTGCTAGTCTACAATTTTCAAACAGTGATCCAATAATTTATTAAGTATTTTTCTGTTTCAAAACTAAAATAAGTTAGTGAATGCCAGGCTTTACTTTTGTCTGTCAGAAACAGCTTTTCATAATAAAGTAAAGCATTAATCCATTAAGAGAAATGACCAGCACATAATTAATTATTTTGAAACAGTCTACGAGGTAGTCCTGAAGGGCAAAGGAGTGGCTTTTGTTTGCTGCAGCCTCAGGTGGCTGGGATGCCTGGCTAGCGCTGCTTTTTGGCGAGACCGCAGCTGCCACATGCACGGATGCTCCAGGGGTAAGGCGTTTGCCTCCCTGCTACTGCGGAGCACTCCGGCGTGGGTATACAGCTTTCGTAGCCTTACGCTGAGAGGAAGCAAAAGGACAAGAGAAGGCACACTTTGCTCTGCGGGCCTGAAAACTTTTATTTCCCACGTGGTCGCAGCGATGGCTTGAGCAACTGTCCCAGGTTGGCGCGAGGCAAAATGGCGATTGGACAATGAAAGCATTGGGTTAAATAGGGGGCGGGCGGACAGGGGTGGAAATCCCCCTCGCCCAATGGGGACTGACAACAGGGGAGTGATGTGGACCACAGCAACCTATGGGAACATAACAGAGGTGGGTACAGCGTTCTGGGACAAATAGGATTGCAAAGGTAGGGTGATTGAAACAGAACTTTCAAGAAGAACCAGGGAGTGGCTACAAGATTGACACGTAAAAGCTCCTGTGACAGACAACTTGGAGCGAACCATTGTGAGGGCAAAATGGGGGTACAGAGAACCAACTAACTAACATTTATTAAAATCCCTAACTGGACCAACCCAGCATACAACACAAAGGAGTCCAGGAAGGCTGGACATCCTTTAAAAAGGAAATCTTCAAGGTACAGGAGCAGTCTGTCCCCTTGTGCCCATAGATGTGTCATCAGGGAAGAAGACTGGCCTGGCTGAGCAGAAAGCTGTGTCTCAAACTCAGAGTGAAAAAACAGGGTGCACCATCTTTGGAAGAAGGGACTGACAGCTTGGAAAGACTAAAAGGGTGTAATGAGATTGTACAGGGAGAAAATTAGAAAGATTAATGCCCAACTAGAATCTGGCTACTGCTGTCAAGAACAACACAAACTCATCTGCAATAAAAGGATATCTAAGGAGAAGCCACATCTTTGGCTGAGTGCAGGGGAAAACAGTGACAAAGGATGCGGAGAATGCAGATGCCTTCTTTGCCTCAATCTTTGAGAGCAAGAGCACTTCTCTCTAGGTACCCAGGCCTATGAGGTGGAAAACAGACAGGGAGCAGAGTAAAGCTCCCATGAAACAGGAGGAAAGGGTTAGAGACTGCTACATGACTTAGACACTCACAGGCCTATGGGGCTAGATGGAATCTGCCCAAGGATACTGAGGGAGCTGGCAGAAGCACTCACTGAGCCACTTTCCAGCCTTCTCAATTCTATGGTCCTATGAATTTAATGAATGAGAGAAAATAATTTCTTGGATCATACTAAATACATTCTATGTTCACAATCAAAAGCTTTCCATTAATTGCTCTGCTGTATGGGATTTTTTTTCAGAGGAATATAGTTTTCATATTAATTTTCAATATGGGAGAAAAGGCTAGAGAGTTTTATAATGCTTATTTCTCTGTTGAAAGGCAGGTTGAATTTTACGTCAAAGTTCTTTAATCTTTCTTAAAACATTAGAGTGTTCTTTAATGCTCCTATAAACATTTCTTTTTTCCTAGAAGCAAAATAATTTAAATTAGTATATAATTTATTGATTTGTTTTGTGATGCATGGAAACTTACAGCCTTCTTTTTTTTTGTTTAACATTTTCCAAACTGAAAAGACTATTCATAAACATGTGTTTTCAGAGAAATTCTATGAAGAGACTTGCTTCTATATTCATGGAATAAGCAGTTTTGTTTAAGAAAAGGAAGCATTCAAGAAGACAATAGAAGACTGGACCGCGAACTTCAAAATGCCTTTTCCCAAAATATTACAATTCACAGAGGCATATCTATTAGCAGATTCAAAAAGAAATAATATGCTGTATAGACACTAATTGTGCTGGTGAGCATATAACAGCCCAACTCACCAAGAAGGAATTAACTATTCTGCAAATAGAGAAAGCAATCTAAGTAAATGGGCCATTTGGACATCACTAGTAATAAAATTGTATACTTCTCCTGAGAAAGTTAAGTTTCACTTTCAGGGACAATTTCTTTGTTCCCTTGCCACATACCTTGTATTATGATGTTCATATTTGGCTTGTCACAGGAACTTTAATATCTTTCACGGAGCATTGTATTAGCCAATCAAAAATTCCTTCTGTAAATTAGTTTTATGAAAAGCGACTATTAAAAGGTTAATGCCTCCTACAATATATTGGAAATTATTTTTGCTTTTGCATTTAAGATGCTTACAAATTCCAAGAACGTTAATACTGACCATATATGATACTATAAAGTTATTGAAGATGAGGAAGTTAGTTAGCATTTATCCCCATAACTAAACCAAAAAGGAATTAACTAATGAGTCTCATTAACTTTTGCTGGGGAGCACAGAAAACTGTCTCTTTCTCCTCCTGTTATGTAGAGTAGAAATTCATCAAGATATTGTGCTAACATGTAACAGTAAAACATGTAACATGTAACAGTAAAAGGGAACAAATGCAGGATGTTATTTTGTTTATCACTATCCTCAAAACACAATGAACAGAAGAAAACAGGGGGAAGATGAGCTAACGTAACTAGAAGATGAAACATGAAAACCAGATATTATACATGTGTTCTGTTTTGCTCAGACTTATGTCTGGCTTCCATGCAGTAACAAACAAACTTCTGAAATGGTTTAAATTTTGAAAAGAGGAAATATTGAACTCAGAAACACCATAATGACTCATCTGTTGTAGGAGAAATTAGCATTTACAGGCTTGTGTAAGAACTGTAGAAAAGATAGCAAAGTTTCATGGAAGTGATAAATTTTAAGACCCTCAAATGCTGAGTAGCTACTTTAACAAATAACAAACAAGAATGGAATGTGAATAAAATTGTTCTACATGGCTAGTGATAAACTTTATATCTGTTTGCCTGTTTCCAGATGCAAACTTCAGCAATATTCACTTGAGTTGAAAATTCATTATTTTTTTGATGACAAGATTATTGTAACAAAAACACACCTCAAAAGACCAAAGAAGTTTGCAATGGTGATTATTGCCAATTTCTGTCAAAATAAACACCATTCCTAAAGAACTCACCATGTACTATAGGAATACAGTTAACATCTGAAAACATTTTTATCCAAAATGCCTTTGTATCCTGTTAGACTGATCTTTGATAGCTTTGAGGATAGAAAACTTAGAATTTTGGTCTTAGGATCAGACCAAAAGATCATCAAAGATACTGTAATCTGCAAAACCAGTAGGTTTCCCAGTAATGGGAAAGAGAATTATCAGGGATGTATGGAAGGAAAAACTCAGAACACATTGAAAGTCCTCTTTTTCCTTCTACAGATTTCTAATTTCCAGAGGCAATTTTAGGGACTTTCTGATTCTCCCCCTCAAAGACATGATGATAAACATTCTGATATCATGTTCACTGAAACTGATGACAGAAAAAAACAAAACCTAAACTACAAATGGAAACAAGTTAAGTGATTAGCGTTAGGATAGAGGAATTAGATGAGATCTCACATATTTTTATAGAGCCCAAACACCGTGGGGGAAAAAGCCTTATTGTCGAGATATAACTTTGTTTATTTAACCCCGAGGAACTGCTGTCACTTTCTCAGACTTTTTTAGTAATATGAGTTCCATATGTTCCAAAGTGATTTCTGTCAAGATGCAGTGTTTATGGAGGTTGAACAGAAGGGACATTTCAAAAGTGAAAAGAAGTAGATTTTTGTGCCACATTGCTATAATCAACCCTATTTGGAATTAAGACAACTTTAGTAAATACAAAGCCTACAGGATCCTTGTTTTAACTAAAAACAGTTAGCATCATAGTTCTGAAAAAATCTAAAACAAAGGGAAGTAAAGGGGAAGGATGAGATTGTAGCTGTGAGCTACAGCTACAGCTTTATCTACCTTTAGCCAGAATTTATAAACATTTGGGAAAACAAAAGCCATAGGAAAAACTATACTCCTTCCTTTAAGATGGCAGACATGCCATGTCCTAAGGCTTGCTCCTTAGCTAAGAGAGAAAGCAGTGCAGCCTTTCAGAAAATGGTGGAGACACCAGATAAATGGAGACCTATTAAAATTACCAAGGCTATAGCGGAGTGACAAGGAACAGCAAACACCGCAGCTATAGAACATTAAGTACTTCAATTAAAAGGAAAAAAAATGAGAGGTAGACAGATGAGTAGATACGTATAAGCAAAAGGAAGATCTAAAATGATGAAAGAATATCAGTATTCAAGCCATTGAAATGGAAAACATGTACAAAACTTCTAGCACACCCAGTGAAACAGCAGCTGTAGATAACAGTGTTTTTCCTCCTGTTTTCCTCCTGTTGAGGGAAGAAAGTAGCACAGCTTAACTTATACACAGCTGTAGGAACATGTAATCACAATCAGAGTCTCATTTCATTCATCAGTGGTCATTAACATTGTTACTTCCCTCTTGCTAGCTTATCAGAGCATCCAATTTTATTTTGCCAAGGACTGCAAAGACCAAAGAGAAGTATCTATGGGCTAGATGTTTTTTTTTTTTTTTCTGTCTGTACAATATATCATATTCTACTTGGTTTCATTAGGGTGGTTTTTGAAGCACACACTTACAAGAGGTATATGTAATACAGTATGACTAGAGTAATTACAAGAAGAGCTTATAAACAAACTTAGGGTGTCATGTGGTATTTTGTTATAGCACTGACCAAGAAATAGTCTTCAAAATTGGTCTGATATCATCCAAGAAAACCTGCATTTTTGGTTCTTCTATAAAATGCTCTGCTTAAATTCTTTTATGACTTGAGGAAAAGGGGAAGGACACACTCAGTGGCAGAGACTAATGAGGATGAATTTTGTTGGAATCTGTATTACATTTTGTGAAGGTTTTTTTACTTTCAGGGCTATTTGGATTATTAAATCAGCTTAAACCCTTTAAAAAAATGATGTTGATTATAATGCTTCCAAGTTGATACTGTCATGTCATGCATTAACTCATTCCTTCAAATTCATTGAGCAAAATCTAGTCTATAGGGCTGATGATTTTTACAGTCTGTAAAGTTTATTAAGCATATAAAATGCATTAGTATTAAAAATTTATTCCACCCCTTTCCTGAGGTTTGGATCTACCTATGACCGTCTACCCTCATTTACCTTACTTGACTTCTGCAGTGGGATAAAATAATTACAAAATCATTTTTCTGAATTTTATAACCCAAGGATCTCCTCTGAGTTTTTGGAGTGGACTATCTCCAGGATTCTTATTCAAGTCTTGATTTATTTGGTAATTATCTTTACTTTTCTCTCTCACATTTCCCAGTATTTAATTTGTGAGGAGATTTGGCCTCTTACTGTTTCAATTTTTGTTACAATTCTGCAGGTTATCTGCTGTAAATGAAAGGCAGCAAGGTGTACTCATGCATTTACGTACACAAGGCTACTTAAAATTCTCAGAAAGTACATCAAAGAGTAAAGCTTTAAAAAAAATAAACCACCTCAACCACAAAAGCATTTAGTCCCTACAAGATGCTCAGATAAAATTTTCTTCTAAATTAGTTCTATTTCAGTTATGAATCTGATAAATTAACTTTCCAGAACCATATATTACACCAGCATAAGACTGTTCAAACTTGAAAAACATAACCCTTTCATTAAAATTGATAAAAGTAGATACTGAAGAAAGTATGAGTCAGTCAAACCAATATTAAAATATTTAAGATAGTCTAAAAAATTATTTTAATTCAGAAAGGAATGAAGTTTGACAATCTGAAGGGATTATCCTGTGATCCACCTATATTTAGTCTCCAAACTTTCCTCAGGAAAAATTAACTGAAATAGTCATATGCTTGTTCAGACTTCATTTTGAAAAGTTCAGGCAAGTGATGAGGTATGGGATTATGTAATTAATATAACCAGGAGAAACAGTAACTATTTCTACTAAACTGATACATTTTTTACTTATAATTGTCTTGGACTAAAAAATAATGGGAGTACACAACATACCATCATAGATCACTATAGCGTGGTTGAAAAACTTCCGTAGTGAACAGTCTGAAGAAGAGTTATAAACAGAAGGTAAAAAAAATCTAAGTGTACTCGTGAAGAAAATTCATTCCTGCACCCTAGCAGCTTGCTTATTAAGCATATCTTAAACATACTAAACATAAATTACCATTAAGTGTCTAAACATGTGGGAGGTAGGGCTAGAAAGAAGTGAAAAAAGGGGGGGTAAACAGACATAAAAGCTAGAATTTATACTTCAATTTTGATTCTGCCTGATGTCTAATCAATTTATGCAGCAGTCCACACAATTCTCTCAGAATAACAAAGGGTGTCCCCACCCATGAAAGACAAATAGGGTTACAGGTATGAGCTACAGCTAAGGGTTTATACTGTTCAGAAACAAGGCAGTATAACTGCAGAGAGTAGAGATTTAATATAATCTGATATGAATTGAGAATTTCTCCTATTTAACTGGCTTTGTGCATTGCCTGAATACAAACTACAAGTTTGCATGCAAAGCACATTGTCCTTATAAAGATGCTCCTCTCATCATCCATGTTTCTCACTTACAACAGTAAAGTTGAACACTGAAAAAGAGTTCTTGAGAGGTTATGGGGATTTGATTGATCCCATATGGAAAAATTAAGTGAAATGGAAAAATAAGTAAAGATAAGTACCTTATTGTTTGTCAGGAGGAAGGATCCTTGAGTTCTACTAGACCTGCTTTAGAAATAGCACTATCTGACTTGCTGTTACATAGTGTGTGCAGATCTAGTACTAAGTGTTTAAACAGGTCTTTCTGACTCCTTCAAGGCAGCCTTCTATCAGCTTTTCATTAGAGATGTAATTTTTAATGGGTGCCACTTGACATCCTACAAATTGTGCTCAATCTAGTAGAAAATATGGCCCTGAATTTCAGTTTCCTCTTAGATTTAGTCTTAGGCAATAAATAGTGGTGGATACTTCTGCTTTCTGTCTTGGTTTAAGACCTTTAATTGGAATTACCTTTAATGATTCTTGACATGCAGTAGACATTATTAAAGTGCACCCTTCTAAGACCGACAAATTAATTTCAATCCCAGTTCTCCATTTCCCTGTTTTCTGTTATCTTTTCCCCACACTTCCACTTGTTAAATTGTCTCCTGACACAGCTGGTGTAAAGAAGAATTAATTTTCCAAATTTGGCACTGATATCAAGAGGTTGGAAGTGCAGACATATAATTTTTGAAGCAGGAGTGAAATTCCAGCTCATTGCCAACACTAATAAAGAGTTATAATTTACAGACATTCAGAATGAACTTGAAAAGACATAAATGACACTGAATACTTCATAACTGAATGGACAAATCGTGATAACCAAGTGACAATAGAAAACCTTTGTATGCATTATGAGAAAACCAAACTACATGACAAATGACATAGAACTTGGGTTGTAAAACTTCCAAGAGATCTTGGAAACCGATTATTCAAATTCTGTTCTTGAACAACGGGTTCACCTTATATGGCTTTATGTGCCTGTCACTATTCCCATTTGTTCAGCAATCTAATTATAGCTTAAAGATTTTTTTCCTTACTGGAGAAGCATTGGGGTATAGTTAGTCCATGGACTAACAGTAGGGCATGACACTGCAGCAAGCTGTATATTTTGGGATGGGCAAATCACACTTTATATTCTGGGGACAGACAATTGGTTTCATGTAAAGGATTTCAGCGGGAATATTATTTTCATTGAGCTTCCATGCAAACCCACCAAGAAGCGAAAATGTACTGTGGGATTATCATTTAATTACAGTAAAATTTCAAATGAATGCTTTAAAACGTTTTCTGAGCCTTCACTGCTTGAGGGAAGCTCCCTCTAAAACACAAACAAAAACCTCCCCATATTGCAGCTAGGTTTTATTTTGGTGCAAGGAATCACACTGTGAAAGCTATAAGCAGTGCTTATCTTGCAAGCTTGGAACCTTACTAATTTTTCTCCATTTATTTCTTATATTCAGTTTTTAGTTTTTTCTCATATTGTTTTTGGTTTTCACCTAAATTGCCTCATTTGCTACACTTCAAAGAACACAGAGAACTCTACTATTAAAAAATTTAAAAAGAAGTAAAATTTGAGAAAAAAAATCAAATAATCTTAATACAAAGAAATGTTGATAAACGAACACTTCCAAAATCTGGAATAGTGACAATATATGTCTGGAATAGCATATAATAAAAGAATGCAAATCAAAATTAATTTTCTCTTTATTTTTCTTTTTTGACAGCAGATGTTGTGAACATTAAAAGATGACAGTGAATGTATGGGGAGACATATTAAATGAGTCTCTGGAATGGCTGACATTTCTGAGTTGTAGGGAATCAACTCATGAAGAAATAATCAAATTTACTGACTTTGAGGCTATCACAGAGTTAGCTTTGTCAAGTTCATAAAATGGAGATGCTGAGTCAGAATATGATTAATAGCTTTATCCAGGAGTTGAATTATTCAATAATTAAGGGGAGATTAATTTTTTAAAGAAACTGATTAGAAATAGGGTGAAGATTCCAATCAGCATGCAGCTGATTTATTCGCTTGTTTGTTTTGATAAAATGGTATTTTATTTTAATTCAACTATACACTGAAAGAAAATAATGGCAATCTTAATGGTTTGTTTCACCTACTGGAACCTAGCCTAGCTTTGCCAAGTGTTCACTTGGTTTGTTGGTTTTAGAAATTGATGAACATCTATATATATAATGTTCACATAGATGTGAACTACAAGGACAAAATTATTTCATCTTTAACAGACGTCAATGTCTCAGCACTAAATCCTGTTTATTTACAGTATAAAATAACAATGTCTTGCAGACTGGCTTATGATCTACACTGGTGTCTTCAGCTGTGTGCTGAATATTTAGCCTTGGCTTTGCTATCATATCAGCAAATATACACTTTTAAAATTCAAACTGCTAAGACAGCCTTTGATTTTAAAAGGAAATACTTTTTGTCATTCAGCTTCTGGTATTAGAAAAGCTGAAAGAGAGATCACATCTGACAGAAGTTTCACAGGACATGTGCCTGCCAAAGACTGGGAAGAGCTGTCCTTTTGTGATGCTAGGGAGGTATTTGGAGATTACACAATGGTCAAGGTTGGAAAGGGGTCATCTGGTCAGACCTCCCTGTACAAGCAGAGTCTTCCCAGGACACATTGCACAGAACTGCATCCAGATAGATCCTCAGTATCTCCAGTGAGGGAGACTCCACACCCACCCTGGGCAATTGTTCCAGTGCTCATTCACCTGCACAATAAAGAAGTTCTTCATCCTATTCAGGTGTAACTTTTGTGCATCAGTTTCTGCCAATGTTCTCTTGTCCTATTGCTCAGCAGCACTGAAAAGAGTCTGTCTCCATCTTCTTGACAGCCTTCCTTCAGATATGAACAACAGTCAGTATGGTTGGTATCATCCTGCTTGCTGGCACATCTGCTGTATGACTGCTTAAGAACTGTCTCTTCTGGATTTAATTGAAGATCAAGTCTACTTTCCTGGGAGACATGATAAAGAGGGCATCAAGTCTTACAGAGAGCCTCCTATTTCTGTGCAGGGTAGTCCTGCTGCCTTGTATTTTGCAAAAGTCTTGGAAATACATGAGTATGAACCTTGAAGGTCTTTCTGAAGAAGGACATAGTGAGAGCGGTAATGAAGGGGTTAGCCTACATGTGTAGAGCTGTACAAGTAGGAGTTTGAAAGATGATGTTGCATATCTGCTCTGGAAATACCTTTCTTTCTCCCTGGTGCAATGACCTGAAAAGATTTGCAGGAATGTAATTTCTCCATCAGACATCTTCGAATGCTTCTTTCTGTGTAAGCAGGGAAGAAAGATGCTTGCCCTTGAGCAGCTGAACGGTGATGAAAAGCAGGCATCCAGTCTGGACATGGTGTGTCACCTAATTTTGGGCTACTACTTTTAGTCAGACAAATTGTACCATAATGAAAAAGGAAATAAAATCTGGGAGTCTTACGAGTTTTCCCTGTCACTACTCTGCATACTAAACAAAGCACAAGCTACAGCAGATGGTGGGTATTTTAATGCCTTCACATGTCTGAGTATCTAGGGAAAAGAACTCCTTATTACTGATAGTTTCTGAGTAAGTTTAATACTTTCTATTAAAGTTCTCACAACACATCTAGAAAATAGGTCAATTTTTTTTTAAATGTAACACAGGTTTAGGGAAAAAAAGTTCCTTGTCAAGAAAATTTAAAGCTTTTGTATTTTTCCCTGAAAGCATCTATTTTAGTTAAACTGTCAAAATATGCCAATCTATTGACACCCCAAAATTTTGTGCATGTCCAATATAAGGAAAATTATTTTGTTTTTAATTGTGGCAGCATGTGGAGAAGTGTCCAATCTTATACACTGCTCATTCCTTCCTAACTTAAAGATTTGCCAGCTGATTCAAGGTATGCATATGGACTTCAGTTTCTTTACTGCTGGAAACTGAATAATTCCACTGGAGCAAGTAATGTCTGAGCAGTGCTTAGTGTTACTCACTGGGGTATGGTGACAGCTTCATGGTGTTATAATACAATGCACTTCACTGAAAACTCTGATTAATAACACTTGGCTGATTTTTTTAAAGTATTTGATCAGGTAATTGTTGCCTAGTCAGATAATTTTCTTTTGAAAATCAAGAGAAAAATTAGGATTGTTGTTTCACTGCATGTATAATTCATCCTGAACTCTTTCATTATAAATACTAAATATTTGCAATTTATGTTGTCTATATGTTGTGGTCTTTTGGCTAATGTCTCTCTGGGCACAGAAAGACTAAACTGCAATTATTGGAAAATCAGCTGAGCTCTTAAAAACTTACCTACCAGACAAAGTCTACTACTGAAAATTTCAGACTAGATAATGAATGTATTTTACACTTGTAAACTACTGAAGAGTGTCCAAAAGAGGGCCATGAGGATGATGAAGGCCCTTGAAGGGAAGCTGTGTGAGGAGCAGCTGAGGTCACTTGGTCTGTTCAGCTTGGAGGAGACTGAGGGGAGACCTCATTGCAGTCTGCAACTTGCTTGTGAGGGGAAGAGGAGGGGCAGACACTCATCTCAACTATCTGGTAAGTGCCAGGACCCAAGGAAATGGCCTGAAGCTGTGTTAGAGCAGGTTTAGGTTGGATATTAGAAAAAGATTTTTCACCCAGAGGTGGCTGGGCACTGGAACAGGCTCCCCAGGGAAGTGGTCACAGCACCAAACCTGACAGAGCTCAGGAAGTGTTTGAACAATGCTCTCGGACACATGGTGTGATTCCTGGGGATGTCCTGTGCAGGGCCAGGAGTTGAACTTATGATCATTGTGAGTGCTTTCCAGTGCAGCATATTCTCTGATACTGTGAAATATTTTCAAATGCATCCAGTGACCTAGTGCATAGATGATGATTTTGTAAACCCTGGGTATACTAGGCAACCATAACAAGAATCCCAAAACAAGACTTGTGGTAGTGCCCCTTAAACACCATATTCACTCAACTTTAAACCTATACATATTAAAACAATTTTGATTAAAAGATGAAAAATCCTTCTGTCTTTCCTTAAAATAAAAAACTGAAAATATAGTACAGCACATACATTTCTGTATGTATGCGATATGTATTTTTGTGATAACAAAAGTTAAGGATGGTACTGTAAATAGTCAGTGCATACAGATTTCTCCTCCAAATTGGAATAATAAGTGCATGAGCAATTTTTTTTATTATGCTTGAATGATCAAAATATCATACTGTAAAGAACATAATTTATGCACACATTTATTTGTTTGTTAAAAACACAAGCCATTATACATGCTTTAACAACCAGTACTGTGTAACCTATTTCTTTATATTTCTTTGCTTGCCAATTATACTTGAAGGGATGACACTCTTTTTATCTGAAGCCTCATTAAATATGTTCTGGATGAAGCACCAGTAATAAATATGAAAAGGCAGGATGTGCTGCTTCCCTTCCCCCAACGTCTTATTGCTTAAGCATATATCACTAAAATATTAAAACACTTAGCATGCAATACAGAAAATTAGTGATGTACAAAGAGTGTTGCAGTAAGAAGCAGGAAACCCAACTCCAATGAAATAGCAGACAACACCCAAAGTAGCTTATCTTGGAGAAAACTCTGCAAATAGAGAAACAGCAAATATTCTGGTAGTACTGGATGCTGACTCTGCAGGTGAACCTTAGTGGAAAGTTTCTTGCAACGATCTATCATAATTGGGGATTGCTTTTCACACTTGATTTTGTACCAAAGTTTGGAGGTCATACACAGTGTTTGAAGAATGTATTTCCCCGTCTCTCGGGCAAACTCCACTGCTCTGCTTCCCTATTTTATTTGTCCCACAGCATGCTTGACAGGTCATGACTCTAATGCTGTGCACTTGTCTGATAGGCCTGGCTCTTCCTTGCAGCTACTCACAGTGCCCACTGTGCTATGCTGGACTATAGTAAACTCCTTTTCTTTATTCCCGCTTACTTCTTATAGCTTTAATGCATGAGTGAGGTTTTCAGTGACTAATATAAGATTCAGCATAACTTTGAGCTGTGAACCATTTTTTACCAGTCACGTATCTACCAACAGATTAGCTAGTTCATGTCAAATCAAGAGGGGTTGGACTGATTTTTGAGTCTGTTCAAACTGAAAGGTTAAGAAGATTACAGTATGGGTTTGCATTTCAAAAGTTTGCTTTTAAAAATATTTGTGAGAAATTAAGTTTCTTTAAGACAGTCTGGTAATTTTGAAAAATGTCAAAGTAAAAGAAAGGGAAATAAAAGTTTTATATTTTTACTAAATACACTATAATAGATTGTGATATTATGATTTTTTTTCTATCTATTCCAGAATCCTAATTTCTTTTGGAGAGACTGATTAATGGCCAAAATTAAGTTCAATTTTTATAGTACTGCATGCTGCCCATAACAGTATATCCAGGAGACAGACTACAGAGACATTAAAGGAACTGGGTTGTTGGTGCATTTTATGATAAAATATAACTTTCTGCTAGAAAACACACTGGTGCAATCCATTCATATCACATTGGAAAACCAGCTATCAAACAGAAATGTAGTTTTTTCAACACAAAACAAAACTCCTGCCTTTCATTTAGGAAAGATTTTGTCAGGTTTTCTTTATTAGTCACATGAATTTTCCCTGGCTATCCTTCCCCTGCTTATAAATTCTCAATCCTCCAGGTGACACAAAAATAACAGAAAAGGATTTTTCTCCAGAAGACAAAAATAATCAATAATCAGAAGTGAAGTTGCAGAATGAAAGAAGCAACATGCGGCCTACATTGCAAACAAGCCATATAAGGCCCAAATAGCATTTAAAAGATTTGAGCTGCCTCCTGCTTTGTGTTTACAAAGTTTTCATTCTTTTTAAAGGTGCTCACCTATATAAGTCAAAATAATTTCAGATAATGTAGATAAAACAACGATTCAATAGATTTCAACCTTGTCTAAGTAGAGAAGCTAGTTTGACAGCTAAAAAGTATGGGAATAACCAAATGAGTAGCAGTAGATTCATATTCTCTTCTGTATTTATCAAAAAAATATTTCGTAAGACAAATTATGCATGTCTGTTGGAAGAAATTCTGAAAACCAGGTTATATCCCTTCAGCTTCATTAACTCTGAATCTAATATTGTAGTATAAATCTTTTCCAACCTAGTTTTCAGGACCAGAATTAAATATTTTTTTTAAAAAATCAATTCTTATGCAGCCAAAAATCACATCCAGAGCTACCACAACTGCTCTTGTTAGCAAAGCCCATCTATCTTCCACAATCTCAAATCACTTTTAACTAATCCAGATACTGCAAGATAAATCCCACTATAGCTGACACTTTCTATTTTATCCCATGTTTTGTGTGAAATATTTCTACTAAGAATGTTTCTGACATTTCCTCTTTGAATTCACAGTTTTTTTCCTTAGGTGGAAAACAGACTCCTGTGGTCTGGATCTTCTCATTATCATGAACTTACCATGTTATTAAAATCTTTAGATGATTGTAATTACTTGGGTTCAAAGGAATGGCTGACAAGAATTTAATGCCAGATTTGATATAGTGGACCATTGATATAAGGGGACAACAGAGACACATAGGATTCTCCTGAACTAACTTTATCTAAGCCTAATCACTGCAAAAAATTACTTCCACAGGCTTAACCCTATTCATATTAAAAAAGTAATTAAAATGCAAAGATCTATTTGAACATACCTGTCAGTCTGCATTGACTAAAAAGAAAATTTCAGAATAATATTAGCTGTATACTGCTTACACAGCTAGAGTTAGGAGACCTGAATTATACCTGCAATGCCTAGATGAATGCTAACAACATTAAATCTTTGAGTGAGGAACCATTCACCAACTACCTAAAAAGCCAGAAATGCAAGCCTTAGTACCAGTTCTGTTGCAATGACTGGACATTGTCATTGGTAGCAATTAATTTTGTTCTTCCTAATTGCTAAGATAGGAAGCTGTTAGCCATAAGAATTGATAAAATAAACTTACAAGCAAAAATGTTCATTTAATGAATAAAATGTGCCTATATAGAAGACACTAGACTACCACTCTGTATGAGAACAACCTAAAATATGTCTTTGAAAACAAAAATACCATCAATGACCTTGATTAAAAATAGTGATTTGGAGCTCTCTGAGCTTTGAAGAAAAATGGGGTTTTGTATGAGAATGGCTTTCATATTACAAATACAGAAGACATATTTCTTTCTGCTGGCATTTATATTGTACTGATCATCCACAGGCCACCCATCTGTGATATAAGCAATAATATTCAGATCTCTGAATAAGATTCCAATTCTTTTTCTGCTTAAAATATTTCCAGAGATTTTACCATCACATGGAATATTCTCAGTGGGGTGTGGGTTTATTACCCTGATATACAGTTTCCTTTCCAAAATCTTACAAAAAGAGTAAAACAAAATGGCATATCTCCACACAAACATGAAATAATAGAAGACACAAAAGTAAATAACTATGACTGATAAAATTCTGCACATCATTCCCCCTAATATTTTCCATACTATGCTATGAAATGAAGTATTTTTCATTTAATTTACCAATCAATAGAAAAAATCCAGACCTCTGTAAAGCAGAGTCAAATTGGATTTTGATGAAGAATGATGAAGAACTATGCTAGTTATTAGTTTTGAGTAAAATAGACATTAATTACTCTTATTCAGAAAGATAGTAATAAAAGTCTCCAAGAACATCAGCTGCCTAGACTTCCAGGCATAGATTTAAAGTGAGTTTTAGATTATTACTAAAGCAGGGATTGAAGAAGGTCCAGGGAGTGAATTGTCAGCAGTATGTACAGTTCTTTCATCTTCACATTAAAAATTTATTGCATTTACAAGCCATGTGGTTTGGAAGTATCTTTTCATGGCTGATTAATCTTTATTTATGCTAGCAGGGATAAGTGTCCAGTGACTTGATGAAAATTAATTAACTTACTAATTTTATTAAGGTGGAATTTGGAGACATGTTAACTGTGAAGAGAAAAAAATATGCTGACAGTGATGTTGAGATTGTAACTGGAACTCATACTGCTGCTCTGGCAGGAGGACAGTATGGGTGGTGCCTCCTTCTCCTATGTGTTCTCACAGTCCTGGGGCCACAGAGGGGATGCAGATGCATCAGGAGCCAGGGGACTCTGCACTGGCTGCTCCACACCTTGTCCTTCTCTCTTGTGCCTGCAGAGGCAGCCTCAGGGACAGCAGCACCCTTACACAGCTTCCACAAGACTCCCTGAAGCTGCCAGATTTATCCATTGCACCATAAAGCATGTGTACTGCATCTCCTGATGGTTGGCTCGGCACATGGCAAGTCAGTTTTTCTAGTACTCTTACCACACAAGGCTCTTGCCTTGAATTAACAGATTAAATAAGAATTTTAGGAAGTGTGTGTGTTTAAGTATTTTGCTAAAAATATCTTAAATATCGTTTCCCTGGGACATGTTCTGATTTTTGACTGCTTGTGATTCTTAACTGATTTATTATTTATACTACATCTTCAGCATGCAATGGTAGCAAATAACCATTTTGCCCTTATTTTAACACCTGTTTAACCTCTTACATTATTGTAAACTTGAATGTTGCAATTAAATAAAGGAAAACAAAAAAAGAGAAGCAGACGACATCCTGGGGCTAACGATTCTGCAGCACTGAATGCAAAATAGAGCTCTTGATACACTGCCCGAAGTACCACATCAATAACAATAAAGATAAATGGGACATTGAACTGCTGCATGGACCTGCATCACTGAGTCACCTCTCCCAGGCAGTTCTTTGAAAAAAAGCATTCTGTTTTCCCTGGAGATGGAAACCACCTTCTTTCTAGAACAGGAGTTCTCTACCTCCCTGTCAAAGAAGGCTGTCCAGCCTGTTTCTAAATGAGCTCATCTTTGCCTCCCTGCACTCAGGTGGGAGACCTGGAAATTCTGTAGCAATTTACCATTGAACAGTTTTTCAAAGAAAGTCTTTAAAGACTGTGGTCATTAGATAACTATCTTAAACCATACATTAAACCATACCTTTATATTAAACCATACCTTTAGTCAGGAGTTTAATAATGATGAACAGAAAATGGTGAGCAGAGCTACCCATGTAGCAGTAACTACTTGTGAGAACTTGTGTGAACACCACTATGTGATTATCTCTATGTCCCCATTCCATGATTATTTGAGCTGGAAAATACATTTTTTTTTAAATTACTACATTCTTCTAAAAAAACTTATATATCTTACTGGTTTCTTTTTCTACAAAAAAAGCAGTGAAACACTGAGTACCTACACATTTTTGGCAAAGCATAGAGTGTTGCAAGAGAAAATGAGAAAAAAAGTAACCACTGTACCCTTCAACCTGTTTACAGTCGGGGCTGAAGTACTGCATTGTTTCAGTGATCTCTGCAGAACAGAGCTTTTCTTTTCAGGAGGAGCAGCTTTGGCAGACAAACTCACTACCTTTTCCCTGCTCTGTGTGACCTTTTCTAGCTGGGAGAGCAAGAGGCCTAATACAATGATGGATTAATACATATCGAATCTAAAGAAAGATGTTGATTAATAAATACGCAAGACATAAATTAAGAGCCTACCTCTTTTCTGCTTGGAAGTAGAGAGAACAAACTCAGTGTGGAAACCAGTATGTTTCTTCTATATACTTCAGTCTTGGTTATTTTTCTTACCTGTGCTCCAATCAAACACAGAAACCTGAAGTCCACACTGTTGAAGGGCTATCCATCCTGGACAAAGGAATTTAAAGGTTACCATTAAATTCATACTTCCCTGCTGCAGTAAGGCAGAAAAATCATAAAGAAAGGCTTCATAAAATCAAGCCTGCTCTCCTGGTATCAGTGGCTGGCCTTGCCAAAGCTAGCATTTTGCAAATTCCCATGTGAAAGAAATCCTGGTGTGAGCAGTTTGCTAACATAACAATCTATTCTTGGGTGAAAAACAACTAGCACCTGTATAAACTGTTTTTACACTATTAGATAGAAAAACGAAAACTATCTGTCCCAAAGAACTATCCTTGCATGTAGACACTGAGAGTTTGTGTGAACAATGAATACAGAATAACAACTTGTTACTAACCAATAGAAGTAATTGGCAAGAAATCTGCTAGCCAATTAGAGTTCCACACAAGGTCTGTAAAACTGTATAAAAAGGAGTTATGTGACAAAAGAATGGGCTTTTTCCACTATGAAGAAAAATGGAGTCTGTGTGATTTATTCCTACATTTCCCCTCAATCTGATCATTTGCACAGTTCAGAAAAGAAATAATATCTGCTGAAGATTCCAGTAATTCTTCCTATGTTTCTAGAAGAACATGTATGTTCTTAAACACATAATGTGTGTTTAAATACTTACTGACCAGGAGAGTGTGCTGCATCTGAGAGAGACACTACACTAAGGCAGTGAAGAGAGGCACTAAGCCCCAGAGATCCCTGTGATGTATAAAGTTGATTACATCACTTAACATCCACTTCTTTGGTAAACTGAGGTTTAACAGCTGCTCTAGGAAATCCTTGGTTATCTTGAGAGTCTCAGCTGAGGACAGCACTTCTCAGGTCCACAAGAGGAAGGTCTATTTGATATGCAAGAATGAAGATACAGGTGGAGCCTAAGCTGCACAGTGTCCTGAGAGTGTATTTTGTTTCTTCTGCTGTACGGAAAGGTGTGGTTCTTAAGCTTTTTCTCTGCTCTTGATAAACTGTATGGGAGTTGAGTGCAATCTAGGAGAAGCCATAGAAAAAAAAGGAAAGTAATATTTTGCAGAAAATTATATGACCTGAATTTAGAAGACTTCTTGATTTTGTTTTCCATTCTGTGTATATATATACTATGTTCAGGCTGCATAAATTGCTTTACTTCTACAAGAAAAGCCAAACTATATTCACAAAATAAGATATGTGTAATTAATGAGAAGAAAATACACCAGATTATCAACAAATCTCCAGCATAATTAGAATATTAATGCTGTTGTGCAGGAGTTAATAAAACTTTAATTTGGTTTTGCTAAGTCAATAAGCAATATGTTTTCTACTGAAAAACTGAAAGACCCTCTGGAAACTTCAGTGCCAAATATATGTATGTATGCACATTTACTGAGCAATTTATCAAATAATAAATCTCTGTGGAGGACATGCAGATTACAGTCAACTATGTCATGCTGTTGTGAAAAAGCATCGTACTGGGGTGTATAAACAGCCATATAGACTGCAAGACACACACAGTAATTACTGCTTCCAGTATGGGTGATGCCTTAGGTGATGTACTGTGTTCATTTTGTGCACCACAATTCAAGAATGAAGTGGACCATTTGGACAGCAAAAAGATTGATCAAACATCTGAAACTTATGACTTTTGGAGAAGGAGAGAACACACTGGGGTTATTAAGCCTACAAAAAAGAAAATATAGGGCAGACATAGTAACAGTCTTCAAATATGCTGCCTTCTGCCAAAGATTAATAATCTGCTTTCCTCTCCCTGCTGAGCAGGCCAGGAAAGAGTGGCCTTAAATTGCAGGAAGGAAGATCCAGGCTAGAGACTCGTGGGGAAAAAATAGAAATCTGAAACACTGGGAACTACCATAATAAGGTTTGCAATGGCTACAAAAGCTTTAGCTGGTGAAAATTTGTATGGAGTAGATTAGATGAATATTTTTCAGAAATGACAGATATGTATGAAGTTGTCTTGAAGGCAAGATTCAACTTAATATTACTCCTCTACTGTTTTCTTAGCTGTGATTCTGAGACATCTGTGCAGTGCTCCACAGTTAGTTTTCAGTCTGGGATAAGAGGATACTGCAATGCTCTTTTCTCTCTTTAAATAGGATATTTAGTTCAGACCAAAGATTTTTAGCTTTGGTTTTGAGTCTAATTGAATTGGATTGTGGAGTTTTGAGGAAGTCATCAGGGAGAAACAGAATTTAGGAGTGAAGTGTAAATAGAATCAGCTGTTAGACAGTCTGGGGAGAAAAGTTTGTAAGTACTTTGTAAGTTTGAAACTCATTGACCAAAAATGTTATGTTCAATTGGTCTTTCAAGCTGATCATGCTGAAAGCCTTTGCTTCTGAAACTGAGTAGAAACTGAGATTCAGAGTCAGTTTTTTCTCATGAAATTTATCTTGCCCTTGTAAACCTCTAGAAACTATAAAAGACAAGACTAAACTTAACTGCTGGCAAGCCTTCAGTAGAAGATACTTTTCTCTGACCTCTACAACTTACACATGACAATGCCACTCCTTGATATGTTACACTTAGATTTCCTATTCCTTAATAATCAAATTCAAATTGTTGACATGTTCAATAGGTGTTCATTGTTATCTTTCTGTAACTAAATTAGGTAAAATTCTTAACTGCATTTTTATATAGCTAGAGTTAAATAAATTGACATGGTATTTTATTCTACCTTCCTTATAAGCTGTCTTGTTTGCTTAGTTCTGTAGTCACAATCTGCTGTAAATACCTCGCTGACATATTCCTTCATAAAACAACTTTGCATATGATTTTATGATTAGGTATGCTCAATAAAAACATCTTTACAAAGATGAGTAGAGTCTAAAGTAACACATGCCCACAATCATTATGTAAACTGGTTTCTAAATAGGACCATTCCCTTACAAATCACAATGGAAAAATGCAAATATTCAAAAAGTCACTTTTGTAATTTTTCAATACTGCTGAATGCTATGGGAGATGCTGAGTCTAAGCATTAAAGCTGGAAGTGTTTGAGGTCTGTGGACAGAGCTCCAATGGAGAGTCACAGGAAGTGCAGAATGACAGATGGAGTTGGCGCCTTTCCGGGACCGTCTCTGCACGAGAGGTCAAGCTCCTGTTCCACAAAATGTTTCACTCAAATCTCTACCCCCAAAGTCCTTCTGAATAAAACTGTGAGTAAATGGGTGCATGCAACATTGTAAGCAGAGAGAAAAGTGGTTTGCCCTGGTGTAGTTGGTGGGCAACATTTGTTGGAAATGCTAAAACAAGGGCAGAAGTTCATATTTCACACCCCTGCTTCTGCATTTTAGGCACTGGATTATCACTGCTTGTCTTTACCTTTCATTTGAATTAAGATAAAATAGGTGAACACTAAGAGGAATGGACATGAATTTTTTTTGTAATTGTAAAAAATCCTCATTAGAACTGAACAGTAAAAATTTGGTTAATTTAAAAATTCAGATCATAATTTTGGAGGAAGCACCTAAGCTAAACTGCAACAGCAAATTTTTCTGTTCCAATAATGCCTTTGGCTAAGTAGAACTTGTCATATATGCCTGGATCTATTAGTGACAGATATATTTTATGATAGGGATTAATCATATAATAAAGATCAATCATTTATTCTCTTTTATTTTTTAAACCAGAGAGACTTGAATGCTTGTTAAGATTCTGAGGGAAGAGGAGTAATTTGTGTCAGTCATTTAATATCAGATTTTGTGAAAAAGGATAAATGAAGCATTTTTGAAAACTAGACACAAAGGCCAGATTGCTCCAATACAGGCCAATTTTGCTCCTGTTCCATCACTGAATGTGGGATGCACTATTTTCTATAGAGCAACCGAAGAGAGTGGCAATTCTCATTCTATCACATTACAGTAACAGCATGTCCTTTCCTACATCTTCAACCTTGAGGTATGTTTATCAGCATCCTTAATATTTTTGGTTTGACAATGCAGCTCCAGGAAGCGTAAGATTATGACATGTATCTGTGAGCTGCTTAAATGCATTTAAATAGATTTATTTCTTCACTTAGTGACATCATAGAAAGAGTTCCAACAACTGTAATAGAAATCTGATAATATCTTCTAGATGATTGAGACATTTTTGATTCATTTGCCTGGCAGAGGACAGTAAAATAGATGTCAAAATGAGGATACCCTCTAGACATTTTTCCTCTACCTGTATGCATTAATAATACATTTTAAACATGGCAAAGCAGCTTTGATTTCCATCTTGCAGTAACAGCTGAAATTAGGAGAAGATTACTATGTACTGTGAATATGAAGGAGAGAGAGAAAAATACTTATCATTGATAAGGCAGAATTAGACAGAAGAAATGCAAGAAAGAAAGCAAAACAAACTGTGCAATCTCAAAGATATTTCTTTTTGTGTGCTAAATTTTGTCTAACAGGAAACGAATCAAGCTTAGCTAAAATTTCCATTCATTTGTTGTACAGAAGTAGTGGTGTTATTACTTTCCTCTTATAGTCTGCAAGATTGGCTTAAAGTAATAAGAATTAAAGTCACAGAAAAAGTGTGCAAGTAGGAATTTATGTGCTAATTGTCTGTTCAGGATTTAAATAAGGCTGTGTTCATAAATACCTACCTTCACAAGGTGGTGTTCCTTAGCAGGACTTTTAAATCCTGTAAATATATTTACCCAACATTGAAAAATCACAAGAAATCATTTTAAGTTATCCAGAATTCTGAAAATTCATGCTCTGTGTATTGGCTTAGGAGTGATCATCATAATTTGGTGCTCTTTTAAAGCTGAATAAAATACTGCAAATTTTAAACAAGCCCTAGGGGTAGGAAAATATGTACACACAAATTAAAAGCGAGCTTTTTGTTGAAGAATTTTACACTTGTATATGATACAAGAATATATGAATGTAGCATTTTATTTAGCATTATATTCATATGCCAGACATTATTGAGTCTACAAAGCCAGAAGCTGATTTTACAAAAGCTTAAAATATAGATGTCAGCAATATCTTAGGATTCTTGGAGTGATAGGTGTTTCCTTTCACCCTTAAAGTCTGCCATTGTTCCAGATTCATCCCAAAGGTTTAGCAATACCATCACAGACATCACAACTGTTCTTATGATAGTTGGGCTTCAATTTTACATGTGGCAAAGTGTGTCAGGAAGTTTTTGAGGTTTTGCTAAAGTCATTGTGACTCCCAAAACTATTACATCCTGTCTTTTCAGCTGTATCTGTTCTGAAGCTGCCAGATGAATGTAGTGACCAGAGAGCTGCACAGAGGTTTCTAGCTACAGCTGAACTTCCTTTGAATTGTGAGCTGCTTAAAATAGCTTTGAGGGTAGCTAGGAGAAGTTGTACCTAGGCAATGAATTCAGTATCTTAGAAGCACGACTGCTTTCTGTTCAGATGACCACAGCTGTTTTTTACTCCTTGGAAATAATATGAGTAGCAATTCAGTTTCCTGCATCCAAATATTTAAATTTAAAAAGTAGCCAAACTAATCTGCAGAAAAAGAATATGGAAAGAGATGTGGGAAGGACTGCAAGGCAGTCTCACTGTAAATGAAATAGGGGTATTTGAATTTCAGAGAAATATTTCTATCCTTGTTGTGGACATTTTTCTAGTGTCCACCCTTAGACATTTTTCTAGTGTCTACCCTTAGGAATTTACTGTTAAACAATTTATCTGAATCAATGTAATAAAAATATTGTGTTCCAAGAGAACACAGATGAATTAGTGAAGAGGAAAATAAAACAAACAAAAGAAATAATAACTTTTTGTCTTAAAATTTACATGAACTAATGTGTGGAAAGTGTTCTTAATCTGTCATGAGTGCATAGAAACCCGTGGGGAAGTGGAAGTGAATGTGATGCATTAATTTAATCAGTATCTCAACATATGTGATATCTGTCCAAGAAAAGTTATTTATAGTACCAAAAAGGATGCTGTGTGGGCTGAGGGTGCATTGGAAATAACACTAATGGCCTTCTCATGTCTGGGCCCTTCCTATGCTCCTAAAAACTACACGCGATCTTAAATCCACAGAGAAAACAAGAATGCAATCAAAACATAGAAAGTAACTAAAATGGGAATGATATGATATGATATGATATGATATGATATGATATGAGGCAAAATTATATTTTTCTAGGCTTTTCTTTTTACATTATTCAGAAGACATAAAGAAAACCAGTACCTAAGAAAAAGGGTATGAAAAAGGGGTAAAGAAAATGAAAGCATGTTTGGAGGAAGCCAGAATCAGGCATAGCTTAGGATCCTTCTCAAGAAAAAGTCCTACAAAAATATGTGGATTTGCTTACCTATTTCCCATAAACTCTTAAATAGTCATTTATTTTATAGCAGAACACTAACCAATTGCAATATGGATTTCATTGCTACCGGTTCAGCAAAACATCACATAATACTGACTTTACAATAATTTTTCACTCAGCTTGTATTGAAAGCAATGTATTTGGATAAAAATGTTCATCTCGATACACCTTTTCCAAAATAATGAACAAAGAAATTCTGTAGTGTAAAAAATGAAAGTAAAAATCCTATTAATATTAGAAAAATTAATTTTAAAATACTAAATATTTCAATTATTTCTCTGTGCTCCCTCAGAGAAAAATGTTTAAATGAGAAAATCCTCTGTGGCCTTCAAAATTAACTGACTCTCCTGTTGGCAGTCAAAGCTCAGAAGCCAGCTATTCCTTTTCATTAAAATAATCCCTCTATGTCCTGGAATAAGATTGGTTGTATTCGTGGGGGTGAGCAACAAAAAACAATGGTGGCTTTACTCCCTCTGCTAATTGATTTTCGTTAATCTTCTGAGAACTATTCCACTTTCTAAGTTTCATAACAATTAGATTTGGCATTACCTACTAGTGTACACTAGTGGCAACAAAAGAAAATAAAGTTTCTATGATCTTTGCATTAAAACTGAAAATCAATTTGGGATGCCTTCCTAGATGGGTATGGTGTTGACAAACAAGAATTAACTGGTGCTAATACAGTCTTAACAGTGTCTCGTGGCACAAATACATATATTATGGAGTTTAAAGTTTTACTAATCAAAGAAACACAGTAAAACTAAACAGGAAACATAATAGCTGACTACCAGTTAAAGGAAAGACTGGGAAAACTACCTTGTATTTATGAAACCAAGGAAACACAGCAGCACAGAAGAAAGTAAACAGAAGTCCTAGCCAGTGTCTGTGGAAACATCATACACTATTCATAGGATGCAATTGCACTACTGACAATCATTCCATATCACTCCAAGAGCAGCTGTGACAAACCTCTAGTGTCTGAAGATTTTACATGACATTCACCAGAGGGTAAATAAAAAATGATTAATTTATAACTTTTATACAGCACACAGAGTATTTTCAACTTTCTGAAGTCCATCTATTTACAGCTTTAACTTTATACTGAGACTGAAGATAGCAGAAACAGGGCTGGCAACATGAAGGGTTTGCAGGAATAGACCTTGCTGACCTCAGTCCTGATCATATTTATGCTTCCCTGAAGAATGCAGCGAGCAATTTCCCTCTCATAGGTCATGAAGTGTAACACAGAGAATTTTTCAGAAGCAGAATTTTGTTAATAGTAATGTGGAGCTGAGAAAACATCAAAGATGATCTGAGATAGTACTAAAAGTTGCCTTTTACTTTTCAGTTAGATTGTATATTAAGATTTGATTTTTTTGTTAAAGGCTCAGCCGAAGTTTGTCAGAGTGCTTTTAAACTATAAAAAAATGTGCTCATACATTGAAGAGAAATTTCAGTTTATATGACAGATAAAGGAACACTCTTTCTGTTCCATAAATTCTTTTTATGTTATATATTTCCATATTATTTTTAATATCTTGCCATCTGAAATACCTTCCCTTCAGGATAGCATTTATTTTCATTCATCCTAATCGAAGGAGACAGTATTTCCTTTAAGTTCAGCATTATAAAAAGAGTTCGTTAAGCTGCCAAATCATAGATAAAATAATGGATAGAAAATACATTAAATAATATGTTGAGAAGTGTGCTTCCATGTTACTCTCAGTAGAGTCATTACTCTCAGATATACATGTTTTCTTCCTAAACCTATTGACTCAGTCTCTTTGTAGTTAAAGAGCTTGGTTTAGCTGCATACTTGGCTTGCTTGTTTTTCCTTTACTTTGACTTTTTGATGACAAGTAGGAGGTGCAAGGTGATCCTTCTCACAGCTTTTGCTCAATACATGTTTAGACTGCTGAAGTATCCATTGTTCCATCTGTGCCAAGGAAGTAAGGTAAAGGTTGTAAAGCTGGGCATTTGAAATCTACGCAGCAAAACACACCCTGAGTTCTCTGGAGAAGAAGAAGTGGTAGATTCTGTGCCTGACTGAAGCCAGCTATGATACAACAATGCTGTCCCTTATTATGAACAAAGCGTAGATGTGAACAGACTTTTAACCTCAAACAGGAGCTTTTGGTTCAACTACTCACTCTAAAAGTCTGTCTGGCATTTTCTTTTATGGGTTTTAGTTTTTATAAGAGAAACACTGGTCAAAAAGGAGATAGGATCACTTACTTTGCTGAATATGGTTTTCCTGGTAAATTGAGGCATTTTCTGTTGCTCTGGTCTTTAATCAGAGAGCAACCACAGCCAATGGAAGCCTCTGTTTTTTTCCTGCCAACTCAAACAGGCTTCACAATTTGGAAAGCTGGGGCAGCAGCCTTGCCCTTTGCCAGCAGTGGAGATGTATTATCCTGAGCAGAGACTGGAGTGAGAAGAAACATCAGGCATGCTGCAAACCCGTAGACCACAATCACAGAGAGAAAAATACCATAAAAGGTTCAGCTTAGTGAGCAAATCATAAAGACTCTGGATGCTCTACACAGCAGAGATTAGCACCATTTCTGCTTTGCTTCATTTCACCCCTGAATCCAGCAGTGTTATGCAGCTTCCAACAGGCTTTTGAGCAACAGTAGCATTGTGGCTCTGAGCACTTCTGGCTCTGAAATAGAATGCAAATGTTGAAAACCTACTGGCAATGGACATAACACACCCCCTCCCGTGTCAGCAGTGAGAGCTTCAGACATTCTGTGCTCTAGACACTTCCAGATGGCAAATCTTCAGATGCTCCTGATTTCTAAGACAAACTGAATCAGTGTGCTTCTTGGGAATTGGGACTTGGAAGACTGGAACTGCAGAGTGCAATTAGCTTATCATCCAGCGGTCAAGTTATGACTAAACAGGTTTTAGCCCACCAGTTCATCAGCAGAATCACCAGCAGCACTTGCAAAATACACACTTTGAACTGGCTTCCTGTTGCATCCTGGGATTGGGTTTTAGGGGTTCTTATTTGTGTTAGCTAGCCGAGTCCTGTGTACCCCCGTGCTTCCCCGTGTCATTCCTACCCCCCGTGGTTTCTGGCCCCATGCTGCCTGCTGTTGGATTTCCCCCCCCCCCCCCCGCCCCTCCTGTAACCAATCCCCTGTCTGGCCCCGGGAGCCCCCGTGTCCGCTGCCCCATCCCCACGATCCCACTGAGCCCGAGGCTCGGTGTCCGCCCCTGCGGTATGCTGGTTAGTCGCTGTCCTACGTCATCATCGCGGCACCTGCACGGACTGGGGAGGCGGTGTCTGCCCTCCCTATCACATCCCCTATATCATCCCGCTCCCTCCCGGGCGTCGGAGCTGCCCCGGACCCAGGAGAAAGAGTGCGATGCTGCAAATGGTGCCTAACAGTGGGGCCTGAGCTGGTGGAGTCGCCCTGCGCAGACGGAGACTCACTGCCAAGCACCGGGAGCCGTGCGGAGAGCCGTCGCCACTGGCATGTGGCCACGCCACCGATCAACGGCCGCTGCCGCCAAGCCAAGCGTGCGCGGAGCACCGCCACGCAGGCGCAGAGCTGTGCCGGAACTGTGCTTTGTGTTCGACTGAAAAACGGGAGCGAGGACTCCCCCAAAGTGGGTCAGTGAACTCCCCGCCACCCACAGGGAGGCACGCAGTGCCCCCCGTGTGGGAGGGGAAGTGAAACTCTTCACGGCCATGAAGAGCCAAAAAGAGAAGCTTCCCAGGACCGAGGACTCTGGTGGCAGCTTTTTGTTTGCAGATATCCCGGTTTGGTGAGTACTAGCGATGGGAGGGTACCCAGATTATACTCTCGTGCTTCTGAGGGTACAGACATGCAGCGCGTTGTGTGAAGTGGCGGCCGCCGGGGTCTTTCATGTTTTTTTTGGTTTTTTTTCCTCTTTTTCTGCACCAGGGGTGCAGTTGTATGGGTAGAAGTAGCATGGGGACTGTGCTATCTGCTGACCAGAAGGAATTTTATACCCTACTTAAGGGAACTCTATTGGTGAAGGACCCCTACTCCAAAAGTTGGGTTAAACAGTTTGTAAGGTGGTTATTCTTTTCCTTCCTATGCGTAACCGTGGAGGACGCTTGCAAAAAAGAGTTCGGGGAGCAGGTGGGAACAAAATTGGTGGAGGGGATCGAATGCAGGGATCCCTCCGTGAAAGATTCCTTTGCCACCCTCCATTTGCGGATTTCAGAAGTGGTAAAAGCGGAATCCGCACAAGAAGCGAGCAGGGAGGGGAAAGAGCCATTGTACAAAAATGTTATCTCCCCTGAACGTGTTTCCCCATCTTCCTTTCCTACCCCTTCTTCTCCTAACCTGGGTGGCTCCCCCAAGCTCCCCCGGCACCCCTGCCTTAGTGAAACTGGCCACTTTGCTGAGGAACTGACCCTAAACCCCTTTTCCAATCCATTTTTCCCTGCTGAAAATCCCGGTTCTAGAGCTGCCCCGTGCTGCTCTGTTTCTTTAAACCCCTTCCTTTGTCTCCCTGAGGAGGCTGAGGCTATGGGCTCGATCCCTTTGTCTTCCCAAGATGGAGGGTAGCCACATGGCAGGGTCTCTTCTTCCCACAACCCCTTTCTGTCCTTTGTTCTCTGCATCCCCACCTTTGACCCAGCCCCCACCTGCCTCCCTATGGGCGTGGGCGCCGCCCCCTCGGGAGTTCAGGTTACTCCCTCACCCATTGTTCCCCCTCGTGTGGGTGTTCCCTCGAGTCCTTTGCATGTTCTCCTTGCTGAGTCATCGACCCCGCCCTCCCCCACCGGGGAGAGCTCTGCCATCTCCACCCCGCTGCCTGAGGGAGGCAGCCCCCGTCCTGTTCCCCACACCCCCATCTTCCCACGGGCCCCAGAGAGCCGGGCGGGAGGGAAGAGGAGTGGGGGGAGGACGGGAACCCCTACCTCCAAGTTCCCATGGGCCCCGGATGTCTGGGTGGGAGAGAAAAGGCAGGGGGGAATCGGAGCCCCTGCCTCCACATTCCCATGGTTCCCGGAGAGCCAGGAGGGAGGGAAGCAGAGGGAGGGGGAAGCCGAAGTGGGTCTCTGAGTATTTTCCAGATTCTGTGGAACGGGTCGAGGTGGCAGCTGAGAGGCATGTGGCGGGATTGGAGGTTCAGGACAAGTCTGTCCTGGAAGCGGCATCCATGAACACTGACACACAGCTTGAGATCCCTAAAAAGCCCAGAAGCCACGTGGTTCCCTTGGATGCTGTGCCTCCAAAGAACGCTGGTCCGAAGCAGCCTCCATCAAGATGCCAGTGCTTCCACTGTGATTGGAGGGGACATTTTGTCTTTCAATGTCCATTTCTGGGCAGGGCACCCCCAGGGACAGTGGGAGGGCGGAGGGGGGGAGGGAGACCCCATTCCCCCAAAAAACTGAAAAAACAACGCGCATCTACCTCGCGTGAAGATAAAAATAAGGCAGGCCACAGCACCTTAAGGGGAGCTGTGATTTATCAAGTAATTGTGCAGGTGGTAGTTCAAAACATCAGGGTGCCTGTGAGTGCAGCAGATGACCCCACCAATCGGGGGGTTGCTTCAAATCGCAGGTGATGCAAAAAGAAAAAGGACCCTACAATCTCTTTAAAAAATACTTTTCCTCAAAACCTCAGAAAGACCTTCCAGCCACGTCAGTCTGTGTGTGTCCCAAATCCCCATGTTAATAATAAAGTTGTCCCAGTTCCCCTATCCCCAAACACCCAGGGCAGACCCACCCCCAGCATCATCGCATCAGGCCCTCTCCATCTGCAAAGGGCAGCCGTTGCAGCAGCTGAAACACCAAGAACAGAAGCTGAGCGAAGAAGCAGTCAGACGAGCAGCGAAGAAGATCAAGCAACTGTTCTTCTTTTTTATATTTTGAAAAAGAGGGAACTGTTGCATTCTGGGATTGGGTTTTAGGGGTTCTTATTTGTGTTAGCTAGCCAAGTCCTGTGTACCCCCGTGCTTCCCCTGTGTTGTTCCCCCCCACAGTTTCTGCCCCCACACTGCCTGCCGTTGGATTTTCCCCCCACCGCTGCTCCTGTGACCACTCCCTCGTCCGGCCCCGGGAGCCCCCGTGTCCGCCGTCCCATCCCCACGATCCCACTCAGCCCGAGGCTTGGTGTCCACCCCTGCAGGGTTCTCTGGTTGGTTGCTGTCCTACGTCATCATCGCAGCACCCACACGGATTGAGGAGGCGGCGTCTGCCCTCCCTATCACATCCCCTATATCATCCCGCTCCCTCCCAGGTTCTGGCGCCATTTCCCCCACGCTGGTCGCTACACTCCCACCGCAGTTCTCAGCGACAATAAAGCCTTCCTGCCTTCCTTTGTGGGTGATCTGGACGTTCCTTCCCTCTTCACCTCGGATCCTCGTGTGGGTGACTGGACCCGGCAGACCCCGACCAGCGTGCTGGTGCCAGCGGCACGCAGGAGAGAAGTGGCAGACCCAGAAGTCTGGGGGGAGGCGGTGCTGGAGGGCGTCGGAACTGCCCTGGAGAAAGAGTGCAACGCCGCAGCTTCCTGCCAGCAGGTCTGAGCTGAACTACCTATTATTATTGATGAGACAGCAAGGTCCTTCAAGTCTCTTCTGCTTGTGCAAATGTGCCCTTACATACAATGGCAAGGAGCTGCCCTCTTTAGATCATTTGTGTCCCAGGCATCTGGAGGGTGCTGTGCCTGCTGTCACCTCTGCTCCTTGAGGGACAGTCCTGCAGGCAAATATATCTATGTCCTCTGTCAGCCTAGCTTATGGGAGAGTAATAGCTGGTCAGATAGGAATACCCTTATTTCTCATTCATTGTACCATCACTCAATTTTATATTTGTCCTCTACTAGCTAGAGCTATACTGATGTATTTAACCCTCCTCTAGAAAAATAAAGCTCAGCACCAATTCCCTTTCGTTGCAGTTGTTCTGTAAAATATCGATCACCTTTTTATTTGTAGGTAGGAAAAGAAAGAAAGGAAACAAGGAAGTTAAGTAAATTTTGGCATTAGGACACATTCAAAGTGTTAAAATATGTTTACCATTGCAAATATTTCCCAGACATTATTGTGAAAGTTTAGTGTTATTTAAAAAACCCAAACTCCCTGTGAAAGCTTTTTGAAAGGAAGGAGAGAATACTAAAACAAATCCATTTTTAAAGGTGCCTTTTCTATCAGTTTGGAATCACAGTGACATGCTACCAAAGGGCTATTGAAGTACTGAAGAAACTGCTTTCTTAATTTGAAGTCTATGCAGATGACTTAAATAAAATGACATTTTAATGTTATCTTTCATTAATGGGAAGCTGGTTTTATGTCTCACATTCAAACAGCTGCCTCCTCAGTGCAGAATTGTGCTCTTCAGGTGTTAGAGCCATGCTCTGGTACAGCCCTCAGCTCTGCTCTGCATCTGTGCCTAGTGATTTCCTGGAGCTCAGAAGGCAATTCATGAGGAAACAGAGTGGCATGGTTTAATGAAGGGGATTAAAGATTCTGGGTCAGGCAATCAGAGCAAAAAGGGGTCCCTCCTGATTTTGATGAAGTTTCAAGGAGCTAAATGCTGCAATAAAGGATGACTTTTGCAATTGCCTTTCTCTGTTATCATTAGATTAATGCTGAAAACCGTGACACTTTAAAAGGTTTAATGCTGAGCTTAGAGCTGTAGCACTGCTGCTAAGTGGATGCTTTTCTTGTTGAAAGAGCAATGCAACAAGGAAACTCACGTTGCTTCCTTCCTAAATTGCAGGCTGATATCCATTTATAGTCCTAATTCTAGGTCATTATTGGGCATAGAGGATTGTAGTGTCCCCTCTTTTCATTTTCCATTGCTTCAATGACATTAACAGTTCTGAGTCAAGAATTAAGTCTTCTTACAAATCCTGCGAAGAAGTCCCTTCACACAGCATCTACATTTCAATGTCTTGTTATAGGTTTCAATCTTGTTTATACACATTTTAACAGGATGATGTGCTGCATATTTTCTCTTTATAAACTCTCTGTCCCACTTATTTGTCTAAAAAATTATTTATCACATTTTAATTCTCTCTCCCAAGAAACATGAGATTTTAAATCCCTTTATGCTTCAGAATTATATCTTCCACACCACATTTCTAGAGATATTTTTATTCAAGAAACATTTTATTGACAGGTTGACAAGAATAATTTCAGTTCAAAGCAGCTCTGTATTTCTGATCCAAATTTTCTTTAATATTGTGTATTGGGTCTGGATGAGATGGAGTTAATTTTCCCCATATCAGTCTTCTCATTGCTGTGCTGTTTACTGGTAGCTAGATGGGTGTGGAGAACACACTGGTGTTTTAGTTACTGCTGAGCACTCCCTGCACAGCATAAGGGCTGCCTCCCTAACATTCTTCTCACACACACCAGTAGTGTTGGGGTTGGGTAAAATCTTGGCAGGGGATGTAGGGACATATCCAGGACAGGTGATCCAAACTGATGGAAGGAATATTCCATACCATGTAATAAGTGATCAGACATACAAGCTAAGAGAAAGGAAGGTGTGAGGGCTGCTTTTGGTTTTTTAACCTGCCTTTATCTTGACCAATAAATTTTATTTTTCATCCTATTTTCTCCCCTCCCAGTCATTTTAAGGAGGGGAGTGATAGAGCACATTGGTAAGCATCTCGTATTCAGACAAGGTCAACCCACCACATGTTAGCAGCAAAATTTTATTGTTCATGTTTTAAATATGAAATAAGGGCTATGAGTCTTAAGGCAAATACTCTTTTAGTCCACTTCAACAATGACCGTGAATGAAACAGAGGAGTGCAAAACTTTAAACTATGCAGTATCACAATAGCTCAATCTAAAACAAAAATCACAGATACTTTTGAGGCAGTATAATGTTCCGTCAGGATAGAGCAATTTTTTTAGGTATGTTAAAAACTAATTCAAACCCACTTTGATTTCTATTCCTCATGTTAAATGTATTTCTGTTTCTTAAATATACCCCTAAGTGTAGAAAGTAATTTTATACTGTCTTTGTCCCTAGTTCAATAAGTTCTGTTTTCAAGGAACTAAGTTTTATTTTAAGCTGAGGAAACACCATGTCTTCATAAGATGGAATGTGCTGCTTTGGGCTAAGGTAGGGTTAGCTGGCTGCTGGTTGGGGTTAAACCACAACAGGAAGCAGAATAATCTGCTTAATAATATTCTGCACCTGAAATAAAAATAAAAGTAGCTGTTTCCCAGTGTTGTGTTCAGACAAATAGGAAGAGTCCTATACCTTTAAAACAAAGCCACAATGACAGCACCTTCCTTCTCTTCACAGCATCCTATGTATGCTTCATCTGTTAGTAAGTAATAGAGCAAGCCCTATCACGGAACTCTGTTAAAAGTGGCAATTTCACAAACTCATATGAAACCTACTTTTTGCTAATACTATTGATGATGTTTCCTTAAAAGGACAAAATCATTCATACACAATAGGAGGGGAGTGATAGAAGTAGCTTTGGTGGCACTTGGCATCCAGTCAGGGTCAACCCACCACAAATTACCAAACACGTAGGTTATAAAAGAGAGAGAAATCTCTGTTAATATTTCAACATTGATCAGAAGAAAGACAAAACACTTTCTCTCACATTTTGCTCTTCCTAGGGTGTAGAGGACAAAGAGACCCCCTACCCTTCTTGGACTATGATTCATATTCTTTTCTCTGACTTTTTCATCTTAGTCCCTGTTCCTTTCTCATGGACATATGGGAGTTTAATTCAATATGCCAATCCTTCATGACAGTTTATGCACAAATACTTTAGAATAAGCATGACACTAGTGATCAAGATATACAGACCTTACATCTATATCTGAGCAACCTGTAGAAATCTACTATTTGATTCCTAATGGCATTGGCATGGGTCAGAAGGTTCAATGACTTGCAAGGAACATTGAAATCCTCTTAGAGAAAAGACAGATCTCACCCACCTTTAATAGCAAGAAATTCTTCTATATTCAAATTAGCTTAATTGAATCAGCTGCAGATCAACACTAGGAGTTTTTGTACTTATTTTCTAAAGTGATTCTTGGAGATGCTACGGCAATCATTAAGTAAGAACAAAGTTCTTATTTAATTAAATTCAAGTAAAATTTTGAGATTAATTTTTTCCATGGTTAACATTTTGGACCTTATTCAAGGGGTAAGAATAATATTGATAAGATGCAGCAAGCCTATAAAATCTACAATTCGAGTTTGTTAATTTTGGTTTGCTATGTTTTAGAAGTCACAAAATCCAATGAAAAGCTGTTAGGAATAGGATATGAAATACCAAATTATGATGCAAGCTTTCTTTCCAGTCTTTCTCAAATTAGTCATTCTCAGCTTGTCTCATTTGTGGGTTCTTTCCCCACACCACAGGAGTAGGAGTGGTATGCTCCCAGCAGTACCAATGCAATCCATTAAGCTGTGACTCCAGCAGCTGACATAGCTCTGCTTACAAGAAACTAGTTTCCTCTTAAAATTGAAGAAATGAAACAGGACAGATCTTAAAACCCTGTCGCCCCCTGCTGCTCAGAGAGCTGAGGAATGACTTGTCTGAATTAGAGTTCCCCATTAGTGATGGTGTAAGTGGATTTCATGCTCTGCGCTCACCTCAACCTGATGAGACTCCGTCTTGATCTGCAAAGCCTCTCTGCCAATTTCCCTCACAGATCAAAGCTTAATGGGCCATTCAGGAGCTAGACTGCTCTTCACTGGCCCTACAAATAATAATTTCTATAAGCCTGGGAATTTTATCCACAGGTATTCCCCACTCTACAGCCTGATAATTCACCTCTAATTACTGCTGCATGAGCACCACCATTCTCTCAGGCTCAATTCCATATCCTTTCTCCTCTGTGCTACTTGGTACATCAGAAAATCAATAGATGGCTAAGGCAAGCTCTCCCACTATTATGCCTTTGCCAGATGTAGTCTTCCTTAGCAATTCTAATGCTTGCTTCTATTTGCTTTTCCCAGCCTGTGAGCTGCCGTTTTTATTCCCTGTGCCTGATCTGATTCCAGACTGTTGCAGACTTGATCTCAGGTCTTTTTTGTGGATGCCCTTGAATGAAACTCTTCTGTGGCTATGTGAGACTTCAGAATCTTGTCACAGATTTTCAAGTCCTAATTGCGTAACAAATGGTGGTGTTGTTCCACAATTAACCTTCAGTTGCATGGCATCACTTCTTACACATGATAATGACATTTGTACTTATATCATTCTATGTATAGTTTGATTAGGTGATTTTAATACAATTACAGAAATACACAGTAGAAAATTACCAGTAAAATTATGACTGGGTAACAATTAGACTTGGATATAAAAAACATTTTGGATAATGAGATATTTCTTACTTATCCTTATTTAAAATGCATAAAGAAAAAAAAAAGAATATATATATATATATATATATATATATATATAAATTCTTTCCTGTAAAAGGGATCACTTTGTGAGATCAAATGCTTCTTATATGCATTCTCATTTTAGTAGTCATAGATAAGGTTTAACAGTTCTAAATTTAAAGCCCGAAAAATAAGCTAGTTAAGTTGGTAATTTTGAAAACTATAGATTTCTAAAGAATTTCCTCTGAGTAAACCAAGGTCATAATCTCATACAGGGAGTTTTAAATTAACAAAAGATTGGCATACATTAGCATACATTAAAGTGGCAACATTTACATCTCAAGTCCCAGTCAACGATATTTGTGGGGGTTTTGTGTAATTTTTCCTACTATGTATATGCATGTCTTGAGCTAGAAACTATTAAAAGACCAGGTGGGTACTGAAACAATTCTGATGCATTTACGTATGGATAAAGAAAGCTTTAGTATTCTGCTTGGATAAGACTTTCTCTATAAGATCAGTACAAGGAGTAATTACCTGCCTGAGAGAATTTCTGAAATCGGTTTACCAGCAAACTGACTGTATCCTATTATTTCCTCTAGCACTCTCAAGACGTGTTTTGTGTCAATGCATCCTGCTCAAACAAGCAAGATCACACTGAAGCAAAGGATCTTGCCTAAAAGGTTAAGATTTCAGTGCTGAAAGGAAATGAGTGACCACAGGAGACTGAACTGCCTCCATCCTTCATCAGCTCCACAGGAGGAGCATCCCAGCTCCTTGCTGACCGACTCCTTCCTTAGGCATGCTGGACAGCCACCTCTTGGTCCCAGCTGTGTACAAAAAGTCTAAAAACTGCTTCTCTCTCACCATGTGTTAGCTGCAGGTGAGAGCAACTTAATCTCCAGTTAGTTGTCACAAGGCAGAAGTTAATTTCTATTTTTTTTCCGGGCAGACAATCATTAGAATGGCATGAGTTGGAAGGGACCTTCAACATCACCCAGTTCCAATCCCCTGCCAAGGGCAGGGACAATTTCCTGTAAAGCAGGTTGCTCAAAGCCCCATCTAACCTGGCCTTAAACACTTCCAGGGATCGGGCATCCACAGGTTCTCTGCACAACATGTTCCAATGCCTCATCACCCTCTCAGTGAAATTTTTTTCCTAATATCTAATCTAAACATCTCTTCTTTTAGTTTAAAGTGATTCTGCCTTGTCCTGTCACTACATGCCCTTTTAAAAAGTCCCTCTCTAACTTTCTTGTGAGCCCTCTTTGAGTACAGGAAGGTTCTGTAAAGTCTGCCTAAGCTTCTCTTCTCCAGGCTGAACAACCCCAGCTCTCTCAGCCTGTCCTTACAGGAGAGGTTCTCCTGCCCTCTGATCATTTTTGTGGCTTCCTCTGTACTCACTCCAACAGATTCACTTTTTTCCTGTGTTTGGTGCTCCAGAGCTGGAGAAATTGTATAAATTACAATAGTATTTGTGGATTTTGGGGTTTAAGCTGTAAATGTGAAATCTTTAAAGCAAAATAAAAGGGAAAACACCCATCAATAAATCTTACAGAGTAAAGAACACTAGAGCATGTATAAAAGGGAAAACTTTAATTGACAGGGCAGCACTAAATGGGACTAAATCAAATGGAACTGTAAGGGCACAATTTCAGCATATATACTGTGAAATACTGAGGATGAAACAACAAGAATATTTGGAACTGATCTATTCTTCATTCTTTTTGAAAATATTACATTGTTTTATAAAAGTGGGAAGATTTTTTTTTTTTTTTTTCTTTTTTTTTTTTTTTTTCTGAGATTAGTGAGATATTAATGAAAATGGATAGTAGTTTCCTGGCTAAGGTATTACAAACTCATTGTAAGTAGCAGGTGCCTCATTTCTGGATGTACAACCGTAGACTCTTCCTTTGAACTGAATTTCACCAAAATTACTCAGAAAATATATTTTGAAAATCAAGTCCTTTCAAGAGTCTCCATTTGTGTAAACAAAAATTAAAGCAGCTGAAAACACCAAAGAACTGTTTTGAAGCATGTCCCAAGGCTTAAAGGGCATTTCCTTGCTCTTTAACAGTATAGAACTTACATCTGGGAAACCAAGGAGTCTTTCCTCCAGTTAAAATTAGTCAAGGCAAACCAGGAAGGCAAGTGCCAGAATTTTTAAAATTATTTATTTGTACTTACTAACACATGCTTTTCTTTTTGTTGCATGTGACTTAATATTCCTTAACTAAAAGGATAGGTATGCCCCAGATGACTTATACGCAAGGTTCTTCGCCAGCCTCATGGTATTTGATCTTTAGTTAGATGAAGCATTGTAAAGGACTTGCTAGGCCTTTACCAGTAAAATAGCTACTTTTTAGTGGAAATACTAAGAACATACAAGAAATCAAATATATTAAATCACTGCATCTTGACAGACTGTAATGCCCTCAAGGACTATGCAGATAAATTGACAGAATAATGAATATTCTGGTGAAAGAAAGGTTAAAATTACAGAAAAAGCATTGTGAAAGTTCTGTTGAAATTATTAAATTTGTTATATACTCTATAAAGCCAGTTATCCTGGCTATAAAGAGTTTATTTTTTATTCTACTTGAGTGAAAAACAATTTTTCATGACTTATTTAAAATGAACAGACAGCAAGTGAATAAACCTTTTCCCTGGGTACATGTGAGATCTGTATCATTAAAAAAATATATGAAAATGATTAAGAATTATTTTTAGGAGACACATGAAAACCACAGGGAAATCTTTTTGTATTGCAGTAGGACTAAAGTACTACCATCTCTATTATTTACTTCCATCAGGAAACCGCTGAGCTAAAGGAATAGGTCAAGAAATGGATGAGTTTCATGAAATTTTGGATCAAAAACTTTCAGACTTCCTGGAGGTTATATTGCAAGCTTGTGGACTGTGCTGTAAACTTAAACATTGTCATACATTTTGCCAAATATTTTAGATGCACAACAGAATTTTGACTTTTACAACTGCTGTACAGCAAAATCAATGGTATCTTAACTGATTTTTCCATCTATAGGAGAATGCTTAAGTATTTTATTTTCAACAGTGTCACCTTCTTACAACACAGGAGACCCAAAGAAGATTTTTTAATTAGCTCTTTTTCTATAAAATTAGTATTTTCTTTTCGCATTCTAGCCTAATCATACATGGGTCACTAAAATTAATAAACTTTGGGATATCAGCTTTTAGCATTAAGAATTCTGGTGTGTCAGAACACCAGTGTTTAAAAAGAGAGAAAGTTAGTATCTACCTGTTTATCCATTAAATGTCTTCCAGGAATTTTGTTTGGCAAAAATACAGGTGTTACTTTGGCTGATTTCTCCTCAGCTTTCCAACAACCTCAAATCATGCTGATTGTTTCAGCAGGGGAACACAGGGACCATTCTTCAATTCATCCTTTCAAAATCAAAGAAAAAAGCATTTCTGAATATATTATGTAGCAAAAAATTATCTTCCAATTTGCTCAGAAGTGACCACATGCCATGAGTAGTGAATATTCTTCATAAGGCTAAAATGTGAAGAACTATTTCTATCTGTTACATTTTGATTGTTATCATCACACCTTTCAGTGGTCTTTGAATACATTGCATTCCTTTAGAGTTGCACACCTGAAAAGACTGAACTTTCATTTTTATTTTAATGCCCTTTCTTCATAGGAGAGATGAAAATAAATGCCATCCAGAGCAAATCTACCCCACAAGAAGAGGCTATAGTCTAAATTAAACTCATCACATAAATGTTAAATATGAGATGTAATGGATATTTTTCAGACTGCTTTCACAAAAAACCTAATGCAGCATCTAACTCTGCTTTATACCATGGTCTGCCTTCATTTTCACTAAGGCACTGTTCAAAGAACTGCTTATAGTTCCTGCCACAGTTCTGTTTCAGGCAGAGTGAATCCTCAGTTTTGGAGAGTGACACGAGTTCCAAAGCTGCCATCTTTCCCTGCCAGGACCACAGGGTCTACATAGGCTCAGGCAAGCTGCAGAGCTGGGAGCAGGCTCATGGCAGCCCAGATTGTCACATCCAGTCCACAAGTACCCCGTGCAAATGGCTTTACAGAATGCTGCTCTTAGCCAGAGCCACAGACACAAAACAGGGATGGAGACAGGTATCACTTCTGGGCTACATTCACCTCTGGACTGTTACAAAGAAAAGTGAAGGTCTCTCTTTCCATTAGATTCTTTTAGGCATGAATGCATTGGTATGTGCATATTTTGAGTCAATGTCTGAGGGAAGTGCACAGGATGGCAGGAGAGAAAATTATTATAAAACAGCAGAAAATGCACAGTGGCTACAATTTTATATTTCCCCATTTTCTGAATAATCACTAAAAATAATTCTGAAAATCTAATTTAAAGAAATATGTGCACAGAATTTGTTTAGGATAGAAATTATATTGTGTGGTACTTTAGACATGCAGTATAATCATATGCAGAACCATGGTTTTAAGATACGATTTTATTCAAAGATGGACATTTGAAGTGTAAATGGAAAATTTTCACACCTTGCTGAGACTGTTCTGCAGTTTCAGGGACAAAAAGCTTCTCTGAAATGTTTCACATAGATCTTTGTTGTTACAGGGGAATCTTTCCTGTTGAAAAATGCGCATTTTAAATTTAAGTATACAATATAATAGTATATAGAGCATAGAACATAACATCATATTGTAATATTGTTGCAATTTTACTCACTGGATATTGTAATAAAATTAGTGATGTAATTATATTAAACATAAAAATTCTGGGAAGCTATGTTCTGTGACAGAGATAGCGATTTCCTGTTCTTCAGTTAAAAAGGAAAATTCAGATATGCCAGAAGCAAGTTTCAGAGAAAAACTGACTTGTCCAGTTCTTGGTAAAAAATAATTAAATAAACATGAAAGAAGAATAAATCCCCTTATAAAACACTCATGAAAGACTTCATATCCTGAAGTTGCTCAATTTATGTAAGGGGTGACTTTTGTTTTAACATCTGCCAGTCTTCATTGTCATACTGCAGAAACACATCTTTATGTATAAGCAGAGAAAAAGGCTGACAAGGTCTTTGCCAATATGGAAATCTCTTCTTTGATCTTTTTGCCACAAAGGGTGATGAAAAAACAACACTAATTCGCCTTTTGTACTTTATGGTTGATGAAGCATTACCAGTTGTCAGAGGATTTTTAAGTATTCATGAATACAAGTGCTCTACCACATAGATAATACAAGTGCACTTGATTATTTATAACCCAAGACATCAAACGGGAGGCTCTGAGCCAGACAAGTGTTTAGTTTACATTCTGGCTCTTTATTCTGTTTTGCTTTTTGCTTATTTGTTTCTCCATTGCCTTCTGTTCCTGAAACGAATTCATTGCTAAGAAGCATTTGTAAATCAAAGACCAGTCTCGATTCCTTGCTGTCTTTCTCTCTGTGTGCTGTTTTAAGCTGGCTGTGTTCTGCCCACTTGCATTTGAAGCTCCTCTTCAGCACTACCAAGTGAAGTGATGCCATTTTATACATTAAATAGTGGCTTTGTACTATGAAACTTGGACACTGGAAAAACAAGTGTCTTCATTAAAAACTTAATTTTAAATTCTTGTGAATTAATAATGGTCAAAAAATTTATAAAACCCTTAACATTGTTTTTATGGAATTCAAATATTCACATAATTTATAATGATATTATGGAAGATACTTGTTAGATGACAAAATGCAGGATATGTTGGTCAACAGCTGTGCCCATGATTTTCGTGGTGATACCATCCTAATATTTCTCGCTGTGCCTCTTGGTAATGCCTTTCACCTATAGGACTTCTATAGTCCATTTATAGTTGTCTATTTCCATGACATCTTAAAACTGAAATTCACAGCTCCAATCTTTAGTCAGCTTTCAAATAGCTTGGTTTTGCTTGCTGGCTGCAGCTCCATTATTAATCACCAAAATTAATTTCTAATGCAATCACATTAGCAATGCCAGAATCTTTCTTTTTATTTATTTGGGTTTATATCTTGAGCTTTTTGAAATTATTTCCCCCTTGTAGTTGATTGTTAAGAATCTTATATCATCTCACTTTATTTCCACTGATGCAACAGTACCCTTCATAACTTTTACTCTTTTTAACAATCTTGTCTCAACGCTGAATTTTTTAAAAAATCCTGATTTTATTCAATTGTGACTTGCAACTTTTTGGTAGACTATCCTGAAGCTTCTTCCATAATTAGAGTACTTGAAAGCTCTCTCCCTGTGTTCTCTGTGTGCTCTCCAGTACTTTAAATGGTACAAATTTTCACTGCAGCATTTTTTGTATCATCAAAAGTGTTTAGATGAGTAAATGAAAGCATCCAATTTGGATCTATAGATTTATTTCAGGATAACACATATGACTAACTTATCTTTTGGAAATATTATTGCTATATCAAATTTGTTCAACATTAGCTAATGAGTGTAAAATTATTTAAACAGGAGCAGAGGGAAGTGAGAAATTACAACCAAGAATGAAACTGATACATGACAAGATGTAAGCCTTCACCAGGACCACATATTTTTAACTTTAAAAACCAAAAGAGTTTTTCTTCTTATCTATAATGTTCATTAAAATCTATTCATATTTTTGCCAAGTTTTAACATTTCATTTGTATTTACTAATGTGCCACATTCCATTGTATTTTATTTCACATGTAGACCATTTTTTCAGACCTCTTTATAAATTATCTTGCAGTGCCTGAAGACAATCTGTTCTACAATCATTCTAGAAAACAACTGCTTAATTAGTTGGCTGTATCTCCTCATCCTATATCCATTCCTGGCTTTGTCTCTGTTGAGGTTTAACTCAACCAGCAACTAAGTACCACACATCTGCTCACTCCTCACCATCAGGACTGGGGAGAGAATTGGAAGAGTTAAAGTAAAAAAAAAATCATGGGTTGATATAAAGACAGTTTAATAGGGAAAACAAGAGCTGTGCATGTAAGCAAACCAAAACAAGGAAATAATTCGTTGCTTCTCCTGAGCAGGTGTTCAGCCATCTCTAGGAAAGCAGGACTCTGTCATGCATATCATTTGCTTGGGAAGACAAATGCCATCTCTCCAAAAGCTCCCCCAGTTTGTTCTTCTCCCCCCTGCTTTACGTTCAGCATGATATCTGGAATATCTGTTTGGTCAGTTGAGATTGGCTGTCCCAGATATGTTCCTTCTCAGCTTCTTGTGCAGCCCCAGCACACTGGAGGGGTGATACAAGATGCAGAAAAGCCCCTGATACTGGGCAAACATCACTTGGCAATAACAGAAGCTTCTCTATATCATCAACACCTTTTCCAGTACAAATCCAGACACAGTCCTATACTAGTCCCTGTGAAGAAAATTAACTCTATCTCAACCAAAACCTTATGAAGCTCACACAAAGCATAATTTTGACGATGCTTTGATAGAGCTCATTCTCTACACAGCATTGTGAGTAGTGTTGGGATCTTCTGCTTGGTATTTGGCCCTTTTAAACCCAGCAGAGATTACTACACAGGCTGAAGCTGAAAAAGCTAAAGGCAGTGGAGATGAAAAGCCAGAAGGAAGGAAAAATAAAAGATGATAGTAAGGAGAAAGGTAGTGTAGTTACCACAACAGGGTAATTATGCTACCTGAGTTAACAGAGAATAAGAAATAACACATCTGCAATAATATATGAGCCCTGAAGAGCTAAGCAGGGGAAGGAGCAAAAGATTCAGCTCAGAGAAAGCAATCCTGCATATAGACTCCATGCAGCATCTTATGAACATGGAGTACATGACTGTTTGGTGATTGCTACTTTCAATTATATATGTAGCTGAGCCTTTTAAATTTAAACTTCAGAGATAACTTACAGATGAGCATTAAAAAGATGTGTAGATCTCCATGTGTGTGCTATGTGTTACGCTTTGCAGGGCAGCTCTCTCAGCAGCAGTGTGTGAGCTGAAAAACTGCCCGGATTAGATACTGATGTGAACAATAGTCCAATAACATCCATAGCCATGGGAAAAAGTAACTGTGTGTGGGAAGGATTAGTGTGGCAGCAGCTGGTGGTGTAGCTGAGGGCTGCAGGAAAGCTTTTGGAGTAGAGCTGCATTGCTTGCATATTGATGGTTTAGCTTGCATATCCAGACCTGTATCCTGGGGCTACAGAAATCAAAATTCCTTAAAGTGCTATGTAGGACAAAGAGATTTATTGACCATATCTTCAGCATCTGAATAAACACACTTTCTCTCAAAATCTTAGATTCCTCCCTGGCATGCACAATGCCTAGTATGACAGAGGAACGTTTTTCCACAGATTTTCTAGTTCTTTCTTCTGAATCTTTTTCTCTTGTCAGGACTCACAAGAATGTTCTCAAGCCATTGAATATGCACAGCCCTTGTCCTCCTGACTTCATACTGTTTTGCACACAGTATTGTAAATGGGGGATACTCCTGTTCTGCCTTCTTCACACCCTCTCTCCCTCCCTCCTTCTCTCTCTCCCCTTCTCCAGGGTTAGAAAGACCTGCAGTTGTCTCCTTAGATCAAGGAGTGGCTTGTCTCCAGCAAAGATCTCAGGTAAATTCTATTGACCTGAGATCTATCTGGAGAAACAGTATCTAACTGGATGTGCTTTAAATTTAAATCGAGGAGGAGAAGCCTACTGCAAATGGCTTTGGAGAGGTACTTAACAGGGCCACCAAATAAAGTGGGAAGAAAGGAAATTTGTCTCAGAAGACTTTTACCTTTCTTTTTAACTAGGTGTGCTAAGCTTTCCAAGCAGGTTAGTCAATCCTAATAAAAGGTGAAAAATCCTAGGAAGTGTACACAGCATCAGAGGAAATGGAGTCTAGTGTATTTACTTCAACAAAATTCATCCACTTAACAAAGCCATATATTTCTGTACAAGCAAAAAACCATTCAGAGCAGAGATGTGTTTAGGTTTATTACACTGAAAATATTCATTGCTAGCAGATTACATTTACAGATACAAGTTTTTATGTCCTGCTTTAAGGCACAATTTAAAACATTATTTTCAATATTTTATTTCTTGCTGGAGACAATAATAAACTTTAAAAAGCTTGAAAGCTAGCTATAGTGCTTGATTTAACTTTGAAAAAGCATATCTGTTCATCAGGGATGGAAATAGTAATTTTATTAAACCTGTAATTTGGTGATGTTTACAATTCAACCTATACTGTTTATAAATATGATATTAAATGGTCAAGCAACTACATGCAGAAATTCCATAATATTGCTGCCCAGTAATTTTAATGTCCTGCCATTGCCATCTTCAATACAAACACAAAAAGTGTTCTACATTCAAAATAAAGCTGCATTCACACAGTTTATTGTCTTTCACTTGCACATTATGATGTGACATCTTTAAAACGTTCACAGAATTTTGAAATGTATTAAATGTAGCTATGTACCTTGAAAGATACTAAGCCAATTTCTGTCTCAGCATAAGTCAAATAAACTCGAAATAATAAAATATTGCAGGCAAATAGGGTTAAAATTATTTTAAACAGGTAGAATTATTCTCTCCCCTAAGAGAATATTTCTACAGGGAAACAAGCTGTAACTCAGTCAGCACAGTGAGTTCATTTACAAGCAAATATTTTTTGTAAATGTGCTAAACAATGAAATGCAAACAAAACCCCTCCAGAATACAACAAATATAAGGAAGAAAAATAAAGAGAGAAAGAAACAACTGAAAGCTCTGAGAAATTCTTAGAGACAGAAATGTTCCCTGAACCTCTTGTGTTTGCCTTGCAGGTCTCTGGCTCTGCCAAGGAATGAAGGATGGCTTTGAATGTTGGCCGGTTTGTGTTTCAGATGGTTGATGCAGTCCAGTTTAGCTTTTTCAGTAACAGAAGCTGGGGATATAAGACCTTGCACCTTAGCTTCCCAAACTTGCAAACTCTGCTTCACTACTGGAAAAAGAGAGGATAAAAAGGGTTTTTATCCATAATTATTCATGGCGTCATTTATAAGATGGGCTACTGATGGGACAGTACACTAATGTATGTGTGAAAAAGAACCACAAAGTGTCTTGAAAGAAGACATGAAAAATGTTTTGGAAGGGAAAAGAAGAACAAGCTGTCCCTCAGTTATAATACTTATGTGTCCGTGCCATGGCCTGACTCTTTACTTTGAAAAAGAACTGAGCAAAAAAACCTCTCTGCACTGAAAACCACACATTTCTAGCCAAAAATTCTATTTTTCATAGTAACTAGAAGGCCCAGGTAAAGCTAGTCACCTCTTCTTCAGTCTTCACTCCCATCTGGGAATACAGGCAAAAGTTACAAACTGTCTTGTCCAGTTTTATCCCAGGTGTAAAGGTCATTCCATTTCCTTATCAATAGGCACATAAATTTGTTTTTGTCAAAAGGTATAAAATACAAAGGAAAAAAGATGTAAATTTTAAAGCATGGTTTTAAGGGATTTAATCTTCATTCAGAATAAATATAGGTACCATTTTCTAAGTGCCTGATTTACTGTTGCTGAGCAGATCATGACAGAGAATACAGAACACTTAGAATCAAAGCTGTATGGAACCAGAAAACAGTGTGAGGGGACACAAGAAGGGAGACTGTTGTCTCAAAGCCACTGAGTCACTTGGAAGCCTTTCATGAGACTGTCTGCAGTTGCTGAAGCCATGGCAGATGGGACACCCTGCAGTGCCATATGCTACCTGTAGCAGAATACCTTTCACAGCTGGAACTTTCTGGCTTGTACAGATAATTACATCGTGTGGGGCAGAGCCATGTGCTCTGATGACACTGGTGGAACTGTGGTGGCTGCAGGGGAGAAAAGGAAATGGCTCTTTGGCTGTGAAAAGTAAAGAAATATATTTTCACGTGAGCAGTAAAAGTATTTGGTTGTGCAGTTTCCTTTAAATAGGGATGCAGTGTGCAAAGCAGTGCTCTAAATTACAGTGGGCATTGCTCTCTGAAGCCAGCTGACATGCAATCTCAAAAAAGAATCCTGAAATTATTCCAGTGGCACTGAAAGGATTAGGGAGATGAAGCACAAAGTGACAACAAAGATTTATACTATTCTACTCAGTAGCAGTGTAGCTAAGTAACAGAATCTCTTAAATATTCAGAAGTGTCACAAACAGAGAAACCATTTCTAGAATACATGTGTGTATAAACACTGTGAAACAGGGTACCGCACAGGAAAACTGCACTGTGATGTCACCACTCTATCATCACAGTGGGATCACTCAAAATCACTAGAAACTTTACCTCTTATTTCTTTACACACTGAGTTTAAAGAGAACACACATAAAAGTTTTCTGCTGAGTTATTAAGGCTAGGGTTTGTTTTTTCTTTTAAAAATTCTTTATATCTAGCAGTAATAAATAGATATAAGAAGTTTGGAAACTATTATGACAGCAGGAAACATTTATTTTGCAAAAACATTCTTTAGGGAGCCACAGGCATTCAAATTTTGGCAAAAACTCTAAGAATTAAATGGCAGATTTATCACCATAATTGGAAGAAGTAGATATAACTTTTAATATGTATCTTCCAATATGGAATTGTAGAATCCTGTATTTGTTACTTTCAATAATTTCTTGATCAACAGGTCCTCTGTTTACAAGTCAAAAGATGATTTTACCCATTGTGAATCCAGAAATTCATTATAGGTCTAAAAATCAATTTTCTGCTGCACCCTGTAACATAAAAAAGGTTTATACCTGCACATATTTCCTATGTGAAAAAAGAGCATTCAAAAATATGTTAAATCTTAAATGGGTACCTATTTGAAATTTTGTGACATACCAAAACTTCTAACAATTACTAACAATTGGTTGGAAACTTCTCCACGGTGTACTAATCTTCTGACATGACTTTTTTCCCTCTGGTTGATAAAACAATGTTTATGGTTAGAAGGTCAGATCAGCTGTTGTGACTTTAAAAATAAATGGATTCAGGCTTGTTTTTCTGCTCAAAATTAAAGAATATAAACCCAAATGAAAAATATTCTATAAGGAAAAAAAAATGCAAAAAAGGTGGAAAATAACACCTGTAGCTGCTGTATGGAAGTAAAATAATGTTCCTGTAAGTCTATGATATTTGCTGAGCAAGAATGAAGAAGTCCTATATGAAACTAAGTCTGAGCTTAAAAGGAAGTTTTATACTGGTGGGGGGTTGTTTTGGTGTTTTTTTATTTTGCTTCATTTGTTTGTTTGGTTTATTTGTGGCTAATGAAATTTTAATAAACTCTTAAGCAGTCTTTTAGACAAAATAACATGGAAGTTTATGAAAATGAGAGATGTGGAAGCAATAAAAATACATTTAATAAGTAATACCGCTTCACAGTTGTAAACTTATTTCAGATGGATGTGAGGAAAATTTTTACTTGTTAAATATACACCATGTAGTTAAAAAACCATCCTGTATAGCTTCTTTCATATGGTAGGAAAATGTTATTAGCATCTGCAGCACATATTTGACTGCAAATATGAAGAATTACAGAAAATCTGACCATTTTACTTATCCATGATTATAAATATCCCATTTGATCCACTTATTTCCAGAAGGAACAATCTGACTACCTGATGCAAAATGTTATGCATCTCTAGAGAAATCATTAGATTAGTATTCCTACACTGACCTTCAGGTCACAGAAGGTTTACTGCTCCTGATAGCATAAGTGAGATCAATGAAACAGTGAACTATTTTAGGGGGCTAACACTTTCCATGAAAATTCCTGTTATTTACAGCAACCAAGACACATCACTACCAGCAAAATATTTGAGTTGCTAGCCAATAAATGTATGTATTGCTCATATAGTCTTTTTTTAATTTCACCTTGCATTCCTCATTCTAAAAATCAATTGTCTTCAAAGGTATCATGAAGCAAGCATTTTGATTAGTTTTAATACAAGATCAATAATAGGGTATTAATGTTTCAAGATATTTAATTGGCTATTATTTCTTTAAATGTGTTAGAAATCTTAGAAGAAGGCACTGAACTGAATGTAAAGCATCTTATGCAACAGTGTTTCAGCTTAGTTGGTTTTGTAGTTTATATGATATTGTAGCAGTATTTTCAACACATTGAGCATTAAGAACACATGAATTTTGACTGTATTTTTCTAGTCAGTGAATAGCTTGAGGGTGACCTTGGTGGTGAAAGCATTCCCAGCTCTTCATTACACAGATCTCCAAATGAGTGCACTGACTACTGTGTTCAATGTAATCCATGTTGTAGTAGCTACTATCCACCTAAACAGCTGGAAGAGGAGAAGGCAAAAATAGAGAAGGGAATCAAAGGAAAAAAAAAAAAAAAGGAACTGACAAGAAAAGAAACAAGTTCTGCATGATGATCCTGATTTATCATTCATCAGTCTTGTGGTGAAGAATGAAATTAAATCAGAGTTAGTAAAATAGGATTAAAGGTTTGAAAGTTTCTTCTTGGATCAAAGGATATACTGGAGGATTACAGGCTCGTTTTGCCACTGAGTAAATATATTTATTTTCTTTTTTTTTGAAATTAATATTAAAAATTTTTGTTTCATGCAAGCACCTCTGCAAAAAAATTATAGGCAGAATGGGGTATCAAGATCCTGCCAGTATCCAAAATGTCTTCATTTTTCATCTGGAAGAAGAATAATTTTTGCTAAGAACAAGCATTCAATCCTGTATACTTGAGCTGAGGCTGAAAGTCAATTACAGACTGTTACAGACTGTTGTGGTGAGGATTTTTGTAAATGAGATGCTTTACATTTACATACATGTATAACATTAAAAGCATAAATCTTTACTTTAGCATTTCAATAAAGCAGCAGAGGATTTTCAGAGGAAGTTAGTTTCCAGATATTAATGAACAATATACCTTCATTTCTGAGAAAAAGACCTCTTTCACATCTAAATACTGACAAGTTATGCATATAACCTAAGGCACCATGTTTTGAAAAATACCATTCCTACTGTTAGGTTTTACAGCCCCCCTCCCCTGTCCCATCCCTGTCAAGGATTTAGTGCCCAAAATAACAATATATATATCATGCTGCCTTAAGTTTTAGCTTTCATATTTTCCAGATTCTGTACTGCATTAGTATATAACTCTGAACTTCATATAAAGTGTTAACAAGTTCTCTTCACAGTTTTGTCAGACAAAACAATCCTTTTCCAGCCCAAGAACCAAGGACACCATTACAGCTTCAGGCCCAAAAAGTATAAACAGCAGCAAACAGGAGAGCAATCTGGGAGGATGGAACTTCATAACCTGAAGCTGTAATTGGACAATTAATCCCAAAATGTAAATGGACAAAAACTTATAAGAGTGTGAAAACTCATGACCCATTGTCCATCTTGGGTGTAGCCATGGCTGGGCTCTTGTACTGCCCAAGGTGTATCCTTTGAAGGCCTTTTAATAAATACCTGCTTTATTCCTTTAACAGTGGCCAACCTCTGTTCTAGGTAGCCTCTCAAGGCATCAATCAGGTAGCCTGAAGTTCAACCATATATTAAATTAACTGGATTTGAGATCTGGAAGCAAAATGGTATCAAAGACAAGACTTCAGCCTGAAGCAGTTCTACTAGTAAAGTTTTCCCAGGTGCTGACAAAAATATCTGTGCTTGGCAGGGATGTATAAATATGCACTTCTGTTTGATGGATGACTCAGGGCTGAATGAACTGTTTATCATTTCTTATTTGAAAGTATTTGAAATATTCATGTCTTATATTCTGACATAGGGGGTAAATTCCTAATCTCTGCACCAAATCGTTTCCTTTCTTCACAGTTTTTCATTGAGGAACTATGCCATTAAAAAGGATACAGATAAATGTGTTTCACCATTTTTTCCCCCGTTAGACATGATGGGCAGAAAAGAAATTCTAATTCAAACACAGCTCATTTTTAAAAGCTTACTTGCTCTTAGTATCACATTGATGCTAATGCTTTATAAATTTAATATGTGAAATAGCTTTGTCATAAACCAGTACCTTCATTTTGTCTTTTATTTCACTTAAATATTTTCTTCAAGAGCCTTATGCATAAATAATGGTAATATTTATATAGTGGTCAAAGGTTTTTTCAATATTTTCCCATGCCTGGAATAAATCATGGAACATTATTCTAGATGGAGGGAAAAAATAGGCCTGATATAACCTTCTCTCCACATAAAAAGTGTATGTAGTATAGTCTATGAAACATATTTGTAGTTGATGGTGGATTCCTAATGTCTGGAGCCTAGAAATCTAGATATAGAAGATGCACAGATTCTGGTGGTTTGGCCTTTGATCTGTATGCATGTGATGATGAAACAACAGCAGCCCCTCTTCTGCCCTAATCAGGCAAAAAATTGACTAAAACAGCAAATCCCTATCAGTTAATGAAAGAGTATTTTCAACTGAATAACATATGTGAGGAGAGATATGATGGTGTCATCTCTAATTAGCCAGGTGTGATCTCCATGCTACCAAAACCAGGTAATTTTAACAATTTATCAACAACTGAAAATCTGACGGTCCAGTGCCATTGCATCTTGCTGCTGCTGTTTGCTCCCTAGGCATACCTGCCATAGCTTATGTCTTGTTTGAACCAGAAAGCCTAACGCAGCTCTATATTTATTTAGACTTACTAGTGAGCAAGATTATGAGTCAATATCTCACTAATACAGCTCATTACTCTTCTGTTGTGCACAATTTGACAGGTACCTTAATGCTGGGGGTGGTTCTACAACAACAAACCTGTGTGAGTGTTCACACGGCACATAGGCCATCTCACATCATCAAAATGGAGATATTTTTCCTAATCTACCATTTGTAAAGGTAAAACACACAAGTTTTTGTGAGGCACTCAGATACAAACCTGAACAGGACAGGCCTTTGCCAAGGGGTCAGAAGTAAAGCCCATGAAAGGACGTGAATTCTTTTGAAAGTTAATGGATGAATAGCCTAAGCCACACAGGGTCCTAAATAAATCTATACAATTAACACATGGTGACAACCAGAAAAAAATTGTTTTGTCTGCTATACATTTTAAAAGGGCACATCCTGGAAATGAATTAAGGTAGGAGAGAAGGATTACATAAAATATCTTTGTAATTCAATAATTGTATTTTTCCAAAATAATTTTTCTTTCTTCAGCTCAAAAATATATTCAGTGATTTACTCCAATGAAAATCTTTTTTTTTTTTCTCTACCATTGAAACACACTTGCTAATTGTTTTCACTAGAGGACAAATTGTGCTTAATTGCACCTGCATCTTAGGTCTGTTCTTTGCACAAATGTGTGCAGAAAAGTGAAGAAACCTCTGTGCTCCATCATTTTGATGTCTATGTTAACAAAGAATTTATGCATGGAAAAAATGACAGAAAATAATTTTTAGTTTCATTCCTCACCAGTATTCTGTGTGTTTGTGCATATATATGTATATGTGTGTGTGCACATATAAATGTGTGTTCTTCAAAGACCTTGGAGACTGTAGAGCTGTTTCTCTCACATATTCTCACTCTTCATTCCAGTTGCAGTTGTTTGGAGTTTTTTTTTTTATTCTCTTAAATCACAGAGGTGATACCACAGCCACTGATAGCCTTGGTAGTGGCCAGCAGCTTGTCCATCTTGGAGCTGACTGGTGTTGGCTCTACTGGACATGGGGAAAGCTTCTGGCATCTTCTCACATAAGCCACCCCTGTAGTCTTTGCCAGTGCCCAATTCAACTTTTCCGAGTGCACTAAAATGCATTCATCCCAGTGCTTCACTCCTAGGCATTAGATAAATAAAAGAAAAGCCATATGCAAGTGCCGGTTTGCAAATAAATTTCCATTTGGAAACAGCTAAGACAGTTTCCTAAAGGCTGACAGATGCTGCAAGGGAATGAACAAGCATCTGGTCTATCCAGACAACAGATATTCCAAAACCTACAATCAATCAAGTGCACAGCCACACTGGGTGTGGGGGACACCCGATTTTGTGGTCGGTGAAAGGGGAGTTTTTGTTGCATTGGCAGATCTATGTCACTGAAAAACAAATTGCAATTTTGTTTCTGCTATGAAACAACAGCCAACAGGGTTGGTACAAAAAATAGAGAAAGCTAATAGAATAAAAAGTGTATCTTTTTCTCAGCAGTTTCATTAATATTTGGAAAATCAGCCAGTGCAGTACTTTCAGTGCAGGTTGAGAAGTTTATTAAAAAAGGAAAAGGAGCCTGCAGCCACTAACAGACCCTACTAATTACTTCTTTCAGGGGTGGCCAATATTCTACAACCATGCTCATTTAAGATTTGACATGCTATTCATGGAATATTTAAAATTCCAGCAGTTGGGTCAGGACAGACCATGTGTACTTGCAAAGGGAAGCCACAGGAATTGATGTAAAAGTCCAGCCTAACCTGACCATTGCAAAGCTATGCTAGTTATTCAATGGCAGCAAATCACTATCAAAAAAACAAATAAATAACCATCGTCCAGAGTGTAGTATAGACATATTCTGAGTGCAGGGAAGAAAGTGTGGACCAGGAGAAGCAAAAGGAAAGAAGAGAAGAACAAATAATATAGAGAGATAATAGATAAGAACTACCTGCAGCTGGTGCTTCAATATATGCTGCAACATATCTAACCTATGTATATTTAAAACGTTCAGAGTTGCAATCAGTGTGGGTTGGAGCAGAGAAAAATTTTGCTCTGTTGCAGCATCTGCTGGCTGCCTCAAGGAGGGCCATTTGTTTGGCTGAACAAATCTACGTCCACAGGGAGTTTTTCCCAGCAAATTTACTGATGCTGCCACTTGTGTTACAGAAACAAAACGGAGGAACAACTTATCACATGACACAGATGGCTACTGAAGGAATATGCCATAATAGTTTCTTGATATGAATTATGTGGACTACTGGTGTAGGTTCCAAAGTGACAACAAATCTCGAAGCAATAATTTAATTTAATTGAATTTTGTAAGGAATACACAACTACATTATGTATAATGTAGTAGCTTTTCCAGAAATTTCAAAAGTAATTCAAGGCTCTGCCTAATTACTTGTATGTCCTCCTAGGCCATCGAAAAATGCAGTATTTAATCACTTTTTAACTGCATGTTTAAGTGGGCTCTGCTCTTCAGTAACCCAGATATGGAAATTAATGTGTGCCAGCAAATTACATCAATTTATTTGCTGTGGTTTAATTTAATTAACTCATGATAAAAGAGATTGAGCTTAACATCTCTCCCTTTATGTACAAATAACCCCCCGGGTAACATATCACGTGAAACCAAATTATTGCACATAATAAAATGATACCACAAATAAAAATGTATTTCCTAATACAGTTATACTCAGAGACGAACAGTTAGTAAACATCCATTTGGCCCTGAGTCAGTAATCAGCACCACATCCTCGCTTATGGAATAATCTAAAGCATATGATCCCCAGTAGCAGCAGAAGGGGATGAGCAGGCCATGATGGTTCCCATTCCATTTGCTCCTTCCTTCTGGCCTGCTGATTGCAGCAGGAAAAGTGGGGGCTGCTACAGAGCAACTCCTTGGGGCACTCCCGTGACAGATCTGGGCTCTACACCAGCTCTCTATCAGATAAACTTCCAGCATTCCTCTGAAACTGCAGCCAAATGATTTGTGAACCCATCTGTTTGGGACATGCAGAAGCAGGTTTGGCATCCGTGAAATAAATGCCTCTCCATTTATTAGGAGCACTTGTCATTTCTATTGTAATGCAAGATAGGTTAGTGATTTCTTGTCAACAAACTCTAGAAACTGAATTAAACAGAGCTATTTCCTGTTCAAAAGAATTTACAATGCGTGCATTTTATGGCTGTTTTTTTACAGGACTGTTGAAAGAATTGACATTGGTATGAAATGGACATTTGAGCTGTGGAAGAACAGGAGTAGAAAGATGCCAAAAGGTAGAAAGGTGCCAAAGCATGACCGCCTGCATCCCAAGTAGCAGAGGCAGTCAGAAAGCCTGGCTGCAGGATATACAGCAGCCCTGGCACAAGGCTGTGTGAGGAATTAGACTGATTGGAGTCCATTTTCTCATGGCTTTGAAGAAATGCTCCTCACTGCTGTGTACTTCAGCCTCTTCTTATTGTGTTTTACCAATTTAGTTATCTTTATGAGTGAGCTAGAACTGACAACTGCAGTTAAATGAAAGGTGTTTCAAAGACTACTGCAGGGAGCCCAGTTTTTTCACTCCCTGAAACTCACCTTGTGATTCCTTGAATAAAGATCACTAAGACAGTGGTCCAAGCATAAGCAAGCTTAAGTAAAACATGTGCAGCATTAAAAGCAAGCAAGACAGATAGACAGATTATGCTTCTCTTCTATGCTTTCAATTCTCTCTCCTCACACTATCCCTAAATTTGTCTTCTGCATTTGCTTCCAGAAACACATACACCATCTTACACTGATTAAAAATACAAGCAAAATACAAATAATATCATTCTTTAACTTGCATGGCAATAAACTTGATGCTGGAAACAGTTGAACTGCAACTTGTTGTTATTAGAACCGTACATTTTTGGTCTTCAAGGAGTTAATGATGAGGACAGACAACAGCAATCATCCCTGAAGGGTTAACTGATGTAATAGCCACTTCTTGTTGCTCCAGTCACTGCTGCAGAATGTCATGATTTCATAAACTCATATATAGGATCCAAATAAATACATTGCCTTCTATAGGAAAGCAGGACCATTTATCAACCCTGAGGATATTGTCAGGAGAAAATAAGGAAAGTCAAGTGCAGTAATGCTCTTGATATACTGCCTGATGACACCAGAAGATGTAAAACACAGCTTGGAAAAAACAGATACAAACAAGAGGTTGCTTTTCCTCAAGGCTATCCCCCTCAGGGATGTATGAAATAGCCTTTGAGAGCACTGGAAAAGAGAGAGGAAAATTGCATACAGACATAACTGAGATAAAGTTCTTTTATCCTTTACCCTGAAATCATTTTGAGTACCAAAAATCAGCTCTTCAGGAAATGTCAAGTACATATTGTGTGAGTAAAGCAATTTTTTTCTTGTAGAGTTGGAACTGACACTGAAAGATTCTGTGCTTGCACTTGGATCAAAGAGAACTTGAAAGTTTGGGAACTCATCTGCAACTTTTGGGCAAAATAAAGTGTGCATGTCCTTGCCTTTGCAATGGGACAATGGAGCAGAGTAAAGTATTTGTTGAGACCATGGCTGAATTTTAGGTCCAGAAGATGAATAGGGTCAGTTATGTACAGTGATATTTCATATCCTTAGTGAATAGTACCTGCCCTACAGGGACCCCAAAGGCAGCAAGGTATGGATATTATGGGTGGATGGTTTTTAGCAGTGTCTGTTGTGATAGAACAAGGGCTAACCATTTTAAACTAGAAGAGTATCAATTTATATTAGATATAGGGAAGAAGACTTACAAAAAAGGTGATAACACATTAAAAGAATTTGCCCAGAGATATGGTAGATGTCCCATCCCTGGAAACATTCAAGGTCAGACTGAATGTGGTGAGCTGGACTAGAGGATCACTGAAAGTCCAACCCCACCTGTTCAATCATTCTATAAAAGGATCAGTAATTGAAGTCATAGATTTCTCAACATGTTTGAAATGTCCAAGACCCTGTATTAGTCTGTCCTACAGAATTAGTGTCACAATATGCTTCTTGACTGCTGCATCCCATAAAAGCTTTTTATGTTTTCCCTCATTATTCATTGTTAATGAGTATTATATACTCTTCTGAGAACTTTCTTTGGCTTAATATGATGTTCTTTACTTCACTACTGAGGTTGAATTTCACCCCTGATTTCCTGTAAACCATCTATAATTTGAACGTAGGAATAATTTAATTTTAGAAAAATTTCTAAATTCCATATATTTGAAAATTTTATAAGGAAAAAATATTGTTACAAAACAATAATTGATTCTCTTCAGTAACATTTTTTAGAAAGATTACATCTAACAATATGTTCTGTTATTGCTAAAGTGTTTGAGTTTTCAGTACTTAAAAAAAATCCTGTTTCATTCTGCGCCAATTTCCTAGGTTTCATCATGTCTAGAAACATGATGTTTTCCTGTTTTCAAGAATTCATATTGTTATATGGAAAATAAGAAAAGGATCATGCTCTAAAGAAAAACTGATCTTGACAATTCAAAAAGTGTTTTAGAATAATTACTCTGAATCATGCAAATATTCTGCATGATGGTTTATATTAGGGGGAACTAGGGAAAAAACAATTTCCCTGTTGCATGCCGGGTTGGTTCAATTAGGGGTTTTAATAAATGTTAGTTAGTTGTTTCGATGTACCCCCATTTCCCCCTCACAATGGTCTGCTCCAGGTTGCCATAGGAGCTTTCCCATGTCAGTCTTGTAGCCACCTCCTGTTCATTCCTGAAAGTTCTATGTCAGTCACCCCATCCTTGCAATCCCATTTGTCCCAGAACACTGTACCCACCTTTGTTATGTTCTCGTAGGCTGCCGTGGTCCACATCACTCCCCTGTCATCTGTCCCCATTGGGCGAGGAGGGCTTCTGCCCCTGTCTGCCCACCCCTTATTTAACCCCCATGCCTCCTTTGTTCAATCGTCATTTTGTCCATGCGCGCGCTTGGATACCACTGCTCCAGCCACAGCAGCGGCCACGCGGGAAATAAAAGTTCTCTAGCCACGCAGGCAAGGTGTGCCTCCCTCATCCTTTTGTCTCCTCTTAACATTCGGCCGCAAAAGCGACAAACCCACACGGAGGCTCAGCCCTAGATCTCCACACACGTGGCAGCCCTAGTCTCACGAAAAGGCAGCACCACTAGCCGGGCACCCCAGCTGCCCGAGGCTGGGGCGAAAAGAACAAAAGCCGCATTTCCCTACATTTTTAATTTTACAGAAATTGCAATAATTGATACCTCCAGCTAATGGTATTTAGGAACAGACAATCAATTGAAATTCCAGAATCCTGAGACATTTCTATCCTCTCTATGGTCTTGTGGTAGTTTAGTTAGATAGTGAGAACTAATTGCTCTATTTTAGGCAAAGTGAAGTAATAGACTTGTGAAGTATCACACTTATTTAGTTGCCTCTCGTTAGATTACTTTTTTCCTGAAAAGTTTATGTAGCAAACTAAGCCAAGAAGAGGGATGAGTCAATAAAACAGAATATTCAATGAGTGTTCCAAGCAGCTGAACAATCCTCTCAGAGCAGCTAATGATAATTACTTAATGTATGAATTTATTAATCTTTAACAATATAGCAAACACTTATTCTAATAGGTAAATGCACAGTGAATGTTGTTGGTTTATCTAATATATTAAACACTTCAATACATCTGCATGCATAACATATTAATTGTTGCATCCCGGAGTTTGGGTTTAGATTAGGGTTTTTAATTTATGTTAAAATAAGTCAAGTTCTGTAATCCCGCGTTTCCCCCGCATTGTTCCCCGCCGCGGTTTCTGGCCCCATGTTGCCTGTTGCCGGATTCTTACCCCTGTGCCGCTCCTGTAACCACCCTGCCGTCCGGCCCTGGGAAACCTCGTGCTGGCCACCCCGAGCCACACAATCCCGCTCAGCCCAAGGCTCGGTGCCCGCCCCTGCGGGGTTCTCTGGTTGGTTGCTGTTGCTGACATCACCGCCACGGCAGCCGCCCCTATTGGCCGGCAGGCCGTGGATCCTCTCGCCCCGCCCCTCCATAAAGCCCTATCCCGCCGGCAATCAGGCGCCATTTTCTCCCATGCGAGTGCCGGGAGCGGTCGCGTCTTTCCATCGAACCACGCCACGTGACCAATAAACCGTTCCTGCCAAGCACGGAGTAAATGGACAAATTCCTCACCTCTTTGCCGGATCCCTAGCGCACGGTAACAGAGGCTGGCCAGCCCACGCGCCCGAGACACAGAGCCGTGTCCGGGAACCCGCGGCAGCAAACCCCAGCAGCACGTGGAAGCTACGCAAAAGCCAGGCTCCCAAGAGCTGCGTGCAGCCGGGGAGAGCGAAAACCCACACCGCAATTAATGCCAAGGCTGCATTTGTAAAAACGTAAAATGCTTTGTATAAACCTATGCTGGAAAATACCTAGAAGTGGTCAAGTTTACCTATTTTAAAAAGGGAACTAAAACACAGGTGTACAATTTTTAACTCAACATGTGGAAGAAATAATATTTAAAAGGAACCACTAGTTCTCTGCACAGATAAAATCTACTGCCTAGGAATACTGAACTACTAAATGCCCCACTTTTTAACAAGGATTCCTCAAGAAATTGGGAGGGAAAATAGGGAGGGATAGACTTTGGAATACGAGCAATTATGCTTCAATGAAATATATTATTTTTAAATAACAATTTGCTTTTTTTATCCATATACATAGGTATATTTAAAAATAATAATATAAGTACATTTAAAAAAACAAACAAACAACAAAACCACAACCAAACATCAAATATGGTGTATTAAAAAAAAGAAAAAAAAAAGTTTTAAGTCAGTTTTAAATTTGCAACTACTTAAAATGTCTACATCATTACATTACTTACATCATTACCCAGTAGTGGCTGGGCTTTTCCAGCTCCAAAAGACCTTTGTTTTAGCAAGTCAACTCTCCAGGTATTTCTGTAACTATCAGTTTTATACAAGCAGTTGACTCAAAATATATATTTAACAATAGCAAAAGAAACATTTCTGGTAGTGGAGATACAGTTTAATAAACAGGACCCATTTTTCTCTTAAAGTGTTCTTGATTGGCTACCCATAAATAATTACAAAGAATGGAAAAGTAACCTCAGAGACTACAATCCTACTTCATCTAGGATAGGCATACAGCATTATTTTGAAAGCTCAGACTGCATTTCAGTGGTACACAAGCCTTGAAAAAACTTTTGAAATAGGATGAAAGAATTATAGCAGAAATAATATGACAATGAAAAATTTGGCAATTTTACAAAGAATTGCAAATCTGATATCTAGATGAATGAGACCCTGATAGCGGATATGGTAGACAAATCTGAAAAATACTGCTAGGATGTCTCAAAAGAGATTTTATTAATACACATAAGTATAAATCATTTGAATAGCTGTACCAAGTAATGCAACAATGTTACTTATCCTTTGAATTTACAAATATGTAACAGAAACACAGAGCAAAGCCTAAAAATAAATGCTGGGTAAACAGCTTTATCTTCAAGGATGTGAACAAAATTTATACCTATTTTCAATATTTATTCTAGTTGCAATTTTTTTTTGTGGAAGGCTAGTGATGTAGCTGTCATAAAAAAACCCAAACCAAGCACCAACTTTAAGAGAACGTGAGAAAAATATTTAAAGGTAGATTCTTTTTTTAAATCTACAAAGTTTGTATTTGGAAATAACTGCCATACTACCAGAGTCTTTCTGTTTCAGCAGTCCTTATATTTGATCCATGTACTCCTCTATTCAACTGAAAAAATTGGTTTTGGCATATGCGGCGTGGGTTTTTGCTCTCCCCGGCTGCACGCGGCTCTTGGGAGCCCGGCTGTGGCGTAGCTTCCACGTGCTGCCGGGGTTTGCTGCCGCGGGTTCCCGGACACGGCTCCATGTCTCGGGTGCGTGGGCTGGCCAACCGCTGTTACCGTGCGCTAGGGACCCGGCAAAGAGGAAGGAATTTGTCCATTTACTCCGTGCTTGGCAGGAACGGTTTATTGGTCACGTGGCGCGGTTCGATGGAAAGACGCGACCGCTCCCGGCACTCGCATGGGAGAAAATGGCGTCTGACTGCCGGCGGGATAGGGCTTTATGGAGGGGCGGGGCGAGAGGATCCACGGCCTGCCGGCCAACAGGGGCGGCTGCCGTGGCGGTGACGCCAGCAACCGCGACCAACCAGAGAACCCCGCAGGGGCGGGCACCGAGCCTTGGGCTGAGCGGGATTGTGTGGCCAGCACGGGGTTTCCCGGGGCCGGACGGCAGGGTGGTTACAGGAGCGGCACAGGGGTAAGATCCGGCAACAGGCAACATGGGGCCAGAAACCGCGGGCGGGAACAACGCGGGGGAAACGCGGGATTACAGAACTTGACTTATTTTAACATAAATTAAAAACCCTAATCTAAACCCAAACTCCGGGATGCAACAGCATAGACATGACTCCTGCCTGGATAAAGTTTATCTTTCAGAAAGCAATCCATGTGTGAATAGCTGCAGAGTCCATGTTTTCATTTGGCCATATGGTCAATTATTAATACCATTAAAAAGAATTGCATTTTATTTTGGTTTTAACTTGGGATTCAAACAAGACTCTGGCCCTTAACAATTGTTGCCTGACAAATGTAAACTGACTGTGCAATGCTTCTTCCTTTTATTTGCATGTTTCATTCAATAAGACTTGGTTGAAAAGGTAATCAAATCACACTGTTTACTTTTCTCCTGTCTACCCTGGAATCCTTTAGCTGGTTAACAGTGGAGTTTTACAAATACTAAGCAGAAAGCTGAATGGCAAGCAACTAAAATTAAATACTTTAAATTAACATTAATGTGTTCAATGTTAAATAGAGGTCACGCTGAAAGCTATGAAGGTCACTCCAGGTTTTAGCTGAAATATTGTTTCTGTTTGAACCTGTTTAAATATTTTGCGCTATTCTGTTGAACCAATGATGCTGCAAATCATTTATTTGCTTTCCTAGAAGCGTATCTTAAGAAAATTTTGTATTTTTTTCTCTTATATCTAACAATTATACTATCCTTCCTTAAAATAGTTTTCTTTCTAAAACGCTTGATGATGTGCAACCTAATGACAAATATATATTTATGTATATACTTTAAAATCATCAAAACGATTGTGCAATGAAAGGCTAGCTTTCCTTTTTTTTTTTTTTTTTTTTTTTTTTCTGACTGTTGAGTAATTTCCCTGGACCACACATCAATAAAACCAATAAATGGAATAAAGAAGTTTTACATAATGACCATAGAACCTTGGCTTAAAGTAGGAGCTTCAATATGTGCCAGATCCTCTTTCTGAGAAAAAAAAAAAAAAGAAGTAGTAATGATAAAAAATTTGTTCTTTGGTGAGTATTTTCAGAAGACAGGAAGTTCCATTTCCTGGATCTTAAATGGGTCACTTTCTTTCCAGCAACAATTAGAGTGTTAGAGAGATGACAGGCAGCATTCTGGGGACAATTTCTGAGAGCTACTCTTTCACTTCATGTAAGCAGCCCCTTGGTCTTCTGGAGTCCTGAAAAATCAGGACACCAACTTGTAAGCTGCCTCCACTTATATAAAAATGAGTACATTGACTGCAAACAGTGAAATATTTGATCACCAATCATACAGTGTAATTAGGTCTGGGAGGGAAATATGTTTTATCTGTATGTTGCTGATGTGTCCTGTAAATTTGTTGTACTATGCAAATGTTTTAAAATAAGTTAAACAAGGAAAATGCAATAAAAGTAATTTCTGTACATTTTGCTACATTTCCTCAGAATGTAAACAAGATCTGGTTTGGGGAATTTGAAACATTTCTGATTATCTCCTGAGTTATGATAAATCTTTTGTATGAAATGGGAATAGACTGTATTGAGAGTTTTGGGGATTTTTTTTTTTTTTTGCTTGTTGTTCTTTGCAATGAATTTTTATCTTTTTGATTCATATTTATTTTAAAATCTATTACATATCTTCATTTCCAAAGCCTCCCAGCAAGGCTGCATTTCATCAGATAATGCAGAACAGACCATGGACCTTTTGTATCATGCACTTTTTATCTCAAATGTGCTGTCATAGTGGTACACATTAACTCATTCTACACAGTGATTAGGGATCATGGAAAGTTCTAGCTAATGAGAGACCAAGCCAATCACCCTGCAGTCAATTAAAAAGGTAATCTTCAGTAGCCAGCAGTTTTTAAATGCATCTTAAAGTTAGCATAGCCTGAATATTTACAAGATACATAGAAGATCAAATTGGTGATTAAGATTTTTATCTTGCACTGTAATATCTTAAGTTGCACTCAAATACATGCCTAATTTGGAGCTTCTGGTAATAAAACCAGCTCACATGAATGAGTGAAACATAGCCAACGAATTACAAGTAAATATTGATTGCAATATTTCTGAATTTTCCCATGTTATATAGCAGCTGCTTTTTGTTTGTTTGCTTCTTTTTTTTTCCTTGAAAATAAGGGATTTCCTCCAAATTTATCATAAGTATTGAAATATTCTTAAACTTTTATTACTTCCTTTGCCCATTTCAAGCATTTCCAAAATATAAAAATACTTCAAGAAAAAAGGGTTTAGTCTAAGTAGCTTCCAGATTTAGAAAACTAGTTTTAGGGACTTAGATATTTTAGTAGGAATCATCCATTTTCTCACATACTTGATTTTTTGTTAAAAATCTTATTTTTTTTACATGTGAGAGATTAGAAATTGTTGCAAAATGTTTATAACTGTGATTTATGATTACTTTTATCCTTTCTTTTATGATCCAGGGAAATTTAATCATATGTCTTAAAATGAATATTGGTTGTTCAAGTATTGCTCATCTTACACCACTGGTGAACTGTACACCCATTTCAAAAAGTCACTGGGAGCAACAACCTACTCAAGCTTTCATATGGAAATGATGATGATTGCTAATACAAGAAATACACTTTCAAACAAAAAGGATCATCTTATATATTTTTATATATATTTATATATATATAAAAGTTTATATGGCGAACATAGTCAATATGACTATGGTATTGACATCGAGTCAATGGTTTCATGACATCAGCAGCAAAACTGGGCTATCACCACACAAGGGTATAAATCTTGGCCAGTCCCTACTAGCATGTTTACTCTGTTGTAACGCTCAGATGTGAGTGCGCTGCATTTTAGTAGCTTTAAAGTCTTCTTCCAAGATGTTTTCCACAGACCTTTTTACAGAATTGAGTAAGGTGGACTGAAAATGAAATTTTGGTTGAGCATTGTTGAGGCAGAGGAAGAAGGTGTCACAAGGGACCGCCTGCCATTGGCATGCCTCTGTTCTTCCCCAAAAGAACCAGCCAAAAATGTCCCAAAATGTTTCTTTTCAGTTCCGTAACAGCCCCCAACACACTTGCCCTTACACACCTGGAACTAAAGACTTTTTGCAGTGTTGATTTAAAATGTCTGTTCCTCCCATGATAGTTCAAAAGCAGATATGAGAAAGTTGGTATCTTTTTCCTCTTCTCAGATAAAAGATGTAAGAACTTTAAAAATTATGTACTTGAGTCTCTGTAGTTGTTAGAAGCCATATGAGGGTCTTTGTTAAAAGATGTGTAGGATGGTCAAAAGATAAGACTAGATTGTGACTATTAATCAGCTCAATTGTAAAATTTAATTATTTCATTTTTCTAATGTGCAGTAATATCTCTTAGTTCACACGGATGTTTTTTCCAACATGAAATTGTGTATTCATCAGTGTCTCTTATATTCTTATTCCTGCATATATCAAATGAAAACTTGTATTATCTCAGTGTTTCCAGTTGACACCTGTGGCTACATAAGAATCAATTACAAACCAATTTTAAACACAGCATGGATTCTCACACAGAAATACAGAGGACAAGGAAGATAAGCAGCAGAATTTATATATATTTTTTATTTATCAAAAGTGCCCCTGGAAGGAAGTATAGCCTGTGAACACTGTTTAATTTCAAAGCAAGTCTAATGCTTTTGTTTGTTTAAGAGTAGGTCTCTGTGAGGGAAAGAAAGCTTTTCATACAGAAATAGTTCTCATTCTGGAGAACTTCATGTGCCAAGAATGTTATAAGCAAATGAAGTTCCTTTGCTCGGCTTTCACATTATCTTTGAATTATTTGCCTTCTGATTTCAGACTTTATAAATGTCAGCTAAGCATAAACTTTTCATTAACCTGAAAAGATATTCTTGATGGACAGCAAATCAGAAAAGGAAACTGTTCATAAATCATGTCAAGTTACAGCTGAAAGGGACAATAAGACATGAGCCTAGCCCTAGAATGGCACACTTTCATACCTTTGAAGGAAGATTGTGTCAAAGACACCTTTTTGCCATCCAGTCTTGGGGCTTACAGTATATTAGATTTACTGAGAGCTTGTCCAGATGGGATTGACTTTTTAGACCAATTTTAGTGCTAAATGTCTGAGTGGACAGATGAAGAACAGGAGGCTCCACATTAATCTTTATTAGTGCTAAGCATAACATAAAGTTGTAAAATAAACACATGCTTGGTTATAGTTTATCCAGAATATTTTTACTTTTTCAATACTTTAATGCAACAGAAATTGTACAAAAACTGTTTTATCAATAAATTCCACTTTTCTTATTATCTTAATTCTTCAGTTTTAAATTCAGTTAAGTTCAAAATTACTTTTGACGTCATTGAGTCTAACCTATGACCAAACACCACCTTATCAACTGAACCATAGCACTGAGTGCCACATCCAGCCTTTTCTTTGAACCCTCCAGGGGTGGTGACTCTGCCAACTCCCTGAGAAGCCAATTCTAATGTCTAATTATTCCTTCTGTGAAGAATTATTGTCACATTAATGTTTTAGGCTTTTTTAACAGAATATCTGGAAGAAGCCTCACCTAAAGACTGAAATAGCAGAGGGAGAGTATGTTTAACACCATGTCTAAATTCCTAAAATACGATCCAGAAAGTTGGGATAAAATCCTGGCTGCTCTGAGGGAAAAAAAAAAAAACAAAACAAAAAAAACCCCAACAAATTCAAGCCAAAAACCTGCTCTCTACCTTGTGAATTCATTACTTCATTATTACATTAATATTCAGATCCATATCCATGTGAAGGTCACAGTGCTTAGCTTAGCTATAAAACCTTAAATAAGTGAAGCTCTCTTGATGCCAAAGACCTCTGCATTTCAGTTGGGCATTTCTATTTAATGGAGATTCATCAATGTCTTTTCATGTGGGTGAGCAGCAGTCTCAGTGTGCTGACCCTGTTTGCAAGCTTGTTATCATGAAGGGTTATACTGCACCCATATATGAGAATTTTGAGGATGAACTCAAAGACTTTAATTTTTCCTGAATTCATTCAGCTGAGATAAGAAGACAGCTCTTAGTACTGTGGTATTTAAAGTTGGATTATTAACCCCATCCTCTTAATGCCTGTGCTGAAATTGCATTTTTTAATAAGTGAGAGGATGCCTTAGGAAATAAAATCTTTTCTTTAAAGCTAAAAATATTTCCTTTTGATGGGACAAAATGGACAAATTTGCCATGTCATGCCTTAAGGAAAATTATTAATAACATACTGTGTACATCATAGAGGAAAACAAAACAAAACACCTTATTGTCTTCTGCCATGGCATTAATTGGTGCCATTGCATCTGATATCTACAGAATTTTCACGTCATAGCAACTGCAACAGATGCTGCCATTACATTTCTTTTATCCAATTAATTGGTTATGATAAGTGCAAAACTGTTCAGAAACTTCTTCAGGTGTCTTAAGAACAATCAATGTATGTATGAGTTTTCTTGGGAGCCTAAACATTTAATTTCCTTTAAAGCAAGAAGGTTCTTGAGAAAAAAGTCTGGATTTGATTTTCAATCAAATGAATATGAACTTAGCTTTGAACTCCGTGGGCTTTTCCTAGAATGCAATTTCTTACTCAGATAACAGTGAACATGGTATTCAGTCTTCAGTGAAATCTTCCTAAGTAGCTGCAAGCTCAATCTACTGAGGAAAAGGGAGAGGAACATGCTTTAATGCATTCAGAAGAGTCCTGTGGTTACACTTTTAACAAGTTTACACTTGATTCCTGTGTGTGTTATAAGAAATACTGAATTGATGAGACTAAATTGGATGGTTATAGCTTGTAGAAAAATTGGAGACATAAAAGCAGGGAATGATAAGAGAGAAACTGAAGAAAAAAATGAAAAATTCTTTCTATGCAGGAGAAGATATCAAAAAAAAGAAAAAGCAAGCTGCATGTTGACTTTTCAAATCATGGGAATAGATAAAAATGAATCTGTGGAAAAAAAAAATATAGAGCGGAAGGTTTTGCAGAGGACTTGAAAGCCCTGCACTATGAAATCAATTACTTCCCAACTAAAGAAGAAGTGTTCAAAGACAGCCAAGAGTGCAGAACTCTCAGATGACACAGATCACTGCCAAAGCAGTAACAGAAAGCAAACATTATGTGCTTTGCTTATTTTTCAGCTGCATGTATTTTGTCACTTTTCCTGTCTCTGAGTGCCCTGGGGCCAAGTCATTTTTTCTTTGGTAAATTTTATGGAAAGGTCAAACAATAAATTTGGCTTGGACAACAGTGGTGATAGGCAAGGAGTGGGGGGAATGTGTGTGTGGATTCCCTTCCTGAAACCTGAGATAGGTGCTTGCCTCCAAACTGAATTCCTTACTTCTTTCCCACCTTGACAACTCTATATCAGATGGCTTTTTACAGTGACTCTTCAGTGATTTAAAAGAATAATGATGGGATAAGAGGGAAAACTCTGTAATGTGAGAATAACTGTCCCAAAGATAGGAGCTGGAAAACAAGCATAAGTAATCCACTGTTTGAATGGAGTGAGGTCACCAGTGGAATTTGGTGGGCTCTTGGCTCCATTTGTGCTGATTAACACACACCTGAGAGCTATGGAAGAGTGGGTAGAGCAGGAAGGTGACAAAGCATGCACCTGATGCAATTGTATTCCAGACAGAAAGGATAAGTGCAGACAGGGAAGGACTACAAATCCAGCTAAAGGAGACTGCTTGAGTAATGAAAATAGCTTGTGAAGTCTAGTGTAAAAAATTGTAAAGTGACACACATGGGAAAAAAAAAAAATAAATTTCACAGTAAAAACTGATGGGTTTTGGGATAACCGTTTTCACTGAGGACTGCAGTTCTTGTATCTTAAATCTTCCTGAAAAACCCACTTACTCCTTATGCTTCTCTGTGGACAATGGCAGAACCAGACTTTTATTTCCATTCTTCTGTTTTGCTTAAAAATAATGCTGACAGAGATACTCCAAGAGTTATCTCTACATAACTAGCTTTTTAAAATGCTTCTTTTTTCAGTCTAGAAACCGGCAGTGTTCTCCTTGTCCCACGTTAATCTAAGGCCATTTGTTCTCTTGATAATTAGCAAAGGACACTCATGGCAGCCCCTTAGTGATGTGGAATACATTTTTATATTTGCAGCCTCATGCTGGGCACTTGCAGCACTTTGTTATCAAGCTTCCAAGATGATATGAATGTCAGGTTTTATAGTGGAAGTTGATAAGTGCACTTTAGAAAAGCCATAAATGTGAAATCTGTGGCCCACTGTGTAACAAAACGGTCAGTGACTGAGGATAAAGGTTAACAAGGTGGAAGCAACAAATCTGATTTAAGTGAAGGGCTCTTCATATCTATCTCAATAACACATCTTAATTAAACAGTATTTTCCACATCATCCACATAAGATGTTTTTGCTTCCTTTTCAATAATTGGATACAAGCCTGAAAGAATAATCAAGAAAAGAGGATGGTATAAGAGAGAGCTGAATTGCTGTCTGCTTCTAAGTTTTCTCCCTTTTCAAGGCATTTTAAGACATTTTTTCTTTAAAGATTGATGTTAAGATTAAGCTTGAGTGTGCATTGCACTGATTAAAAGGGGAGACTTTGTTGACTTACATCTCTGGACAGTTCTACCAAGCATTCAAGGCCTTAAAAAGATACCTGCTACCTCTCAGAGACAGAATAATTTCAGACTAAGACTTCATTACAGCCTGTATTGAAGTATAGGATTTTTCATCTGCAGTACATCAGAGGAAAAAGGCCTTAGCAAGAACCTCATTTAAGTCAACAGGCTGGCTTTAGAGTAAAAAATTCCAATAACAATCTTATTGACTGCTTATTCAATGAGCATTCTATTGAATGCTTATTCAATAGAAAACTAAGAAATTATGTGAGGATTTGAAAAAATTGGTCTAAATCAGAAAAAAAACCCTAACTGCTTTATTTTGTCTATAGGGGACTAGAAATTAATTCAATGTGATGTACAGAATGGACTGATTCACATTATTGTAAATTATGAAAAATATGCTTCTGTATTTCCAAACATGCAGATATAGGAATATTTTAGCATAAACTTTAGGCACCTGTGATGGCCTATTTTTATATCACACATTCACTGTTCAAATATCTGCTGTCCGAATAGCCCTATGCTTTTTTATATTACTTAGAATGAAACATTAAATAATAATGAAATCTAATGATGGACATTAAGCATGGAAAACCTTCAACTGAAATAAGCATCGAAGAGGAGACAAAAAAAAAAAAGAAGCAAAAAGAAGTAATAGAAAACTGGAGAAAAGAATGAAAGCCTACATACCTATTTATCAACATAACTGAACAAAAAAGCTGCATAATTGCCTTGAAGGTCACCTGTCAATTTTCACAAGACAGCTGCTGAGAAATGAACAGACATCTTATCAATGCATCCACTGAGAATTTTGCTGAAAGTAGCACAGTCCAGTCAAAAAGGCTCAGAACTCACTGCCACAGAGGGTAGAAATCAAGTGACTACTTGTTTTAAAGCACAGGTAATTACCCTTAAAACAAACTAGGAAAAACAAACAAACAAACAAACAAACAAACAAAACAAACAAACAAAAAAACCAAACCAAGATGAACAAGCCAGCAGCAAAATAACCCATTTTATTTATATTGAATTACTGTGTGGGACCTATGACCCAGATGAGCTTTTCCAATATCTAAGGAAGGATTTTCACTGTATATATACAAAGAGTTTATAAGAAATAAAATACTCTTAGATCTTTTCAATGAGTATGTACTACCATCAGATTTTTAGATCCTTTCTCTTCAAGAATTCCTTCAGCCTTTGGTACCTATGGGGCATCTTCGCTATGTCATATTCTTTTCTACTGCTCAAGATGGTAAGACCTACTTTGAGAGAAATATATAAAGACAGAGGCAGCAAAAATCAACAAGACTAGGAAGGCATATTTCAGGTGACAAAGCAAAGGATAAAAAGTCAAAAAAAAAAAAAAAGTAGGAAAGATGTCCCAAGATTCACCCAAAATACTTTATTCTTTGAAGTCAAACCAGTACTTGTGATATTTTGGCAGGCTGCCTTGACATTAAAAATATTGTGGGGATAGGCAGCTCATTTTCTACTTAAGAGTTTAAAAAGTGGCTGCATTCTAAAGATTTGTTAAACTAGGATCTTCCGGCAACAGGTTTCTTGTCCATCGTGTGCTTTTCTTCTGAAATTGCAGGTCAATGCATTTATGCAACCACTCTACTTCAAAAAAATCCAATATTTCTCCCTTGTATCCCCAGTATTCAATTATCTGTATGAATTTGCAAATCTGAGACATTAAAAACCAAAAGAAATGCAAGTAAAAAAATATGGTTAAAAATTTCACTAAGGTGCAGTTTTGGCTTTTTGATAAATGAATTTCTTTCTTTTCAGAAGTCAGAATGTTATTACACTGACTAGATTGTAATCTTTCTTCCTCCCTCTCACCAGTCTCTTCCCCCAGCCATTTTTAATATAGCTTTTTGGTTGCTGTTGAGGATAATATCAAAAGCATTTTGAAGGAATAGTACCAACAAGTACTGTCAGAGCCTCAATGAAAATATAATAGAGAATCTGTCAACTGCTCAGCTTACAAGTGCTCAAAAACTCATGAAAGACCACTTTATTTTGTGGAATAAACACAGAAGACAAAGCTTTTAGACTTGTTATCAAAGCATTAAAACACAAAAAAAAGAGCATAACCAAAGACAATTCCAGTTTATAGGATTAGACTGTTCACATTTTTTTTAAAATAGGCATTATCTTTGTAAGTTAAAAATCCTTATCCAATGCCTCTGTGGGGGATAGGACAGTAGATGGAAACTATTTCCAACCATTATGGTGTCAATAACTAATGCAACTATGAACAACCTGCAGATATCTCTGTTTGGTGAAGGGTTTGGTAGTGAAAGGCTTTTTTATCTTTTCTGCTGCTGAAGGCCTGAGTGACTGCACATTGCTCATCTGAATGCTCATGTAAAGTATGTGCAAAGGATGGGATGCATTTTGTAGGGCAAGATAGGACCTGGCAAAGCAGGGGAGAGCACTGTTCCCATGGAGCGGAGAGATGGTCCCCACCTGTCTGCAATAGAATTCAGTGAGCTACAGCCAATCTTGACACCAAATGGCACTACAGTCACGGTTTCTCTCCATGGACAGCACGTGATAACAGAAGTGAAATTTGCTTCCTGGGCATTTTTGAGCCGAGATGCCCAAACCCAGCCACAGCTCAGTAAGATCACAAAGTTCCCTCTGTACAAAGTTTTCAGAGTGATCCTGCACAATATGGCAAACCAGTGATATTCCAACCCAGCAAGCAGAAAGACAGCTTGGTTGCCTCCAGAGTGCTTTATTCACCTTCTCATAGCTCTGTATTTTTATAGATACTATACATTCATTGTTTAGAACTGAAAACAAGTATTAAAATTTAAAATTTCCCATTCAACTGCTTTTGAAGAGTTTTATGTCATCCTAAAAGATTAAAATCTTTGCTGTCAAACAGTTTTCTGGATTATGGCTCAATTTTAAGAGCACAAGACTTATTTCCCAGATAATGTAGGTGATTGCTGCAGCATTGACATGCAGTGGATGAGCAAGCAGACATCAGACATGGTCCTGCCTGACCACACACAGCTAAGCAGATATTTTGCTTTAAATATGTGGCATATAATCCGACCTGGAGAAATGCTATCTGAATGCTGTTGCACCAGTACAGTCCTAAGTTCAATTCAGACAGAGGAGCAGAATCACAGACCTTCCTCTATAAATACACTTCACAAATACCTTATTCAATTACACACTGTTTATCTTGCCCTATTCCTCCAACTTGCTAGGATCACAATGAATTCAAAACCTCCCTTCTCTATACTTGCAGTCTCCCTCAGCTTTGTGCTGCATGCATGGAAATTGAATATGCTGTTCTCAGTTCAATACGAAAATAAAAGGAGAGCAAGGATGAGTTTGAACAACCACAAGGACTGCCCTCTTCTCCCTCTCTCACCCTGACATTAACCATGCATCACTGACCTGCATGTAGTCTTCCAAACAAAATTTCATCTCAGCTGCTTCCTTTGCTTCCTTCTAGGAATGTTTAATAAGATGGTATCAATAGCCTTACTGAGGACACATGCATTGGCTGTTTAGCTCTGTCCACAAGGTCTGAGCCTCTGCCACCACAGGGATTGTGATTGCCTTAGCAGGATTTCTTCTTGGTAGATCCAGGGTAACTGTCACTAATCTCCTTGTGACCTTCCAGGAATTTGCAGACTCTGTGATAATTTCTGCCAGCCTGTTTCTGAGAAATGTGCATTTTTCACTCTGTAAGTCTTGTGTTTACCCCTCAATAAGGCTGGCATCATCCAAACTCTTTGCCAGACTTTGCCCAACTACCATATCTCCTGGTGATTCACTAGAAAAATTCATAATGATTTAACAAAATATAGAAACAGTTTGTTGTCTAGTTCAGTAAATGCAACATTACTAAAATATTGTAAAAAACTGCTGAAATAGCTTATATGTATTATCTCCTTTTAATTATTCTTCTTGTTGGTAAAAGAAGTTGCTTTGTACACTACTGATACTCTTTATGAAAGATTGGAACTTTTTGCAATTAGTATTTCTGGAAAGAAGAATTCATATCATATTTTTTAGCAAGCATTAATTTTCTGTGTTACAGAATAGAACAAACAAATCAGTACTTAACTGCTGCAAAGGAAGTGTTACAGTGAAACGTGATTGTGTGAACCAGAGGTCAGAGAAAAGTAAGCACTTTTAATCTTGGCTGATGGTTAACTTCAACATAAGATAGGCCATATAAGAAAAAAAAATAAACAAAAAAAAATAGAGAGGATAGTGAAATTGCACTTCCTTCAAATAAGTTTTTATGTGAAAAAAACATGCAATTTATATTTGAAATTCCAAAACAAAATGGAGAAATCTCACTAGTTCTTAATAAATGGGTCTTAACAGTCTTTAAAAACAACAACCAAAACCTAGAAAGCATGCTAGAAAGCATGCTAGGCTAGTCTGCATGTACAGAAAGTACTCAAACATTATAATATACAGAAAAAAAAATTAGTTGAAAGTTCTGAATAAGAAACCTGTTTCCTTGTTAGCCTGTATGAAAGAAACTGTAATGCCAATTAATCACTTTGAACACTTTCTGTGTTCTGTCTAGAAGCTTCATGTGAAGTGATTCCATTTCAAATAATATGGTGTCCTGTTTCCAAACTACAATTTATTCATTAGCATGTCTACAGTGTTTATCAAAAGACTTCAGAAAAAAACCCTTGCTATAGTATTAATTAAAAGACTGAAAAAGAAGGGGTGGGAAGGGATTTAGGATAAGAAAGGGAAATAAATTGTTCATATGACTTGACTTCTACTGTGAACAAATAAATAACCAGCTGAGAAAATTTTACTGAATTTGGAACAAACACATTTAAGTTTTTTGGAAGATAAGAAAAAAGGTTAAGAGACCTAATTTATATCATTCATTTTAAAATTGTCTAAACTACCTACAGTCTCAAACAGAAATTCCAATTCATTAAAAATCAAGGCACAAGTAAAGCACCTCTAGTCATGCTGAGGCCTACACTTCTTCTTGTCTGAGATTCAAATCTTTGGTGTTACTGCTGCTCTGCAAAAGCTACCTGCGTAAGCAGACCAATTGTATGACACAAGCAGGCTAGCTTAAACTAAAGATGGGCAAGATGTACAAGATAAACTATTATACTAATAAGAAACATTCTTTTTCTGTTATGAAAATTGGGCATTTCAAGCCGATAGAGAGTAATGTAAGATAACATACTGGGAAATATGGAAATCTGGGGTAAAAAATCCATATACATTCAGTGCAGAAATCAAATAATGAGATTTTTATATATATATACTTTTATCAGTGAAAGTTTCAAAAACTAATAAAACTTCTCAGATTCTCATCATGTTGTGAGGAAATTGACGATGGACCTATTGATAAAAAGGCAAAACAGATGGAAATCTGTCTTTGAATACAGTCACATTTCTACTGTAACTGCTTTCTGAGTAGGAAATGAGAAATAAGTGACAGTACTGAAACAGGAGGCTGTAAAGAGAAGAAACAGACTGCAAATACTGGTGATTTAGTGGATATCTTAAATTTCTGGGAGCAAAAGTTGGATTTGCTTAGTCCTGTCTGACCGTAACTTTTCCTGAGTAACAATGCAAAAAAATATTTGATTGATGCTTGCATTCATTACAACCATTTTCTTTTCATTGTATGTGGAAGATGCCACCAACATTCAAATTGGAGATTTGCTAGAAACTAGTCATAGTGGATGTGGATTTGGGCCAAGACAAGGCCATGCAGTGGACAGGGCCAGGTAACCCATAGAACTGCCAGACAGGAAAGGCTAGATCTTACCTGATACCACAGCTGGGAAGGATTATATGTCTTGGACATTGGTAAAACTATTGCATTCAGCATTGGGTTAGACTATGAAAAATTAGATATGAGGGCTTATAAGTTGCTTTGTGTGTGTACAGTACAGCAGACTCATTTCATCTTCAAAAAAGGAGCAAAGATATTGTGAGTGGCATAAGTAAAGAAAGGGTACATTGAGATCTCTACCACATTGCTTATCACCTCTCTAAATATATGGAATTTTAAGGACAGGTAAGAAAATTTTTATATTGTTCATGGTTATTTAATTCATTTATATAATGTGCAGTATTTCTTATAGTAAACTGCCATGTTCTCTTGTTTTCCTTCATTCTTACAGCTGCTGGTATAACTCAGAAGTTGTTTGGTGGATCATTATATTTAATATACTTTGAAGGGGTCACACATATATTTAACTTAAATTTTATATCCCAAGACAGTCTGTTTAAATTTCCATTTGATATGCCATAGAACACTTAACACCTTTTTGTCTGCTTTTACCATGGACAGGTTCTTGTAGGTTTAGTTGCAATAAAGGAGACAAGAAATTAGAAGTTGGTAGGACATTGTGGAGGCTGAATTTAGGGTATGAATTTAAGATGCTTTAGTCTTAACCAATCCAACTTATTATATTCCTTGGTGTCTCATAAACAATGCCAGGTTATCTAAAAAGATATATCATCAAATGATGAAAGAACATAGCCTGGTGTATTTATACTCTTCTTAGGCTGGGGTTTGTAATTCAAACATTTATCATTTTCTCCTCAAAGGGAACCTTGCCCCATCAAATACCACAAGAGAACATTAGCTGTGATAATTAGATAAGCTCTCAAATATTTTCTCTGTTAAGTCCCAGTTAAACTGCCTGTTTTGATTTTATATCCTTTCTGTCTGAAAAAAATAAATTCCATTGTCCTGGCTGAGCAGATGGCCATTTGTCTCTTTTGTCACAGAACAGGAGTTTCTTTCCAGTAGCATATTGGGCAAACACGCAAAAAAACCCACCCATTATACTCAAAAGCTTTTGGTATCTGGTTGAAGAGATCATAACCATCCAAATCCAAGAGCCAAATTATATCTACCCTCCCCACAAACCACATTAGGTTTGCACATTCCCCTCAAGAGATGTATATGGCAGCAACGGAACAGCTGGTGCATATTTTCTTTCTTTTTACTCTGTACTTTCGAGGGGCTGGACTGGTGTTCTGTTCAGGTTCCAAAAATGTAAGCTGGTACGTGGGCTGGTGTGCTGCTGCTGCTTGCTCAGAGATGTAGGCTACCAGCTTCCATCTGGGTCATGACAGCAATTTCATTCTGATCCCTGTACAGGCTTTTCTCCAAACAATTGTGTTCTGAGAAAAGCTCTCTGCTATTTTTAAGAGCCAGGTTTCAGATAGCCAGCTTGCTCCCACTACACAGGGTTGAAGTCTTTTCTACATTGTACTTTACTTAATAAATCCTAATTCTAGACTGTAATGAAAATCAGTGAATTTTGTGGGTGAAATGAAGGTGAATCTGTAGGTAAAAATTATTTTTTAATTCTTGTGTGCGTGTGTATGTATATATATATATAAACACACATATATATAATTAAAACTACAAATGAAACTCCTGAGAATTTATGGATTTATTTGGCATGAACTTCTATGAGCTTATAAACAATTTCAGTTTCTTAGGTTTGCATGCAAGATTTTGTTATTCACTGTTAAATCTATTTCTATCTTTCTCTGGATTACTTGCTTTAGGATGAAACTGATGAGATAATATTAAGTCCTTGTGACAGTAAAGTCACATTTTCACAATGGGTCTGTTCACAAAAACTCTCTTAAAATTCTAGATAGATTTATCCTTTAAACATATCTTTACTATTGTCTGTACAATGCAGAGAAGGATAATAATACCTATCTTAATTATATAGAACATAGTAAAACTAGCAATTATCATCTCCAAATTTTCACAGAAACAAATATTAGTAACAACCAGTCCTTACTGCCACATAAATAAATGTCTACATTAAGTCTGGCCCCAAATGTTGGACTTCAGGGACAGAGCACAAAAATAATTACAGACTTTTTCTTTACACCAATTTGAACAAAATTTTATTATTTTTATCGCTTTTATCCTAAATTTGTAAATACAAATGTTTAATCTATATTTCATTATGAGAGGCTATTACAATCTCCAGAAAGTATTTTCATTTAGGATGTCACACAAAGTTTAAAAATTTGATGTAGAGTTTTACCACATCCGCTATCTATTAACTTAAGAATATACCTACTTGCTTTTGAAGTTGAGAAAAGAGCTATATAATTAGATTTTAACTCAAACAAAGAAATTACATTCACCAATATCACAAAATCTTTTTGTAATAAATTGGGCTTCAAACCTTCTAGATTCATGTATTTTTGCTACTTTTAGTTCTGCAAGTTTTTATTTTCCTTCTGCGGGACTTTTGAGCTATCTGCTGTACAAACACTTCTTGCAAATTTTCTTGCATTTAGTTTCTGCATACAGTCCTCTGCGAGCCCACAGACAGTAGAAAAATGAGATTTGGGCCAGAGTGACACTCCATCTAGCTTGCTGTCCTTTCCCAGAAAAAGATGAGGAATTGATATAAGAGCAGCTAGTGGTACCCAGACAACTCAGCTGGCTGCTGTTCCTACCTCCAGGGAGGAGAAGAAAAGAGAAGCAGCATCAAGTGAAGGCTTTAAAGATCTCTTATGTCTGATAATACCCTCTTGACTTGTCTCTCCTGGCAAGGTGGAAACTGAAGTTGGATTTGGGTCACTTCTTCAGCACCCAGCATTGCTATTCAATTATAAGCTCAAATATAAGCTTATATTTTTTCAGCAAGTTTTTATTCCACATAGTTCAAGCTTCTTCTGCTGTCTGTCTCAACATATTGAATTTCTAATTGCTAATGAGATGTAGTTTTCCTCATGGTACTACCAGTAGGGATCTTTCACACAGTCTTTCCTTTTCTACTCTAGGCTGACCGCAATGTTTAAAATTTATTTGAATTATTGTTACTAATTTTATTTATTGCTCTATATTACTGAAAATACTAATTACAAGTATTCATATATGTGCAACATAGAGAATATTTAATATCCGCAGTAAAAAAATTGTCCATATTGGAGAGACAGTTCACGATGATTCACCATGTTTTCTCTTGGTTTCACAGCTTTGAAAACTAGCAGCAAGACTTGAAAATTCCCTGATTTTCCTTCATCTTTTAAGGGTCAAGAGTTTCAATTATAGCAAATTAACTGTATTGATTTAGTATTTTATCTGCCTGAGGGTCTTAGTCATTCCATATGTAAAATGAAAATAAAGGGAGACTTTTCATGAGCTCTATTGATTTTGTCACAGTGAGATCTCTGGTGGGTGTATTTGACACACTGAGCTTCTAAAAAGCCATAATGTAACTAATATTTCTTTTAAATGCTTTAAGGGCATATCTCTGTCTTTAGTTCTAAGCTCCCCTGAGCCTTCACGACTCATCTGGCTCCTGTCTCTTAAAAAGAGAAAAGCAAAGTTAATAAGTATACAGCAGTACAAATTTATTTCTGAAGGATGAAATTTATTGATCTGACAGCCCATATGTTCAAATTTTGGTAACAGTCAGACAGGGTTAGCAATAAAATTTGTTAAAAGAATTTCAAAATGACTGTGTATCTTGGGTTTTGAGAAATAGATAAAAAATAGTGATATCACACACAAGGTTGGAACATATTGTGAAAATTGTCTGGTTCTTATTTAAAAATTTGCATTAAATTTGCATATGTGAGAAAAGATTTAATAACTTGATTTCCCACCCTCCCAAACTCGAAAGTCTTTGATTCAAAAGAAAAGTCTTCAAATAACCTCCATTTTCAAGGAATAGGAAGTTTCAGTGATGTAACTACAGAAAAGCATTGATGAAAAATAGACTCCATTTCTGTCATGCACATTTAATACTTGATAATAGAATAACAGAAAGAAAAAAAGGAAACCAAGGCTCAAAGGAAAACAATATATGAAAAGCTTCATTTTCCATCTAAATTGTCTCCTTCAGATTTGCCAGTCTAGAACAGTTACGTGTTCTTTTGGGTGTTTGTGTCTTGTCATGGAAAAGAAAAACATTGGCATTTCTAGTGCTCAGACTCTTTTTCATAACTTTTTATATTTAATGCCCAAACACCTTCTACATCTAAAACAAGAAAAACAAATAAAAGTTCATAGCATAATATTTTTGCTTAAATAGATCAGAGTAAGACAACATTTTTATGAAAACTGACTTAAGAGATTTAAATCTTTCTGTATATTTCAAAAATTATCAAATTGTTCCTTGTACTGCACTGGGCAGTGGTTTGGCTTTGCGAGGTATTATATGTAAATAATAATTATATATTATATAATTATTATATGTAAACATACAGAAATAGGCAAAACTTACTATAACCATGCTCTTTGATTTCTCATCTTCTTGATAACTGCTTGTCTGATCTCACGTGTCTGATCTCACGCCAATGTATAGTGTATAGGGTTAGCACCCATCCCTCTATATATAGATTACTGAGACTGACATAGCACTGTCCCAAAAGGAGAAAACTGCATTTATATAAATCCTGATCTAAAAAATTATGAATGAATTTGTTGTAATCAGAGGTTTTCGAGAACTACAGTGCCTTTGGCATAAGCAGACAGGGGACACCCAGAAAAGCTTCTATAATGATTGCTAACTTTTTTATTTTTCTTGTATAACAATTGTTGGTGTCTCTAGTTTCCAGCTACAAAAAAAAAAAAAAAAAAAAAAAAAAAAAAAAAAAAGGCTGGTTGTTTTAAAATTGTATTTCAGCTGCAAAATAGCTTATTTAACAAAGTTACAAATGTGATGTTATTCCTTACTGTGTTAGAAAATTGTGCATAGAAAAAACCTGCATGATTGCAGTGCAAAGCCATGTAACCAGGAGACTCAGTGTTGCCTCAAAAGCTTTGCCAAATATCTATTATTAAAAATAAGTAAATGGTTATGATTGAGATCTCAGGGACTGAGCAGAAATTATCTTCTATCTTCCATCCTACCTTTTAAAACAGTGATACCCTTGTCTCAAAACATTTGAGGACTGGTTTATTTTAACCCTGTACTGTTGTCACTGAAGATGGCAGCTTTCAGCCTTTAAACAAATACCCATATATGTTGCAAGTCAGAGTCACTGAAATTACTGTTTGTTCATAGTCAACTGTTGCATCCCCGGTTTGGGTTCAGATTAAGGGTTCTGATCTATGTTAGCTAGCCGAGTTCTGTGTACCCCCGTGCACCCCCCGCGGTGGTTCACTCCAGGCTGCCTGCTATTGGAGCCCCCCGCCATCACTCCTGTAACCACTCCCTGTCCCGTCCCGAGAATTTGGTGTCTGTCACCCTGATCCCGTGACCCTGTTCGCCCCGTGTCTGCCCCTGCCACGTCCCCATTGGTCGCCGTGGTCCATGTCATCACCACGACTCCTGCCCCCATTGGGTGGGGGGGGGCTCCTGCTCACCTTGCCCCGCCCCTGATAATACCCTGCGCCTTCCCGGTCCTGCCACCATTTCCTCCACGCGGGTGCTGGAGAGCAAGCCGTGGCTTCTCCATCGCGGCTCCTGTGGCCATGAAAGCTTTCCAGCTTTTTTTCCACAAGGATGGAGTGGACTATTCCTTCCCTTTTTGCCTCGTACCCTCGTGTGGGCGACAGAGCCCGGCCAGCCCCGACTGGCACGCCGCAGAAGCGGCGTCCGGGAGCAAGCGGCAGCCACCGGTCCCGGAGAGAAGCAATGCCCTTGCCAGGCTCCAGAGCCACCTGGGATGGGGGCAAAAACAACTCAGAGCCGCAGTCAACCTGATCTGCCATTTAAGAAAGATCAATGAGACCCTGATTTAGGATACTAAAAATGATTGGCCTGTTTAATCCAGAAAGAGAAGAGGGGTGTTTATTGTTCTCTATCATTTGTTCAAGTGAATAAGCACCAGGGAAAGCAAAGAGCTATTAAAGTTTAAAGACGATTTTGGCAAAAGAATAAATGAGTATAAATAATCTGTGAATGAATTTAAGGTAGATATCAGAGGAAGGTTTCTAGCCATTAAAAAATGGTGTTCTGAAAAAAGCCTTTGAACTAGAACAACTGTGGGAAAAAAGTAATTAGTTATAAGAAAGAACTATAGCTATTTGTTAATTGCAGTTCCGGTGTTGCCTGCAGTTTCCAAGGACTGTAAAGATGACACAAAATTCCTTGTCTAGCCCTGTACCCACTTCCTCTTGGTGTGATACAGAAAGTGTACAGTTGTTCTGTGAGTCATACTGACTTCAAACCTTCACTTAAACCACTAGGAATGATTTGTAGATATTGGGAAACTGGAGGATATTGTGCGTTATTATGAGTGGGACTCATTATTTCTAAGTCTTTTAACAGAAATACATTTACTATTACAGAACTGTACCTCTATATCTTACCCATCAATCATATAGGTGATAAAATACACACACAAAAAAGTGTTCAAATCAGAAACATCTCAATATTCATGCTTTAAATCTTGCAAGAGAAAATTACTTATAAAAAAATCTTGTTCTGCTATTACAATATAGAGTTTAGCCTATAAACTATTGTTAAGTTCATCATCAAAAAACCTGAGGATATCTGTAGCAAGTCCCTTTTTCTCATACAGAAATATATAGGGCAAGATAGTAACCTAAAAGCTTCCAGCTCTGCAAAGAAAGAGGTGGAAATTATATATTACATCTTTCATAGAGCAGCTTCACAGACACACTGCTGCAGAGAAAGAATTAAGCAATGTGTGAATTCAGGTTTGCAGTGAAAACTTCACTGCCAAAGCCAAGGGCTCTTGAAGCCTAACATTTACATCTCCCTCAGAAATGTCTTATAGCTCAAATATTGCAGTAGTGGCATGCTGAAATGTCTTCTATAAAAGGCATTAAAGGTAAGATTGAAACTACTGTCTGAGGGGCTATTTAATATTCATGAAGATAGAATTATCAGTAGGTACCAGGTGACTAAATAAAGCTCTCCTAAAACTGAACATTGCAGAAGAGTACAATTATTTCAGATGTGAGTAATTTAATGAATAGTAATCAACATTACTGACCTGATAGCATCTATTATGATCATTCATATTAACAGCATAAGAAATGTAAGGCATAGCACAACACAGTTTATTAATTAAACTTCATGAAAACGGTGACTTCTGGGTAGATATTAACCATATAAAAAACCAGGATGTTTTTAATTAGTTACAGAGGTAAAACAAACAATAATCTGGAAACCAAAATGTTAAAGAGGCAATGAAAAACTAAAAACTCTTCTACCCTTTGCTACGAAAGCAGTAATGCTTTAAAAAAGTGACCTGGGAATCACCTGGGAAAGGGAATATGCTAGATCAGATTTTTTGGATGTCTTGTACTACAAAGGAGAGGACCAAACTGTAAAAGTTGGCACAGAGGCAAAAGAAGACACTTAGGAGAGTAATGATTGGCTTTCTTCTTAAAATAACAATCAAGATAACAAACCAAACGAGTAGCATGATTCTTGGAAAAAACAGAAGTTAAAGAAAATCATATGGGATGTCAAGTCCTTTGTAACAATGCATATAAAGATGAAGATGTAGCATTCTGTTCTTGTTTCTCTTTATTTAGAGTTTTTCAAGTGATTCTGGAAAAAGATTACCTTACTGTGTCAAGAGCATTAAAATACAATTTCAGACATCCTGCATATAGGTTTCTTCTTTGTCAGTAACCCAATATAAGCCCATGTCAGAGTATTAGGCAGAAGCTAGCAGATGAAGAACTGTGACTGCCCAAGTGACACTTGAGAGAATAACTAACTGTTCACAGTGCTAGTCACATACTTTAGGTCATTTGGCATAGATATTCGCCCCAGAATTGTCCTTTCTTTAACAGCTGGAACAATTCCAGTCAGACACTTGAGTAAAATAAAACGCATGCATTGCCAGAGTTACACGACATAGATAAAGTTAAACCTGCCTACAGAACATGCAGGGCTTGCTCCCCAGTGGAGATTTCAGTTCACAGAGACAGTGTGTGATCCAAGTCTCTCTGTGCCTTTCTTTCACTTCCTACTCATAACAACCCTGAACTCCCTTTCCAGCTCACCAGGGGACTGAGCCCTTTGCTTTCAGGTGAGCCCGGCTTCTGAGTTCGTCTTTAAAGTGTGATGTGAAGCTCAGTACACTGCCTCTGAAAGTAGGCTGCAAGTGGAGCTGCTATTAGTGCCTAGAAATGCCAGTGTCATGTCATGAAACCAGTAAGAAAAGCAGCACAGAGCTTGGCAAAGATCACCTGATGCTTTAACTAGAATTGTGCATTTATATCTTCCACATGAACAATATAATGATTAAATTGGAACAACAGCCAGGACCTTTAAATTCAAGTGGGAAGAGCATTGGCTAATACAAAAATTGTACACATACCATTCCCCCAGGTCTGCAATAAAAACATCTGAAATGGTGTTCAGTGTTTACATCTCTCTGCAAGGTCCTCTGGCTATTTCTCTACACCTTCCTGAGTATAAGCTTCAAGTAAACTTCTGGAATATTTGTACTATTAAAAGACTGATCCTTAAGTATCAGCCCAGGAAAGGAGAAAGGGTACTTTACTATGCTTCCTCCTGTAACTGATTTGATGATGAATTAATCCCTCTAACTTCTCAGTACTATTTACAAGACTTTTTGCTTTGATGATGTGTTTTCATGTTCTTTTTTAAAATATTTGATGAAAAAGTCAAAATGCATAATATTAATAAATCTCTGAATTTTAAGCCAATTGCTAAAGTGCTGTATTTGTCTCTGAGAATGGATATGTTGTGTTACAAAGAAAATTTATATTGAATGATCCTATATGCTGTAATATACAACAAAAGTGAAAAAATCATACAGAAATTAAATCCTTCATACAAATGACAATAAATGCTTTATTTTCTATAATAGAGGTGCCTGGAAGACTTAGTGAAGTCTAAAAAGAAAAAATGCAGAAATGAAACCATCAAAAGTCAAAATAAAATAAGCAAATAAGACTGGAAGTTGCATAAACAGTAACAACTATTTTGCTCTGTTAAGAAGTTCCCTGAAGATTGACTAGAACTAATATTTGTTCTGGTTAGGACCTAAGAAAAAATGATCACAAAGTTATCTTCAGATGAATAATATTTACTTCCGTTTAGAATTCTTTTCTTCAGAGAGAATGTTGTAAAGGGGATTTGAAGTAAAACACACAAGTGGTCCCACAGGTCTTTCTGACTACTGCAGCATGTCTGTTATGCAATAAAAGAAGACAGAGAAAAAGTTAGAAATGAAATATAAGGAAAGAGAGAACAGAAAATGGCATGTGTTGCATCCCAGCCTTTGGGTTTAGGTCAGGGTTCTGATGTATCTTAAATTCTGTGTACCCCCATGTATCCCGTCGTTCCCCCCCCTCACAGTACCTGGTTCCTGAGCTGCTTTACCATGTGGCCCAGCTCCCATCCCCCCATCTCTTCCTGTGGGTCCTTCCCTGCTGTTACCCCTCCCCCATGGCTGGGGCCGCCCCAGACCCCCAGCACTGCCCCTGCCGCCTCCCCATTGGCTCCTGCCTTCCACACCACACCCCTGCAGCCCCGGGACTGCCCCAGGCCCCGGAGCCGCTCCTGCCGTGTCCCTATTGGCTCCCCCGGACCACGCCACACCCTGGGACCACCCCAGGCCTCAGTGCCATCCCCTACTGCGTCCCTATTGGCTTCCCCAGACCACGTGACACCACCGCTCCACCCCCTATAAAACCCCCATGCAGCCGAGGCCGGGTGGCCATATTGTCCAACTCAGGAATTGGGAGAACATCAATAAAATGCTCTCAGCTCCTACCGCGGAGAATTTGGTCCTTCCTTCACCCCCTTTATCGAGGTCCCTCACGCGCGGCAGTAGAAATGGCCGACCCACCTTCCCGGAGCCGCGGAGCCCGGAAGCAGCGGTGGGACCGGGACCGGAGGAGCCGTGGTGCCCTGCTGGGCATGATGGCTGCTCCGGACCTGGGAGAGACACCAGAATGCTGCAAAGTAGTGCCATACGTTGGGCGCCAGTTGCGGTGTTAGCTTTCGTTCTCCCCAGCTGCACACAGGTCTTGGGAGCCCGACTGTGATGTAGCTTCCACACGCTGCCGGGGTTTTCTGCCGCGGGTTCCCGGACATGGCTACCGTGTCCCGGGCACATGGGCTGGCCAGCCGCTGTTACCGTGCACTAGGGATCCGGCAAAGAAGTAAGGAATTTGGCCATTTTCTCCCATGCGAGTGCCAGAAGCGGTTGCATCTAACTGCACCACATGACCAATAAACCGTTCCTGCCAAGCACAGAGTAAATGGACAAATTCCTTACTTCTTTGCCGGATCCCTAGAGCACGGTAACAGCGGCTGGCCAGCCCACGCGCCTGGGACATGGTAGCCATGTCCAGGAACCCGTGGCAGAAAACCCCAGCAGCACGTGGAAGCTACGCCACAGCTGGGCTCCCAAGAGCTGCGTGCAGCTGGGGAGAACAAAAGCAAACGCCGCAGGTATGCACTAAAGATTTTTCTGTACATGTACTCTGCCACCAGATACTTACCAAGTCTATACTCTCTGAGACATTGTTGCTTCTAGTTAAGTCTTAAATTCACCTGCAGAAATTTCAATGTTGAAAGGCGTGATAGAACATAGGTCTTCAACTGAAGGCTTAAATATTTGCTAAATTACTTATGGCTTTATTCTTTTTACACGAACTTTATTCAAATGATATAACAAACATTTCATAGTTCAGTCTCATTAATACAGTAAACTGGTACTCTGTGATCAGGGTAAGAGAGTAGTAAGAATTTAGAAATGTAGAATTGTTAGAAAGAGGCTGCAGGCTTCAGGGAGATTAATTATAACTCTGCTTTCCTATATAAATCATGTGTTACGTTTATCAGAGATTTAAAATTTCAAAATAGCCAATTAACTACTGGAAATTTCACCATCACTCCAGATATATATCAGAAATTATGAATGCAGAACTTGCAGTAACCTGAAAGCAAGAGGTGAGTCAGATGAATCCTTGAATCTCTTTATATTACTTATGTTCCTCTTTATATTACTTATGTTCAAATCACTCTTAATTGTGGGCTCAGATGCCTTTTGACTCAATGGAATTTTGCTGAGAGACATGAACAGAAAAATACTCTGAGGAAAGGTTAGTGTGAAAGCCTGTGTAGAATGAAGAGAACAGAGGAGTTATTATCTCCTAGGGGTGAATAACAGGTAATAATAACCACTCTCTTATACCACACATGGTACACTTCCCTATTTCCAAAAGCTCTTCAGTCATACTCTCCTGCCCAGGAATACTTACCTATTAAGACCTACATTTTCTTTCTGTTCACTTACATCACCACTGGGAGACTAAGACCTTTGTTTAGCTTTCATGTACAGGGAGCAGGAAAAACCCTGTATTATTCCTGGTGTAGACCTCCCTCTCTGTAATAGCTGGTATATCCCTCACCCTGGTTTCTTCCTGCTGCCTGTGAACCAGGGACCACAGGCTCAGCTCTGATACTGCACAGATCCAAGACCTCAAACTACTGAGGAAGATCTCTGAGCAAGTTTATAGAAGGATAGGAAATCAAGAAATTATGCTGATGATAGATATCAAGATGAAATCATTAGATATGTCAAGATGTCTATGTAATATATATGTCAAGATGAAATCATTATCAAATCAGGGAGCTAAGAAAGAGATTCCTCCATGGGACTGTAGAATATCTATGGGAAAAACTGTGAATCTGGCTGGGGTTGGGTTTTTGGGTCATTGCATCAAGGTATCAACCTGTGTTGATGAGCTGGTTGAAAATTACATCTCAGCAACAGGGAAGAGCTAACTTACAGCCACTACAGAGGCCGTCAGTTTCCCATTTGGCTGGGTCTCTGGGCAGCAAAGACTCTTCAAGTGTTGTGTCAGAGGAGGTGAGTACATGAGGGGTTAGCCTGACAGATTGCTAAGTCCTAGACATATTTTGTAAATTAATCAATAAGTATTTGCTTAATACTTGTAAGTTCTGTATATTCTGCTTTCAGAGATTCTTTACACACAGCTAAGACTGAACAAAGTGATCCAGAAGAGAAGATCTATCACTGGAAAGCTTTCTTGTGACCTGTCACTTCTACTGCACTTGTGAAAAAAACCCAGCTATAATTCAGTTCTATTTCAGCCTGAAACACTGAATTATATTTGGAATTAAGCAGAAGACTGCAGACATTGAATACTACCTATGACTGGTATCCATGAGCATGTTTGGAGAGAAAGTGAGGATTATTATACCCAAGGAGAACTGGAATTAAGAATAAAGTATCATCAGAATTTGATCAAGAGGCTAGGTAGTTAATCACATTTCTATTCTTTTGAAGAGTGCCAAATTTTCCCCTTCTTTATTTTCTGTACTTCATAAGACAGTTTCACTTTTCAAATTGAAGATTGAATATAAAATGGTCAGAAGTATTGAGAGAAAGGAGAATGCTATCATACTGGTTCAGCAAACAAACAAAATGCTCTGCCTGTTATGAAAAGGCTTTGAACTTTTAGCAACATTCCTCTTTTTTTGGTGGTGTTTTGGGGTTATTTTGAGATAAGTAGGCATTTGAAACAGTGCTTGCATTAACATTTTAATCTATAGCATATTGAAATGCTCAAAAGAAAAGTAGCTTAAATATTTGGAAAAAAATTATTATAAATGTATCCCAGTTTATGATAAATTCCATTGTGATTAATGACATGTAAATATTTACACATGCCATCATTCCAATAGTAACATTCTACCCATTGAAATTCTCCTGCAGCAGGTGATGAATGCTGGTTTCTACACAACACAGAATATCTAAGGTCTGGCTGAGGAAAAGCAATATAGTACTTGAATATCATTTATGGAGAAGAGGCCCATATATTCTCTATATTTTCAAAACTGCACTGCTCATTTCTAAATAAATACTAAAAGAATTATTTGGAGTTCCCCTCAATTTAATAGCTGATCTTTTCTTAAGAAAATTATGATTGTCATTTTTTCCTTTTGAGGAACTTAGCATGGTATCCTCTTTTTCCTTTAAACATTTTTGAAGTTGTTCAATTTCAAATATATCCCCTTTAAAAATTCTGCTATTCTACTGTATATGCTAAATAACTAACAATGCTGCTTGAAAAGCACTTTACATGTTCAAAGTGCTATGTAAACATTCACTACTGAAATTATTTATAGACATTAGACCTGGAAGGAGCACTCTAGATTTTTCTTTTTCAGTAACTCTATTCTTTAATTAGGTGCCATTTTAGCCTACTTAGGAAACTTGTCCCTGTTTGAGAATGGTCTCCACAGTTTTTAGCATCAAACCAAATGAATATAAAAAAGTTATCTGTTTAAAGGCAGCCTTGCTTCATGGATATCACATTTTCCTTCAACAATCTTCTTCCTGTAAGAGGCACTTGCCAAGGATATTAAGGAATAGATTTGCAACTGGAAGGCAGGAAGTGCTTGTTTAGATATTTTATTTTTCTCTGCCATCAGTGAAAAGTGACCCTCAGTTGCATTTGACCTAAGAACAATGAAAAGTTTAGTTTTATAAACAGATGAAATGCTATAATTTGTACTGTATGACTTTCAAGGGTTTTTTATATCTTTTTTAAGTGTAATGATACATCTTTCACTTGATATAAGAATTCCTTTGTTAACCTAAAAGCATCTTTTGATGGTAGGTAGTAATTGAGAAAAAAACAAAGGCATTTTGTATATGCAGGCTGGATACAACACAGCTGATGGCAGCTCACAGGTCCCTCAGTATTCACTGTGGATGTTGCTTTGCAGTGTTGTGCCAGGATTTCATTCAGGAGAAAAGACTAACCTGGGCTCTGCATACTCACACCTTCCCTTCAGGGTTATCAGAAGAATTATCACCAGGGGAGGGCTGTCACGTGGGCACCTTTGTACTGAGAAGTCAGGTATGAAAACATTAGTCTGAGGTAAATGAAATTTATGCTTTCAGCTCATCCAGCTCACGATTAGAAACAAAACTGTCAGGAAAATATTAATTCCAGAACTAGAGTTTGAACCATTCTTCTGGACTTTGAAAGGTTTTTCTGGCAGTTATTAACAGGCACGGTTTTGGGGTAATTGCTGTTTCTGGTCACTGTCAGCAGTCTCTGGTTATTACAGAACAAAAGATCCTGTTTCTTTTGTGGAAATACAGAAATGTTAATTCAGTGTCTTGTTCAGGCTAATCATAGGAAGCTTTCATCGAGAGTATTCCATTATTATTGAGATTGCAATAGTAATGATCCTTTAAAGAAAAATTGATGTATTCGTTAGAATGTAGTTACAACCATAAAACTCAAACATGTCAGTAAAACAACTGGCATCCTTCTCTGCCAATATATAATGTCTGAAAATTATTACACCCAGAGACCCTTGTGCAACCAAGCAGTCACCAAACAGCTTCTTAAATTAAAAAAAAAAAAAAAAAAAAGACTGAAAACTTTCTTATAAATATCCCTTGAAAAAGAACATATCTCTATATGTCAATAAGAACTTTACAGTCCTGTAATTACTCTGTCTCATTTTAGCAGGCTCTTTCTCTCATACAAAAAATGTCATTTACTGATGTGATGAGGATCACATTAATTAAATCTCTGTATTTCTTTTTGTTATTTTCTTTTTCACCCCATAAATATAATCCAACCAATTCTAAAAATTTGTCCACAACACTTTGGCTGGCAAATCAGGAAAATTCTTTCAGCAATATCCTCTTTTCCCAACAGATCTAATATTTAATTGATTTTGACTTCTCCATGCATTGAATGTCTTGTTCACAATTTATAGACCATCTACTATAGTTCAGGTATAATTTAAACACACACTGAGTAATGTGGAATCATGCCCAAATATATGAATTAAGCACGTGTGCTGGGGCCTTTGATTACTTCTGTAGTCTGTTCACATAGTTTCCAGATTGGCACAAGCTCAACCTGGCTGCTATCTTTAGACTGTCTTTACAGAGCTTTCTGGTTCTGTTCCAGTGTGCACAGCTACAAAAGGAATAACAGCTTCCCTCTGAGGAAGAAGAACCTACTGTAATCACATTGCCTTTCTTACTACTTTCTCATATAAGTGCCAAAAATAGTGTGTGGGGGGGTTATGTTTGTTTTCATTTGGTTTGGTTTGCTTTTTTATGAACTCAAGATAATTGAAAATTACAGGATTTTAATATTAAAATACATCTTCTAAGCTGCATAGGCTAGAACTGCAGTTTCCAGCACTAGCACCAATTTTTGTGACAAATGCTCTAAGGTGAAGAGCATTATTTTTAGAAACCAGGTCAGTGGATAATTATGGTAGAGGAAAACCCAGTCTCATCCTTGTTAACCTCTGTTCTGGTTTGGGTTGCAGTAGGATTAATTGTCTTCGTAGCAGCTAATATGAGGCCATGCTTTGGATTTACAATGAAAACAGGGCTGATAATGCAGAGAAGTTTTTGTTATTGCTGAGCAGGGCTCACACAGAGCCAAGGCCTTTTCTGCTTTCTGCTGCCCCATTGGTGAGGCGTCTGGGGGTTCATGACCACATGCACATGACCCAACTGACCACGGGATATTCCATAACATAGGACAGGAGTAAATACAGCTGGAAGAAGAGACAATATTCAGAGTGATGGCATTTGCCTTCCCAATTCACCATGACACATATGGAGCCCTACTGTCTTGGAGGTGGATGAGCCACTGCCTGCCAATGAGCTCAATGGGCTTTTAGAGGGATGGTCCATAGACTATATCTGTGTGTATATCTATCAAAGGTCAGGAAAGGTCATACAAGACCCAAATGGGATGGAATAAGGAGTAGAAACTCTCCTGGTTTTGGCTGGGACAGAGCACATTTACTTCTTAGTAACAGGCACAGTGATGTGGTTTGGATTAAGTATGAGAATAGTGTTATGAACACATTGATGTTTTGGCTGTTGCTGCTTAAGTCAAGGGCTTTCAAATGCCTCAGGCTCTGATAGTGAGAGCTGCACAAAACACTGGGAGAGAGCATAAGAAGGTGTCATGGTTTGACACTGGCGCAATGCTAGCGCCCCCATGAAAATACACCTTCCCAAATAAATGCTGTGAAATGTTATTAGGAACAGAGCCGAGCAGGCCTAAGCTTAATAACAAAGGAAAAAAACTTTATTAACCTACTACTACAGAAGACAGACACACTAAATCCAGGATGAAGACCCTCTAAAACACCCCTCCTCCTCCTAATTTCTAAAACAACTATCATGAAACAGCACCCGGGATTCCTGATCAAATTACTACCCTTCAGATAATCAATACTCAGTCTATCAAGGGAGAGAGAAGTCTGTCTTGCGCCATAGACCGCCCCCCGCCCCCCCCCCCCCCCCCCCCGCCCCAGGAAACACAGTTGCCACCTCTTGTGTTTCTATGTCACACATGGCAACCACCCGGAGAAAATCTGCCAGTGTGACACTCTCTTTTCCATGCTACAGTGTTCTCACCACTGTGCATGGACTGACTGCCCATAGGGCTCCTTTAAGGATGCTTTGCCATGGACTAAAAGAGACAACAGTTCAGCTTCTCATCTTGGGACCACAGTCCCCCCCATTTTCCCCTGGGGCCAAGGGTCCAGGAACAGAGATCATCTTCTTCCTGAAGACAGAGGGCATCACTATTCCCTCCTCAGCTTTCCTCTGTTCTTGTCATTCCTGTCCTGGTCGTTGCTGAAGCAGGTCTCCTTGGGTCACCACTGCATCCCTCTAAAATGCAATCTCTATTGCAGGAGAATTTGGTTCAGTCTGTGGCTAACAAGAAAAGTCTAGCCAAAAGCTACTCCATCATCTCCTCCTACTTAAAAATTTCTTCTTCTAACATCTCAGGTCCCAGACTGTCTCTCTTCTACTACAAATTGAGGAGAAGTAATATTTTACAAAGCCCTCATTTCCCAGGAAAGGGTTAAAAGTTCAGACCCCCTGGATGGCTGAAATCTCTGCCCAGCATTCTCGACTCCCACATTGGGCATCATCCCCCTGCTTTCTCTTTCTCCTCTGCTGGCAGATTTCCAGGTGCCGTCAGGCTCTCTGTCTCTTTCCTTCTGGGGGAGGGGGACGACAAAGGCATCTCCGCTTCTTTCCACCCTTCCGTCCAGGAGCTGGCTCGGTTCCAGACCTTCAGCCCCCTCGGCCTACCTGGACAAGGCCGCATGGCTTCCCCTCCTCCACCCAGACTGTGGCTGGGCAGGGGAGAGTCTGCACTCTCTGACGACCAGAACTAAAGAGAGAGTGCCCGTGGGAGTTCTTGCTTTTAACCCCCTGTGTTCTCAGAGGCGTGTCCATACTTTCAGTGGTCACTCTAGGTGCCAATATCTAAACCTGACTACTGATTGGTTTGACCCAACTTCCTGAAAAAAAATTTACTTCCATGTCAAACCACAACAGAAGGACAGCTGACCTGAACTGACCAAAGGGGTATACCATAATATAGAATGCCATGCTCAGTATATAAACAGGGGGAGTTACACAAAAGGGGACTGATCAGTTCTTGGGAACAGTCTGGTATCAGTCAGTGGGCAGTGAGCAATTGTATTGTGCATCTCTTGTTTCTCTTGTGTTCTGTTACTCTCTTCCTCTCCTTATCATTACTATTATTATTATTGTTTTATTAGTAGTATAATTGTATTATTAGTATTATTATATTTTGTATTAATTATGAAATTATTCTTATCTCAACCAAGAGGTTTGCCTTTTCTTTCTGATTTGCCTCCACACAGTGGGGAGTGTGTGTGTCGTGGGGGAGACAAACAAGTATCTGTGTGGTACTCAGTTACCAGCTGGGATAAAATCACAACAGCTCACCTCAGATATTCTCCTACAGCTGATGGCAAAACCTTTAAAACACTAACAGAAGTTCAACACTTCAATAAAAAAATAAAATTAAAAAATGCAATATCATAAGAAAAGAAGAGTGAGTTGTTATGCTTGAAGGGATTTTATATTTTAGTGTTTTCCTTTGTGAAAAGTAATTATCCTACCTCTTATACCAGCACCATTTCTTACAGCCCTATAGATTTTAATTCTATTAGGAAACTAAGACAATGAGCAGCATTTAATAGGAGCCTTACAGTCCTGAGTAAATGGTGGTCATTTGGGAAGGTGCCCTCTACTCAGTTTCAAGCAAAGTTCAGCTAAGGACAGGCAGATATTGTGTGCTAAAATAAGGTGTGTGTCTTAATCACCAAAGAGGTCATAAAATACAAAAGCTTTCCATAAGCATTATGCACCACCTTCTCAACACACTTGATGACATCTATTTGCATTCAAAAGAGTGGATGAAGGTGAGAATCACACCATCAGCTTTCATCTGCATAAGCAGTCAAAGGAAGGGACAGAGACTTCTGCTTAAAGACATCATACCCACAGATACTTTTCCAGTAGGTCCAAGTTCTCTTTTTTTCTTCTGTTGACTTGTATGTAAATCTGGGATATACAGCCAGTCAGATTAGAATCCCAGCCCAATTTTAAAATGTTCTCCAAAATCCCTGGGTAGAAAGTGATATGGAAGAAATTACTATGTATGAAAATACTTAAAGCTAGAAAAGTCATTGCCTATTTTAAATTGTACTCTCCTGTTGATATTTTTACAGAGATGGATGTAATAAAATCAACAATACCTGTTAATTCTGAAGATAGGCAACACAGGCTCTTAAAGGAAAAAAAATAAGAGATTATGGTTGCCAGTCTCACCTCTTTTCCCCATTTGCTCTACTTCACAGATTTCTTCAAAGCAAGCAGAATATATCTAGTGTCCCCATTGAATGAAAGGGTCTGTGTGTACAAGTGGAGAAAGCAGATGGTTTATTTCATTTGTGAAAAACCCTTTTCACTCTCAGCTGGAAACATTGAAAAGCGGGAAAAAATGTCAGTTATGCTTTTGGTACAAAAAAATCTCATTGCTCTTGGCAGTGACCTCAGCTTGGAAGAGGAGGTGTTAGCCTTGCCTCGTTTCACAGCAATGGCTGATGAAGAGTGGCATTAACCTAACTTTAATAGAAGCTCGTTTTAGCTCTCTCAGCCAGAAAAGAGTCAAAGTGACATGACACATACGAATGGTACAACAATGCAGAGATTGCATTGAAGGAAAAAAAAAAAAGGAAGAAAAAGAAAAGCGTTAGACCTTTGTGAGGGCTCAGGTCAGAATATATATGGATGGAATACTAACTGCAATACTGAAAGTTGTATACCAGCAATTCTGTTGAAACTGATGTATCTTGAAACCTTGCCATTGTAGTTTAGAGACACCATCTTAGATACATAAGTAATTAAAAATCATAGCTGAGTGCAATATAATACAATAATAAGCATCAATACAATAAACATCATACCTTGGCTAGGAATTATTTTAACAGAACATTACCAGCATTTCTGTCTAGGTAAAAGAAAAAAGAGGTACTTGAGATATGGCATTAGCTTTTTTTAAAAAGTGTGACAGAATTTTTTTTCTTACTGCAGTAGATAGAGTACACTAGAGATGGAGAGCCTCCTGTTTAATATTTAATGAGACAAAGTTTATATTTCATTACATTAAAGATTGGTGATAGCACAGATGATGTACTGACTCTGTTAATGCTCTTAACTCATAAATAACAGCTGTTTCAGCTTTTGCTAAGTCCTCTTTTAATACCCTTTCTTCCTTACACAATTTTGAAAAACATTGCATGTAGTCTTACCATTTATATTAGTATTGTCTTAAGATGAGATTTCTTTCCTGAGCAAGAACTTGCTCTCCTTTATTTCTGGAAATAATTACAGGCTCATTACTGCCATTGCCCTCTCCTCTGCTTTTACTGCCTTCCCTGAAACCAGCCATTTGTTGAATTTCATTAGCATTAATACATACAGGACAAAGCTTAAGAGTTTCTGTTACCCTGATTAGGACTAACCTATCACACTTTGTAGGAGGTCAGAGGGGGTGAGTTTCTTTAGCAGAATTTTCTATTAATAAAATGAATTTCTTAATTCACCAGAAAAAGCTTCTGCTGAAAGCCTATGCTCTGTGTGTTGCATAGGCAACAATCACCAGGAAAAGGAAGTGTGGAGGTGTAGTGTTTTTGCTTTTTTTGAGTAAAACACTGATTTGGAAGTGCTAAATATGTAATTTTCCTATTGGTGTTTAGTAGCACATGTCAACACCAGCAGTGAAAAAATTAAGGCAGACCTGGTACACTCGTAGTGTTAAGAATGACCTGTAAATGGACTTTTGCCAGTAGCACTGGGCAAATATAAGAGTAAATTTCCTGGAAGTGCTTTTAAAGTTTTTCTGCACTTATTCTTGATATTGACCTGAAATTAGTTCTCACTGCAAGAAACCTCTTGAAATATGAAGAATCCCAACAGGTCACTTGAACACTTGGATTTAATTTTTTAAAATAATCCCCATCTCTCCTTCAGGCTTGAACAATATTTCAAAAAAGAAATGCCTTAACTAAAAGATCACAAAAAGTTTTCCTTATCTCTTATTCTCACAGAGAAAGTCACAGATGGAAAAAAATTTCACTGATGCTAGAAACCAACTAGGTCAATAAATTCTGTCAGGTCAAATAAACAATCTCAGTGACCTTTTGAATAATGAGCAATGAGTAAAATAGTACAATTTCTCCAAAACTATCTTCAAAGAACTATCATTATCTAACATCTTTCAGATAGCATGTGTGTTTGTTATTCTTATGCAATAGGAAGAATGGCTAGCTTCAAGTGATAATTTTATTTGTTCAGTGTTACAGAATTTCCAGACTACAAAGAGCACAGTTAGCAGATTTATAGCCATTTAGTGATCGCTGCAGAGAGCAATTTTGCATATCTGAAACAGTCTGACTGTGTTTATCACAGACTCTGTCATAAAGAGCTAATTGCCAAAGTCAGGTTTTGAGGCAGATTGTATAAGCCCAGCAACAATGAAAAAGTCACATAAAATATTTTAGTCTGGGCTAATATTTTAGTTATCTAACTCTGAACTAAAATTACTGTGAGGTCCAGTGATTTCTAAGCTATATCAAATACTAAGAAGGCTGACATGAAACTCATGGACATTAATGGTCTTGTGTGTGCAAACCTGTATAAAGACAGCTCCTGAAAAGCTTAAGGACAGCTCTTGTTTGTACAATATTGGACAGTAGTCCATTAGGAGGGATAACAGTGGCTTTGTTGGAAACCAATTTTCCATATATTTACTTTCCTGTCATCAACTTCAAAAGGGTTTATTCTGGCATGGAAAGCTGGCAGAGCAGAAGCAAACTAAAAACTGTTTGCCAGTTCAACTACTGCTTGCTTCTGCCTGTGACTAAAATTACCATTAAAGACATGTGATAATGACTATACAGTCTATAGTATGTTGTGAGAAGAAATTGAGACAATATAGGGATGACTCAGCTGTGTTCATAAGGATGTATTGCACTTCAGTTTTCTTTTTCTTTTCACAATACTGGCCTTGCTATAAATGTCCTCTAACAAAACCTATTGCTATTCTACTAAAAAACCTGGGAGCTAAAAAGCATTCCCACCTTTCTGGTGGGGCTTGATTAATCTGGATAGTAATTTCCATCAGCATGTCCTGCTTTCTGACTAAAACCAAAACGTAGTCCTTGGTTTAATTTGAGTCTCACTTTCCAAGCTGAAGCCTTCTTTAAGCTAGTGGAGTTTCTGTGTGTATTGGGAGCAAGCATCAAGGAGTGCTTGGCAAAATCCTGCAGCTTTTCCTTGTCCTATACAACTTCAGGGGGAATTACAGTTGCTTCTCATTTTACTCACTTGGCAATATGGCTGTTTGAACATCAACACTTCAAAATGAGATACCCTTGAGAGTATAATAGGCAAAATTCTTGGTCAATTTTAGATGTTTCTCCTGTCACTGTGGGGTATTCTTCCTTTGGATAAGGTCAAGAAATCAAGCTGCAGTTATTTACATTGTGGTTCAAGGCATTAACTACAACAGGCATATCCGAGAGTCTTTTCATTTTCAGTCTAAATGTTCTTGAGAATCATCTCTTTAGTGGTATTTGTAAACATATTGTAAAGTTTAGTGATCCGGGCTCTGTTGAAAACTTGCCACTGTGCTGTTCCTCTCGGATAATAAGATTTATGCTAAAAGATTTATGATTTTATCTCATATAAAATAAAAAACATATTGTGTTTGACACGGCATATTCTCTCTCTCTCTCTCTCTCCTCTGATATTCTTGGTAAATCGTGACTGCTCCTGCCTTGGAAAACTTTGGGATTTGTTATAAGTTATATTTGTAAATAAGTTAGTTTTTCTGGTTCACTAGTTCTAACACCACAATCAAATTCATGCCCCAGCTTCCAAACTGACATGTATTTTGGCAATCCAGGAAAGAGAAATTTGCAATTAATAGATTGTACATCTGTGCTTCAGCAATGTAAATTGGTCTCCAGGGAACTTCAGAAAAAGTCAATAGTCACTACTACCACAAGCACCTAGGGGTCTATGAGGCAGAAGTTAATCTCAAAAGCAGAATTCACAAGCATCCTGCCCCAACCTGCTGATGACTTGGTCTAGAAGTTTGTTTTGTTTTCCACTGGTAGCTGAGTACTGCTAAAACTGATATACTCCCAGTTTAACTCACCTCATATTTGGAGGCTATGAATTATTCCAAAACCCAGAGACATGCATTATTCATGACACTCTTACAGGAAATAATTGAATCATATTTATGGAGTCAATATATGAAAAAAAAAAAAAAAAAATAAAAAAATCAAAGACTATAAAATAAATAGAAGGTTTAACCAGCAGAGAGAAGCAGCAAAACTCAAAATGCAATTCCACTTGCAGAGGAGTGAGGAGTGCACCAAAATAATACAGGGGAAAGAAATATTTTAAGAAATGATTGGTAATTTGAATTGTTATTCAGCTGAACCTCATTCATTGTTTCCCATGAGTTATGGAGTTCTCTTTAATTTATCATAACCAGAGTGTATGACACAACTTAAAAATTCAGAGGAAATGCACTTAGAGAGATGTCATTTTATTACTGTTATAAATAGAACATAATTTGGAAGTTTTTGCATTTATAAATATTTCATGGAGTTTGATGGTGTGTTAGAATGAAAACAGAACAAAGCCTTAGGGTCACAGATAATCCCAAGGTCATCACTTTGCAATGTTCAACCCAAAGAGTTACTCCTTTCTGAAAGCCAGACACAAAGTTGCTCTATAAGCCAGGCTTTCTGAAGGGTACTGCTGACAAAAGAAACAGCAGAATTTCAATCTTATGATTGCTTTCAACTGCAGTTGCAAATTGTGTTTCCTACCCAGCCCAGCTCATGCCACTCTATTTCTTTTTTTTTTTTTTTTTTTTTTTTTTTTTTTTTTTTTTTTTTTTTTGAGACCAAGTCCACTCTTTCTCCTTTTATGAGCATGTGGCAAAGAGGACAGTGCATAGGCATTCTGTATCCTCACTCTCACTCTATGGCCTGGCCCAACCTTAAAAAAAATGGTCCATAAATTATGATATTTGCAAAATATATGCTACCCCCACCCTTGAATGAATATAACCTGTATTTAATTGAAGGGTGCTGAGTGAGAAGCCCTTCTAGGGTGAATCCTAAACAAACCTTCTGTATGAATTGTTCAACAGCCTTTCAAAGCTCCTCTTTCTAAAAGACTTTCCAACAAATTATTCATTTCAGACAGATGCTGTTGTGCTCTTAATATCTGCTATGGTTTCCCTATTTTTACTAGGGAAATAATTTCTACTAGATCCTAAAATATTTTAAACTTACACCGCAGAAGATACAAGTTTTTCCTTTTTTTTCTCCCTGACCTTTAAGAAAAGTAGTGAATTCTCAGTCTCTTTAATTTCCTATCACATTGGAAAAGCCTAGTTTGTAATTACTGTGCAGAAATTACTAACCTATTGCAGAGAACTCTTCTGGCCTTTTGATATTTATTATTTTTTACCAGCAATGAATAATTCTCAGTGTGGCAAGATTCATGTATGTAGAGAAAGAGAAATGCAAGCTTTCACCTCTCTCAGACACAGAGCCACCCCAGCAGTACTTTATTAGTTGTCAGCTGTATCATCCCTAATTGGATTCAAGGGTTGAATATATCACTTCATAAAAAAATTGAAGTGTGGAGAAAAGAGAGAGAGATTACATGATTTCCTCTCTTACAAGGCTTGGATTCTATACTGTCATCAAGGAGAAATGATGATTATTATAGGTTTAGTGGTCTTTAAGTTACTTTTTTTTCAAAAGACTCAAATCATTGTCATCACAGAAGCTGAATCAGATATAATGGTACAAACCAGCTTGATACTAATGTGTGTGTGTGCATGCACATAACATTTGTGTAAGCACACCAGCACCCATACTTGTACACATGCAGGAATCACTGTATTTGATCCCTTAGGGAATAATGATATTTAATTACAATATTACAGTCTGCACATAAAGACAAAGTCTGATCTTATTTTTCTCAGAACTTTTGTCACTCAAAGGAAATTTTAGTTTCCAATAGTTTGCAATCCAAACCCAGCACTAAAGAATTTAATTTTAATTTTCTAAATCAGAATTTGTTTGGCTGATTAGACTACCTTGGTTCCCAGAAGGTACCACCTGTGGTGTCCAGTAGTCTTCTCTAGGCTGCTAGGAATCAATTTTTTTCATAAACATTAGTTACTCATGATATCCTAGCAATTTTCCATATCTTTAATATCTAAGAAATGGAATTAGCTAGTGATTTTAATGGAACTGTACTTAATTGCAGCATCTGCCCTACTGTTATCACTCTTAAGACAAGAAGCTAAGCTTGTATTTCACTCTGTCTTGATCAGTGCTAGAAATAATCTTGCACACACTGGCATTCTTTCAGAAGGACTGAATAAAGTCTGACAATTTTAGAGGCTTTCAGCTTCACTGCTGAAGTTGCAGGCTCTGCATCACAGTTACTGGTGATTTCTAGAGAAGATGATCAAAACTTTCCACTGTATTCACACATCAGTAGCTTCCTGCTTTCCCTTATTTTACATTGTTTAGATTTTGAACAAGAGCTAACACCAAATAATATAAGTGGTGACCAGAAGTGATGCATCACATCCTTATCTCTATAGCAATTTCAAGTGTAAGCATATGTTGTAATAATTTATGAGTAAAGATTAAATTAAATGCTGAGAAGTGAAATGCTAGGACTTTTTAAATTATTAAAAATGTTTCTGTAAGTGAAAGTGATCTCTTGATGAGCAATATTTTATTTACAAATTTATCCTGTCAAGCAAAGTAGTTTCAACAGGAAAAATTTCATGTCTCACTTTCCATTTCTCAAGCCTGAACTCAATAAAACATTAGAGACTAGATTGTCTAGCATTATGTATTTTAAAAAATTATTACAGGCAAAGTAAAATTGACTAACAAAATTTAGCATTAAAACTGGTTAACAAATTCCATTATTCCACCATGTTTCATTGGCCTTACATTGTGGATACCTGAAAATTTCCAGAGGATACAAACAAATAAATAAAAAAGTTCAGAACTTTGCCCCAAAATTTTGTATCCCAGAAAGGACCACAAAAATAATCAAGGAGTAGGACTGTTCTCTCTGAGCTAATTTATCAGCAAGGTTTATTGCACCTCTATTTACTCTCCCTCAGTACAACTTCTCATCTTTCCCTTCTTTTTATTTTTTGCATCTGATGCCAAATAGCCAAAGGAGAAACATATTAATAATTCAGAAATTAACTAATTTAATCTCTGAAACAAATACACTCTATAAATTTCTGATGCAAAGTTTTTTTAAACAAAATATTAACATATTGACATCTGAGTGTTGAAGTCAGTTCACTAGGCAGTGTCAATTTCTAAAAATCCTATTTTATCTTTGAATCTACTAAACAGTAAAAAATCTCTCACACAGATAGTTTATAAATGTTCATATCAGCTAATCTTAAACAGGAAAAAAATTGCATTGTATCTTTTTTTACCTAAGGAGCTGTGAGGAGTAAACACCGGGCCTGGTCTGAATCTTCACACAAGTTATTAATCTTCCAGCTTCTTTCTATTACTAGTGACTGTCTCAATGCTAACTGAGAATAAAAAAAAAGATGGAACTTGGATTGAAAATATTTTTAGTGCTCTTCTCCTTATTAAAATCAACCTTCCTAATTAAAACACAAGACAAAGTCAGATTATATTATGCCTCTCTGGGTGTTTTTCAGATTTTCTTGATTTTGTCATGAAAACAAACTGACATGTTTATTTTGCATCTTGTCATGATCCATTCAAATATTGAACAGTCCAAAATTTTCAAAAGTTCAAGAAGCCTTTCTGTGAGATGGTCTTGAAAATGATGAGTAGGTGAAGAACAGACATTCAAAATGATGGAAATAGCGGTGTAACCCATCCAGAAGAGCAGTCAGGGACTGTAACTATTTGGCTTAGGATTCAGCAACTTTTTCTGTGCATTCAAAGGCACTTGAATCAGTGAATTCAAAGACACTTTTTGTGTAAAACAAAGTACTTAATTTATATTTTTTTGAACATCAACTTTCCAGTCTTTATGTCATCAGTGGCTGTATTAAATGCTGAAATGTATCTTTCTTAATAAACCTAATAACTTTTACCTATTCGCTCTGTATGCCTAACCAGAGTCAGAGCATGTGACCATGGACAACTCACTGCATGATTTTGATTGCTCACTCTTGCACAGGGGAATCCATGAGGACCACTGACTGACCTGAATATTAAGCATGCAGACATTGGGAAGTTTTATGTGTGAAATGATCTGTCATGGATACGGTGTGGTGTAATTAATTGAAGTTACCAAGTTGCATGTGAACCCATGGTTAAGGCAAGGTGTGTGGACAAAAAAATACAGATTTAGTTCTTATAACTTTATGATAACTGCCACTAGATGTTATAAAATATTACAATTTAGAGAAAATATACTCTAGTACTCATTACCAAGTAGAAAGAGCATACAAAGATAGGTGGACTTCACTGCCTACATTTTGTATCATGTAACATGCTGATACCATAATCTCCTGATAGCTTTTCTTCTTTTAGCACTCAAATCCAGGCCACCTAACATTTCAGCTTGAAATTGCCTGATTGTGACACAGTAATAACCACTGGCAGGAGAAAAATAGTTGCTCTTAAAGGATTTATAGATTTCGCAGAGTGCTGTCTGGGCTGCCACCCCTGTCCACAACACTGATTCATGAGTTCATCTCTCGTAAGACAGCAACAGAATTACTTTGACACAGAGAAGTGATAACGTCTTAGGGGAGAAGAGGGTCAGACTGTCACTTGGTGAATATCATAAAACATAAAACTCAAATGTTATAACACTGTAAAAACCCATTAGTACCTCAGAAAAAAAGGGTCTTGCTTCTCGGATTCTGTCAGGCAGCAATTTTTACTTTGATTACCCAAAGTCACTTCATCTGTCTCTCAGCATTACATCATCTATAACTTCTGTCGCTTTCTCAAAAGGTTATTGAATGAAGTGTCAATCTTTCTTCAGTATAACCTTAAAAAAATCAGAACTTTGTCCCTTTATTTTACATCCCAAATTCCACTAAATTTTTTCTAGGACAAAACTGGTTACAAAAGCACTCAGACAAGTATCTTAGTCTGTTTTCAGAATAATGATACTGACCTTTACAGAGATCAGTGATATGTTCTTGTGCTAAGAAAAGTATTTTCCTGTCATGTTACTATCTCAAAGGAAAGGCAGACAATGAAAAAAAAATCAAGTAGAATAATAGTAATATTAATAATAATAGTAAAAAAGAAAAAAAAATCAGGTGGTTTCTTCCATAAAAGATTTAAATCTGGAGAAAGATCTTTCAAGTACATGTAAAAGTGATCATTTTTCCAAAAAGTAGGCATAGACTTCATCTTGGCAACTTCATTTCTCAGTCCTGATCTAATGACCACTAATAGTCTGGTATTTAATAACAACACCAAGTATTTTTATGCTTTTTCTTCTTCCATATTTAAATTCCTGTTCAGGCAGTAACTGGTTATGAAAAACTGTACTTACAGTGTTCTTATTCCCATATCAGAGGCAGAGAAACAGATATGCAGAGAAAGTGGTGTGTCCAATACCAGGGACAGACTAAGTAGCAATACTGGCATTAGTGATTTTAATACATAAACCACTTCAAAAGATTGAAGAGTGAGAAGGCTTAAACGTGCGTCATTTAAGAAACAAAGCCTTTTTTATCTCCTTAAAGATGTTTGTAACTAAATTGCCTTGAGGATTAAAAGGTGCTTGAGTATAAAAGCCCATTTAAAACCTTAAGCTCCTAAAATGTTTTATGAACATAGACATGATGGGTCACCCTGAGAATGCAGAAATGGACTTTGATTTGATAATAGAGTTAGGTTGTAGAGAGAGAGAGAGAGATTGCTTTAAAAATGGAAAAAGGCTCTTCCTAACAAATAGCCCCAGTAGCTTTGTGATGTTTTGTTGGGATGTACTGCCAATAGTCATGGGAAAGGGCCTAGGAAGAGCTCTTTTCCAACTGATGGTCTCAGGGAGATGTCAGCAGAAGGTGGAAGTAAAGCAAAAAGGAAAATGGTCCAGTTCAGAGATGGAAATCATCACTGATGACACCAGGGAAGACCAGTTGCACAATAATGGTGATGTTTGGGAGAAGGCTATTCCTTACTGAGATTGCTCCAGAAAGAAGGCTTTGGATTCCCACCAGACTGAGGTTCAGGGCATGATGCCTGAATTAATTTTATGTTTCTCTATATGGCAAAGAACTTAGGTTAACTTAGCTTAGCTGACATTCCTATTATCACCACTTGATCAATACCTCAGGGATTTCTTAGCATCTGAGAAAGTTTCTCAAAGAAACTGATCTCAAAGATCAGTTTTAAAAAAACTTATATATAAAAGGAATTTGTTGAAACCAAGTTCAAAAATAGATGTAAACTCTGTTTAAAATCATAGAAGGAGCTTGCATACTACATTACATTTGAAAGAAGTGATCAAAAGCATAAAGAGAAATGTTAATATTTTCTCCATTGCAGGAAAGCCTACACCCACAAAATCTGTATGTGTCTGGAAAGTTTATGTTTTGAACTTGCCTGGTTAGACTTCTTTTTAAAGCTGCACTTGGACACATCTCTTTGTCCCTGGCTGCTTATTAATTCCCCTAGTCAGAACAGTCTCATCCTTTTTTTAATAGCAGTGCTTGCAGATAAAACTCTCAGTAGAAGTCCCTAGCTACAATAACTAACTAAAGAGCCCATTTCATCTGCATTCTTGAATTAATAAAGGGAAGAGAGTACCAGCTGAAAACTTACTCTTAAGTTGTTGTTTTTTTTTAATCTTTTTTATTAAAATATTAAAAAATCCTGAAACAAATCCAGGTTCTGAAAGATATGAACTATATAATGTTGCTAAGAGCCTGAAGAATGTCTTTCCTCAGTAAATAAATAAATTGCTTGTATGTACCCAAAGCACTGATAAACAAGAGAAATATCCACACTTGAGCAGCTTCTAGTAAGCTATTTAAATTGATTTTGGAGGAAGATAACTACCCTTCAGATGTTCTGAAGGGCCACATTTTAGATAGCTAAACTGATGAAATTTTAGAAGGATTTAAATTAATTCTTTTTGTCATTACCTCTTTGCACAGTCTGTTTCAAGGAGAAAAGAAAAGAAGCCTTTCAAGCTGTTGAAAGATTACCTTCATTTTAAACTGCCATACATTTCTTCCAAAAGGTGATGTCAAATTCAGCTACGTGTAAAGAATTGGGGAGGCTATGTCAGCTTCCAGCTGTCATTGTCTGATGGAAATGCTTTTTCCTAAGTGAGTCCATAAACTGTCCAGATATGTACTTGTGTGTGTGTGGTGTCAGGAAAACAATTAATACTTCTGAAACCTTCCGAAAGAAAGCTGGTTTTGATTTTTTTCAGATAACCTAGAAGTATTTCGTCATCCCATGTCACTCCTCCTAGTGCCATTCATCATACAAAATGATTTTGTGGGCTTGTCTGCTGCTAGAACAGACCTCAAATATTTATTGGAATGAGCTTGTAGCAGACAGATACTCATCATCTCAGAGAATTGCTTAGCTGCTTGACTAACCATTAAGAATTCAACATAGTCCAGTGGAGAGACTAAAAGTCTGAATGACAGGAAACCTATTTACTGGCTTTGTTGCTGATTCACTTTCAGGGAATTTTGGCATCAGTGTACAGAAATAAATTTTTATGAGGCAAAAAAAAATAAATGAACTTAATATGTGCTATCTACTCTGTGTGACTTGCTTATATGTGAAAGATATAATGGGAAATGGAGTCAGGATGTCCCATTTCAACCTACAGGTTTGCATAAAATTCTGTTTTAAATTTATTCTCTAAAATGCATTTTTTTGTAATTTTTCTTGCTTATGTGTGTGAGATCTTTCTACCTCTGCTCCATTTTTAGTGTATATATGTGTACATGCAGTAAAATCACCAGAGTTCTTCACTAGATTTTGAGATTCCAGTGAGGAATTAGAGATGCACAGAGGTATGTTTTAATATTTTTCTTGTTCTAAATTACTGAACTGTAACATTCTTGGCTTTTTGTAAAATGAAAATACGTGAAACCCATGTCTTTAGCCTTAATAGTTGCCGGGTTTTCTCTCTATTACATAACCATTTATAATTTCAAATAGTCTGTGTTCTTTTGGCTTTGAGATGTTTGCCTGATTTTTCTTCTCTGTACCTGTTCTAGACTCACTCCAACAAAAGAAAACAGTAGTAAACTGAAAGTATAGGTAGATTGCCCAGGAATGACAAAATTATTAGAATTAGAGAATGACTTCCTAGAGACCTTTCCCACATGACAACCAAGAGTACAAAAAGCATATGTATACCAGAAGAGAATGTATTTAAAATAAAGCCACTGTTAAAGTGAGATACAGGAAGAACAGGTGAATCTTCTGAAAAATGTCTGCTTCAATTAGGTGTGACTGGGTTCTGGGCAGAGAAACATTTCTGAGCCCTAGCAAATTTTTCAGGATGTGTTCAAGGATCAGTCAAGAATGTTTGGGGGTTTTTTTTGGTGTTTTTTTTTTTTTTTTTTTTTTTTTCTTTCTGAAGCAAAGGAGGTCACTCACCCTCATATTTTTGAATAGAATACTTTTTAGTGCTACAAGCAAAGCATTTATAGCCAGTACTACCTACTTGGTAGTCTCCTTTAGCTTAAGTTGAAGCTAAAGGAAAACCCCAATTAAATATGTTTTGCAGTATTCATATTACTTCAAATTAGTTACTATTATTAATTACTATCAACTAGTTAAAAAAGAAAAGAATTGCTACTAGCTATTACTCTTTGAGTAACCCTTAGCTGGATTCTGAGAGACAAAGGTGTATTTTTTTGCAGGTGTATTATTGGAGTTGACAAATGTGATCAAAAAAGGACTACTTATGGGACAACAATATGAACAAAACCCCTGTTCATTTGCTAGAGAATCTAAATATTCAGTAATCAATGTTAGGAATTATTCCCATGCTCTGCCAGTGAGGAGGTGTGCAAGAAGCTATGAAGGAGCACAGCCAGGACAGCTGATCTGAGCTGGACAGAGAGAAGTTCCATGCGATAAAATGTCACTCTCAGCACAGAAACTAGTTCTCCAGGAGCAACTGTACTGTGTATCAATAGTTTTTCTTAGGTTTTATTCCTCTCTCCTTTTTATTATTATTTTTATTATTGTTATTAAAGAGATCTTTATGACCAGGATCATATTACTGTTGTTGCTCTTATATTTCAATATAATATTACAATTATATTATATTATGTTATATTACAATTATTAAGCTGCTTTTATCTCAACCCATGAGATTTCCTTTTCTTTCCAGCTCTTGTCCCCTCCATCTGTCAGAAGGGGGAAGAAACTGAGCAGCTCTGTGGTATTTTGTTGCCAGCTGGGGTTAAACCACAACAAACCCAAACACCTTCCAGCAGTGACAATCACATACAAACACATACACAGAATGAATTCAAGCAAATTATCAGGAAATATGATAACTGCTTTATTTGCAGCAATCCTTTGTTTATAAAATTCCAAAATGTTAGTTCAGTTTGTGTAGGAAGTTTTTATTATTCATAAGGGGTGTTCTGTTAGGTGCTAGCTACTGCCATAAGACTGGCAAAAAAGTTTGGTCATTAATTTCAATCTAGAGTCATCAATCCTTTAATGAAGTCAGTAAATGCCACTGACATTTTTAATGATGGAATTTTTAATGATTGCTGCACATCACATTGCAAATTTAATGTGTTAAAAAGTGGATATTTTTCCTATGCTGGACAACTTGTGTAAAATCAGTTTTCAGTCAGCCTGTTCTGTAGAAGGAAGAGTTCATTTACATATAACTGAAAAATTTCAGATTTTGCAAAAAGAATCATGTAGACACTTGTGCACATTTAGCACAGTGTTGCAGTTTTCATTCCTTGTATTTCAAATATTTACTATTAAAATTTTAACTTAGATTTTTTTCCCAATTTTCATTTTTGGATTTCTAATCTCTGGAGAGTTTGTCAGTATGCTTCCTTTGATATTCCCTTCTGCTAATATTTTGTTCTTTTTCACCAAAGGACACCTGCACCCAAGGACACCTTCTGGTTAAACACAGAATGCTTTTTCACAGAATTACTTTTTTAAATTAAATTTTCTTTTGCATCATTGTATTCATCTAAAATTGACTGGGCTATTAATGGCTCTTTATATTACCTAGGCTGGAGACAATTCATGTATTACCAAGCATTCATGGTAAGAGCTTCTGCAGCTACAGTCCAGTACAAATTCACAGTGAGTTTTTTTGCATTCCCAGAATGGAATAAAGCTTCTTTTGTTTTCCTGTGATGTAAAAACACTCCACAAGTTTTAACATGAGAAAGAATTATGCAAAGCCTTTAAGAATCTGAACTACATCACAGGTCTCACTACTGAGCTGCTGGAGGAATCTGATCATATCATACCCCCTTGCAAAAATATTTTACTGATGTGTCAAAACTTATTTGACTCACGGAATGTTGCTAAGCTTAATTAACTTGCAATGTATTTCTGAAATTATAAGTGCTATACAAGAGTTTAGAATTGTTTAAAAAACACTCAGTGTAAGACTGTAATTTTAAAAACATTTTCTGAAATTTGATGCTGCAGAATTTAGAATAAGTTATGGTAGTCTGTGAGTTTTAAAACTCAGTTTTCCTAAAATATTTCCATCATAGGTGATACTTAAAAGTATGAGGTGGCCATGAAGAGTCATGGAACCAGTCAAGGAGATAATTTTAACTACTTTAACATAAAGTATCAAAAAATATTCTATGTTTTGTCAATAGCCCATGGAAATACTTTCTAGTTAGACTTCTATCTCACTTCCTCTCTGATGGGATTCAAATGTAAGAACCAAATTCCCTTCAACTCAATGAACTTTTAGAGATGTAAATTACCTACAGGTTGTTCAGAGCCAAATATAATAATATTTTTATTTATTTATTTATTTATTTATTTATTTATTTATTATTGTTGTTGTTGTTGCTGTTACTGTTGCTATTATTGAAATGCCTAATGTAATAGCTATAGTGAAGGTCTGATAGCATCAGAGAGGAATTTTTCTATAAGAAGTGCAAGCATAAAAATCTTTTACATATTTGTCATGCTTTTTATTTCTCTATTTGGGCTTTCTATGCTTTGTGGTTTTGTCTGGGTTTGTTTTGGTTTGGTTTTCTCTTTTATTCCAAATGACAAGTAACATATTTCTTGCCTGTAACTCAAAATATTTTTGTCTATTTTCCCACCATCCTGTGCCACCTGATATGGAAAACCCAAAACATGGGATCTTCCATTGTGACCAGAAGAATGGCTCCCTCCCTTCCTTTCCATGTTGCGGTATATTACACATCAGTATGTAAAGGAGGCGCATGGATTCAGAATGTTGTCTCCTTCCTCACATTTAAGTTTAGGTTTTCCTCACAGAGGAGCTCAAGTTTCCTTTTCTACATACAGAGCTTGTATTGATAAATGTAGATACTTCTGGCTCACAATTGAGGAAAATCCTCTACTACACTACTTCACAGTATTGAATATTTCAGATTATTTCCTCAGGGGGCTACACTGATATTTTAAAATTTATATTTCTTTTTATCCTAAAAGGATAAGTGATCTGGTTAGCATAAAATATACATTGGCATGTACTGTCAGGGAGACAGACAAAAGATCAATTTGATCAATAAAAGGCTCAGAACACTTCAGGAGATGCATTTCCTTCTATTTGTCCTGTGTGGAACTGTGATATCTATAGACATCTCAGAGACAACTTTAATTTTTATTTCTGATGCTGAAAATTTTTATCTATTTTCATAAGGGGCGTACTTCAGGAAGCTAATTGCAACAATCAGTTCAGAAATATCCTGTATCAGCTACTGCTTTAGTTGATTTTCTGAGGGTAGAATTCACATGTGCAAACTAATTTGGCTGCCATTCAGATAATTAGCAGATAAAGATTAGCGAATAAAGACATCTTAGTGAGAAGATGTCTTCAGACAAAAGAGTCTACAATAACTAATTGACATTATAGACAAAGGAATCATACTTCTGGGTAAAGAGTATTTTAGAATTCATTCATATCTACCTGGTCTTTCAGTGGTTAATTTTTAGCAGTTGAATTTAATAAACCTATACAGAAGAAACATTGTATGTCTTTCACTCACATATTTTAGCAGATAAAAAAAGACTTCAGTTATCACCTTGCCATTATCTGATAGTAAACAGGCAATTATAACTAACTTTAAATTTATCCTTGATTCTGTTTTATGTTGTTGTTGTTGTTGTTGTTTTTTTTTTTTTTTTTCCTGGCTCAATCTGTCAGAGGCAGCTAAATCTACAGAATAGCAGAATAGGAAAAAAAAAAACCCAGAAATTTCAAAGTTCAGATTCAGAATTTGTCCAAGTTTAATTTTCTTACCTCAACTTCTTTTAAAAAATATGCTTGGAAATGTCATAAATATGGATTTTTACTGCACCATTTAAAGCTCTGGCCTTTATCTTTAAAATGTAATTTAGTTACAGATATAAGGCAACAGAGAAATTTGGTCAGCTGGTGCTGAGAAGATATCATAGAGGTGTTGGAGAAGAGGCCACAACCTTAGGGCTTTTGTTTGTATTTAATCATTAATCTAGTATTGACTTTCCATTAGAAAAATGAGAACGCTTGTCACAAATGAGTGACAAACACCTTTAAGACCAATGCTTCATAAAGAATGCTTGCATTGTACAGTTTGAACCAAGTCTTTCTTAATACTAAGAACCTGTAATTAGGCTTACAAGGGAGTCATTCACAATGGAGATTCTTCTCCTCTGGTTTTGAAAAGACCCATTTTTAAATGGTCAGAGAGTCCCCTTTCAAACTTAAAATCAGAAACAAACCTGTGTGCTCTGAAATGCTAACCCTAAGAACTTGTCACAGTTTCCAGATTCAGAGTAGAATCTGTGTACCTTGCATGAATTTTACATTTTGAGCAGATGAATTAAAGCTTTTTAACAATGACTTGGATATGCGTTGTAAACATAACCCCTTATGGACAGAGTTCTTTGGTCATCAGGATTCCGGAGAAGAAGTGATGACGATAAGAGAACAATTTAGAATACTGACAGAGCAGTTCACTGCACAGATCTCTGAAAGTCAATGCCGATCATGAAAAAGATTTGTTGTACACAGTTCACCACATCCACCAGGAAATAAATGCTTCTTCAATCTGACAATCATCCTTTACACTCACTAGACAAATCAGTCAGCTGGAAAGTGTGACATGAACAAGGGATAAAGTGAGTACTACATTACATGGAAAAGGATGAAGTTGTATTATTGTAGAATTGAATACTTTGAATACAAATGTAAGAAACAAGAACTTGTTAACACTTAGTGTACGTAACAGGCAATTCCTTCTGCCAGTATTCAGTCTGCTTACTAGAAACGCTGAAATTATGGTGGAGAAAATACATTTGTGAGAAGAATTGGGTGTTCTGCATTCCAGAATGCCATCTGGCCTAATATCAACTTTCTTGTATTGATAGAACTGAGATGTTCTACATGCAGTCTTCATGCACAGACTAAAATTCTGATTTGTCATAGAATCCCAGAAAGGCTTGGGTTGGAAGGGACCTTAAGGTTATCAAGTTCCATGGGCAGAGATGCCACTTGCTGTATTAGGTTGCTCAAGACCCCATCCAACTTTTCTGTGTCAGTGTTTTGCCATTCCCTGAAGTGAAGGACTTCTTTCCTGCCATCTAATCTAAACTTCTCTTTTTTAAACTATTCTCCCTCAATCTATCAGTATCTGGCCATATAAAGAATTGTTCTTCTTTTTAATAAAAAGATTTTAACAGAATCTATCCCAGATGAGCATGACAAAAGGAAATTTGTAATTGGCATCAATAATCTGTATTTTTTCAGTGCTCAGTCTTTAGTAAATTATGATGAATAGCTCAATTGGCTGCTTAAAATTATATTAGTAGAAGTAATATGACAAGAGATCACTAGCAATGCTAATTAATTGTCCCTAAGATTAAGTGTATTGTTGCATAGATTAAAAGTGAAAAGACCACCACCTGAGGCAAGCATCACTCTGAACCAATGACTGCCTTCATTTAAGTGATGGAAGCAGCCATAAAAAAGTTAAACTTGTGTGCAGTAAGTTAAGTTAAAGACCTTAAGGCTTGATATCGCATATTCAATGGCTTTGGTGTTTGAACATATGGTAGAAGTTTGCAGGGACAGAGGATACCCATATTCCTTTTCGTTTGGATACAGAATGGATTATTCTGATGCTGTTATCTATAGGAGACGCAAACAGGTATTGATTTTCAGTAATGCTCCCCTGAGCTGGCCACTTGCAGGGTAAGGATGCAGCAGGTCAATGTGCAGACACAAACGAGAACAATTAACTTACACATGTGTCCACAGCATTCCTTCTTGCAGGCAAGTGCCTCCCAATATTCTGTAGCCACAGAATACCTTGAGAAAGTTTGAACCTATTGCGGTCAGATTTTCCCCCACTCAGTAAAAGAAGTGGCAAATGCATACAGGGCTAATGCCATGTTCAGAAAGAACAAAGGCAAATCATAATGACTACTCACAGCTGACATTATGTCCAAGACTCCACAGCAGTGTGGAAGGCAGTAACATCCCAAAGCAGGAGTATGGCCTGAGCAGAAGCTAGTGTGTTTTTCCAGTAAAAGGAAATGACATCAAAATCGGTTCCTTAAAGTATTACTCCTAGCCTACTGACATAATTTATTTTTCTTTCTTTCTTTAGGTGTCAGCTATTACTCTTAATCCAATCACTGGGTCAGGAAAAGAAGCACTGGATTATTCTGATGATGAAGATAATGAAAGAAAGAAACCAGTGAAAAATTAAGTAATTAAAATGTGGAATTGTTCGGCATATTAAAATGCTGTCCCCTACGTAGAATTTTTGTATCCTTTCAAGGGTAAATTGATATTCCTTTGTGAAATTAATGTAATTATATGAATTCTTAGATAAACTGAGACTATTGCTCAATCCATCTACGACAGCTGCCTTTTACTTTAATTTCAGCTGTGACATGGCAGCCTTATAAAATTAGAGGCACTAAGAAACAGTCCAAGAGACAGAAGTCACTTAATCCCAATATGATGAAATTATTTCAGCAGTTTTTTAAGGTCTGACTTGTATTTGTGACATCAGTACAAAGTCTTACATTGATTTTAAAAGTTTTAGGAAATTACTAATCAGAATGCAGGTCTTAGTTAAACAAAGCATCATTGCAGTACAGTACAGCAGATATTAAATAATAAGATTACTGTGCAGAAATGCAAAATTTACAACAATTTTTGTAAGGAGAAATAAAATGGTGTATGATTTATGCTATCCCAACATGTCACTTCCTAAACATAGAAAACAAGAATTTCTAAAGAAAAAAAAAATAAAAACAACCTACAGAACATCAGGATTGTTGTTCTCAGAGCTGAGAAATATAAAAAAAATGAAAATCTTCAAAAGCTGTGTAATTTTTGAAAAAGGAACAGAAAAAGTCCACTGGCATGCCTTTCCTACCTTCCACGTATAACCCAATCAAACTGAATTTTGTGCAATTAGTGCTCTCTTCCTTTTCAGTGTAAAGATAAGGAAGAGCTGGGATGGGAACAGAAAGTAGTGGGAAGGTGCTAAAACAGAAAAAAAAACAGGAGACAGAAGAAAGGCATGCTTCACATAGAAATAGATCAACTAGAAGCAGTAAACACTTAAGGTAAAGATACTCTGGATGAAATTCTGATTTCAAAGAAAGAACATAAACTTCTTGGACTTTCAGTTGTAAATGGGGTCAGTAATTTGTAGTTGGGAGCTTAAATTAATTATTACAAGGTATTTGAAGCTTATTAGGACACGCAAAGAACTACAATCTGTAGTATAAGCCAAGTACCTCAGTTATCTTAAGACAAATGCAATAAGTGTTAGAGGGAAAAACTATAAAATAAAAGAGAAATTTGTAGCTTCATAGTGGAATTAATAGAAGGTACTGAAGTCATCTGAGGCTGTGGATTACATAGCTACAGAAAGCTTAATGGCTTTTTACATTTAAATTTTACTTCATTTGATTTCTGTACTCTAAATGTAATCCTTAATTGAGCTCATAGTAGAGGTCCAATATTTATCCAAGGATTTTGGCACTTATGTAAAAGAAACTTTCACTTGTGTGGACTTATTTTATGGACTAAGCAGAAAGATTTATATTGGTGAGAAAGTAATTTCTGCTGGGATATGAAACATAATGTGTCATATATTTATTCAATGCTATAGGATTGAAAGGATCTCCTGAATAAATTTCTAGGTCATCCTGTTACTTTTACAGGCTTTGAAATAGGCTTAATGTAACTAAACCATGCCTAAAAGATATTTATCAAACCTGTCTTTTAAAATCTCAGCAAGGTGTGGGTTGCAGTATTTTGATATGTTGCAACAATAGCATAACAGCACATGTCAGAAATTCTCTCAATTCCCATCTAAATTGCAGTTTTTATAAATTAAATCAACTTCCACTTGTTAAGTCCCAGTTTGAAAACAATTGATTTCTGTTCTCTTTGTTACAAAGCTTTTACCATGCATTTGACAATGCATATTAGGAGGTTTTGTAGCATAGACCAGTTCCCATTGCAGAATAAAGTGAATAGAATACTTAGAAATGAATAACCAGGAAATGAAAAACGCCCTCAGAGTTGTGAATTATTTGGAGCAGGTGCTCTGACACTGGGAAATGGAGACCAGAGGAAGACTTGGTTTCCTCCAGAGCAGCACAGCCTAATGTCTTTCACATTCTCATGGGCTAGAGGTAGTTGCTTTCTGGAAATCAAGCCTGCTCTAAAATAAATCAATTTTGCGGACTAAGAAAGAATCTTAATCTTAATTTATTGTCCTAAATAGCCTGTTTTAATTTATAGTTGTGGTATTTTCAGCTGATCCTTCAAGAAAAATGAATGACTTGTACTGAGAAATAATAGTAGGCATACTTGACACTTTCAGTCATCTAAGTGGGAATCACATAAAAGTTGTATCTGCACATATTCCTGCGGTTCCAAATGGTTTCCAAAGGCTCAATTGAAACCTTATTCTTCTAAAATTGATAAAACTTGTGCTGTAATTAGTTTTAACCTTCCTAGAATTAGCAATAAGCAAGATCTGTCCACAATGAGTAGACAGTCACATAAAAATTAAATCACCTTGAAATGCATTGAATGTGTTATCTGCAGAAGGGGTTCCAGGAAATATTATATTACATTAAAAAGATAAATAGCTATTTAGGAAATTCTGAAATGGCCACATTTTGTAAAGTTGCTCTACAGAGGGAAATAGAAGTTCTACTAAAAATCACAGCATCTTATATAATCTCACCTGTTGATATACATGCCTGAATCAGGGAAAAAAAAATTCTGGGCATATGAATACTGGGCTAAAGTTGCCTCTGTACAAAGATAGAATCACAATCCATACCATTTACCAACTATTTTAATTGCATATTTATCTGATTTGTTTAAACCCATCACTTACCCAGAAATCTTGCAGTAAAGATAATCTTCCTTCTATCTCTACAAAGCTAATTAGGACACGATCTCACTGCACTTTAAAAGTACCTTCATTATCTCAAGTCAATTAGTGGTTGATCTATCAATTACTTTTGTCACTGATGGTTCCAGAAACATTCTGCATTGCAATGTGGCTCAATTTAGTTACATCAGATTCTGTTAGTACATGTTTTAAGGCACTCAGTGTCTCTGGTGGTTAATAACAATCAATGTATGTGCAGGTTAAAATTAAGAAGTATAAATTAATGCTTTCAAACCTTAAAATGGCAAAGCAGAGGAGTATAAAGAAGCACATGTTCTGGTACTAATATAGCTGTGTTTCAACTCTCACTTTGCACTTTGATGTCTTTCACTCTTCTGTTACTCAGTAGTGGTGTGTATTGCTAGGTATAAAACACCTAAGGAAAGTGCATAACAAAAAACCAAAATTTATGAAAAAAAATTAAGTGGAGTATCATGATGCTAAATTAGAATAAACACTAAAAGGAAAACCCCTTTGTGGTGGATAAAATTTATTTACATTACACATTCCACTGATTAAAGAAAAATTGTGCTTAGTAAATTTCAGGCAGACTGACTATGAGAACATTGCTTTTTATTTCAATTTTGGGGGGATTTTTGTTCTTTTGGTTTTTTTTTCTGTTTATTCTTTTTTTTTTCTTCTTCTTCTTCTCTGAAAAATGACCTCTGCAACATGCAAAACTGAATTAGCTCACTTAATTTCAAAAGAACCCAGTAAGGTGTCATTAGATGCTCGAACCTGGCATTGTTCTATCTGTCCTTTCTACAGAGACCATTTTATCAGACTTTCAAGGCAAAGCTCCAGGTGTCTCAATGGTTTTACACCTGGATTTTAAGAAGTTGGAGAAGCATTTCAGAGGCTCAGCTCAGAAGTGGATATTTAGAACTTTATCAAGGGGTGACCTACCCTTGTTTGAATTACAAATTGTATTCACAGGTTTTAAATTATTGTTTTCTTAAATATTTTATGCATGGGCTCTAAGAAAAAGTCACATTTGCAGCAATTCTTCTCGAGGGAACTTTACATTAATTTTTTTTTTTTTTTTTTTTTTTTTTTTTTTTTTTGGATGGATGGATGATGTTTATGCTGGAATATGCTATTTAGACAGTTCACAGCAAAAGCCCAGGTGTGAATACTAATGACAAGACTAATTAATCTTCTATTATTAAGATGTGCTGACATAGGCCTGTTTGTTGAGATGTAAGGCAAATTTGACACCAAGACAGCTCTGATCTTATAGGAAGTCAGATGATTTCTCCTCCCTTCATCCCCAGCTCAGCACTTCTGTATGGTTCTTTTAGAAGCTGTTTTCTTTCAGAAGAACTGAGTCCTCTACGTGGCTTTTAATCATAAAAAAAATTAAGTCAGGTAGGAGGGGAAAAAATGGAGAAAGCGGAGGCAAGAAATCCATCTTGCTGTCCACAGCCTTCTGTTGTTAATATGTTTCCATAAATTAATCATAAATTATTTATGTCAGCCTCGCTGAGATAGAATGTATCTCCTTTATTGAAATCTGTCTCCCTGGCATTCTGGCAGTGGTTTTGACTGATAAGGCAATAGTGCCTCTATTTGCATAATCATGCTGGTACCTGGCTGCACAGCTAACTTACTGTAATGTTGACACAATGTCATATGATATATTTGTCCCTGGCATAATCTTGATGGACCACAAACAGTGCTTCTAGATGAGAAAATTATAAATAAGTCAGAGTGTTAAGATATAATTTTGTTGTTGTTGATGTTTTTAATGCATAGTTTTCATGCTATGCCTCCTAGAAAAGATGGAATTCATTTTAGTGTGCATGAAAGAGTTGCAGAAGGTGTTATGTGTAGAAAGTAGCCACAGAGAATAGCAAACACAGAAAATCAGACTAATCTGGTTTTATCACATTAGGATATTACTGCTTTGAACTTCTTTTTTAAAGTGTTGTCACAGATGCAAGCAGTATTAGTAACTATATTTGAATTCTTACCAGCACTGAATCATTATTACTTGACTTCTGTCTGAAGAGAGTTACTTCATTTGCCTAAGTTTTCACACAAATGAAGATGTTCTGACAGTAGCCACTGAAGATAGATCCTTTCTATTTCTCATGTAGACAGGCTGTCTTACAGCAGGAAGAGATTCTTAAAAATGAAACAGTACAGCCAGTCGGAACTAAGTAATATTTTCAGCCAGAAAGTGAGATTTTAATGAAAATCTTAAGAAATCTATTAGGTAGTAGAAACAGTGACAAAAAAGCTTGACCATTTTAAGAATGACTCAGAATCAGTATATTTTTTTGCATCAGCATTTTGAGTTTTTTATCTCTGGTAGTGCTTTTTCTCCAGAAGGATCATCACTAGCAGTGACATATGAAATACTGTGGAGCTATAGCCCCTGTCCCCAAGTCTTTTGGAGAGTTTTGAAGACTACATTTAATTGAGTTGTCTAAATATTCTAGAAAAGTAGAGAGAAGTGGTACAAGATTTGAAGTTCTTCTGCTACTGCTTCAAAACATTTTCAAAAAGCAGTTCTCAGACATTCTAACACTAGATGGAGGCAAGAAAGAAACAGTTGAGACTGTACCATTTCTATGACTTTCCAGGCTACTATTTTTCACTGGGAAGACATGATATTTGGGGATCATTTATAAATAAATAACTTATGTCTTCAAAAAGGCAGAGTTATTAATGGATATTAGACTTTCTGTGGAAGATTAAAAGCAGTTTAACACACACAAAGAAAGAATTATACATATGTTATTTACTCTTGTAAATTAATTTAATTTAGGAACATGAAACACAGCTGAAGAAACATGCTGGGCTGCTATAAATTACATCAACTTTTGTTGCTGTGACTGTTAAAGATTACATACAGAGGCCATATTTTTCCCCTAGTAACTATTTAAATGCATATTAGTTCTTTCTCTCTTTTATGTTAGCAATAATGAGGCAGGAATACAGCTACTGAAAGGCTGAAGAGGAAAACAAGAAAGGTTTAATACATTCGTTAATTGATTTTTCTTCAACACTTGCACTTTAAATATGTATGCTTAAATCTATTCATGCATTCTACTTTTTATATATTATGCTCATATATATATATGAAAAATTTGTTGTTTATAACATTTTATTTACATATAAACTATTATTGTAATCTCAGGTGCTCAGAAAGTACCAGCTGCTACTGGAGGTGCTCATATGCTTGGGTCTATAAGGCCACTCAAATGTGATATCCCTTCAGTGTGTAGCTATCAAGATGCATTCCTTTTCTTTCTGAGAGTTTATTTTTAATATGCAGGAAGGACTGAAATTTGGAATGTGGCATCATTTGGGCTGAAGATTTTAACAGATCAAATACAAATAGGTAGAAAACTAAATGTTTTTTCTTATGCTTCATACAAAAGATATCTAGAAAGACTTTTTGTGTGTCAATTTGCCACTAAAAGGCTAAGTAGGCAAAATTGTACTTTGTGGGAGCTTGTTTGGTTTTCTACAGACTTCTACCAGTATCTCAGAGTTATGATGAACATCTCTGTCTGCTAGAATGTGCTCTGACATTGCCTTAATTTCTGCAAGGGTTTTGCAGACTTAAAAAGTCATTATCAATTTGTGATACTTAGTGTTCATCGTGGTAGGGGAAAAGGGTAAATTAGAAAAGAATTTAAATAATAAAATAATAATAATTTAAGTGTGTAAGAACACCTTCAGTGAAATTGATAGGCTTAAATATTAGATTTGAATAAATTACATTTCTGTCTTTTTATTGTCTGGAGGGATTATCATAATTTCCATTTTTGCAGCAATGTACAGGGAAATGTTGCCTTCTCCTCTGCATCTCCAGAAGAGCTTTCAGTTAATTGATCTGGATAACTTTCCACCTAATTCAGCCCTAATCCAGCTGAATCTAAATCCCACCTAACAAACCAGGACCTGCCCAATAGCTAAACCCGAAGAACCTGTGTGAAAGATGTACAGTTTGAACATAGCCAATACATGATGTCAGAACTAACTGACAGGAAACATTCCAGTTCTACACGGTGATCACAGCAGTACCTCCATAACCAAGTATAAAACATGCTCAGGAAGTGGGACTGAGCATGGACTGAGTGTCTTTTTCAGCCTGAAGAAATATACTCCACAACTTCAGCACTTCAAAAATGTGTCTTCACCATCACCCTGGAACTAACAATGTGGTCAGAGAATTGTTTGATCTTCTGTTTTAAGCAGATCCTTGCACAGCTCTGATGGAGTGATATACAAGACCAGAAACAATGTGAATTTTAGTACACATTCATCTGGTTTAAAAAATCAATGATTGCTTATGTGTCATTTCATGTAGGTCTTCTACAATCATATATGTCATATAATAGAAAATAAAGCTTTAAATCCACTTTTCTGTGACTGTATTTTACTGCAAAGCACTGTTACTTTATGTTATGCTGAACAGCATCTTTTCAGAAATTAATGACATTAGTTCACATGAAGTGTCTACTTTACTTTTTATTTAAAAATAGTTTTATTACCAACAGTTTCAATTTCTAAATGATGACACTTTAGGATATCGCATAAGTGATAGGTTATATATATATATTAGGTTGTATTTTCTACCCTCTATTGCATTTGGCCAATGATGGCTTAAGCTAAAACCTAGAAATAAGAAAGCCTGAGTATTACCCTCAGCTCTTTGGTGGAGCATGACTCCAAGCAAATCATGATAATTTCTGGCGTGTACTTCAGCTTCAATAGCTGTTAAAAATAAGATTTCAAGTCTGTTTAAACATAATCTGAATAATGATCAGACCATCACAGAAACTAAAATTGAGAAAGGCTTGTTTGTTTATTAGTCCATACTCAAAAACTGTAGAAAATAACTTGGGAAGTTATTTTCCACAAGATCTTAGAAGATCTTAGAGTCAAAACTGTTGACAACAAAATCCTTACTTTCAGCAACTGAACTATTTAAGCAAGAGAAAAATATTAATTGTATTAATTATAAACTCTTCATAAAAGAGTCTCAAACCTTCTTTGAAAACTGAAAGTTTATGAGCTAAAGCATGCATTTCTCAGGAACAGAAGATCAAAACTAATTGAATAGTATATTCAAATATGACCATACTATCTAAAAAATAGATGCTGCAGAAGTTACAAGATATTTTGAAAAATAAAACTGTTGAGCAGGGCAATTTTGTAATGTTTACTAAAGGAATAAAACCAGACATTTATTAATTGTTCCTTTAACATAAGAAACCACCATTTGTCAGTAATACTTTTAAAATAGCAGAGGATATTAAAATAGAGAAAAAATATGCTCTGCATATCTATTCTGTAGATCTTTATAATGGACTGTTGATAATGGTTAAACAGATATAGATATAAAGGAGAAAATATTAGTCTAAAAGGAATTGTCAAAAATCTACATCTAAAAATAGTAAAGAATTTTACCCACTGCTTTTTATCACTGAGTTCCTTGAAGCTTCTTCTTGCAAATCAGGTACTACCTGTGATATATACAAACATAGAATCATAGAAAAGTGTGGGTTAGAAAGGACCTTAAAGGCTAGTTAGTTCCACAGGCAGGGATGTCACCCAGGGCCCCATCCAATCTGGCCTTGAACACAACCAGGGATAGGGAATTCACTTCTCTGGGCAACTGCTCCAGTGGCTCATCACCTCCTGAGTAAAGAATTTCTTGCTCATATCTAATCCAAATTTCTCATCTTTTAGTTTAAAAACCTTTCCCCTTGTCCTACCACTGTCTGCCTGTGTTAAAAATCACTTTCCTCTTCTTCATAAGTGCCCTTTAAGGACTGAAATGCTGCAGTGATGCTCCCCAGAGTCTTCTGCTCTCCATGCTGAATAACTCCAGCTCTCTTGGCCTGTCTTAATAGGAAAATGCTCTGTCCCCCTGGTCTATTTTGTGGCCCAAAATTTTAAAGGATCAGAAAAAAAAAATGGTTAAAAGTATTTGCTCTTCCCTATTGGATTTGGGCTTTGATAAAAGGAATTGTGAAATTACTGAGGACATTAGTTCTATAGTAGTTAAAGGGTTGTACTTGTTAAATAAGTAGTTAAAGGTCATTGAAGTATGATGGCAGATGGCAATCTGTAAAGTTGTTCAATAGGATAAACAAAAATGCAACATACTTGTATGCCATCAAAACTTCATGGAGGATTTTAAACTTATAAAAAGCACTTTCATCAAGCATTGAATGTTCACTTTAATCACCATAAATGTTTTAATTGAGCAATAACATTGTCATAGTTTGAATCTATGGTATCCCTTTAAAAGGATCCCAATGCATATAATTAGTTTACTTTTCAGCCTAGTTTTTAAAACATTTTTTCAGAAAACAAACCAAAGAAAAAATATCAAAATAAGCTGTACAAAAATGTAACATAAAAAAAGCAGGTGCCTATTTGTACCATAATTAATCTTAATGGGTACACTGAGCCATATCACATAATCTACTGAATTGATTACAAAATGACCCTCAATGTACTTGTTCCATTTTAGAAGGCTATTTTCAAAGTCATAGTGAAAAGAGATTGTTGCATTTACATATGATAAAATAAGGCATGGGCAGGGTGCATGGGCAGGGTGCATGCTGGGTCTAGAATCACATAATGTATAAGAATGAGATAAAATAATACAAGCATTAAAATGTTCTTCGTGTTCTCCTTTGTGTGCTTTGACTACAGTCAACCAGATATTTAGGCATTGAAATCCCATTATGAGATGAGAATTCAGAGTTCCAGCCATCACTTTCTTTAAGCAAAACAGTAAAATATGACCAGGCTTGATGGCTGCGAGAGACTTTTTGGAGTTAGGTATGAATTTTACGAGACATTCTGCCACTCCAGGAAGGGCAATGTTAGAGTCAGATGGCAACAAGATTAGTGTGTAGTAGCAAATCATCTGTCACAGTATCCAACTCAACAAATATACGTTGAGTTGCTTGAATACCACGATAGAGAAAAAAAGATAGGGCTTTACACTGATGAATGTATTCCTTCAAGCCACAGATTACCCATTGTCTCTAACACTCTTTCAGGTCAAAATTCATGGAATAAAATCCCCAATGAAATACACTTTGGGTATACATTTTGTTCTCATTGATGTTTCCTGACTGTCTCTTATACATAAGGAAGATTTTCCAGTATCTTTGGACTTTGCTTTTCCTGTGAGTTCTAACACATTTTGCAAACTAAAGTGACAGCTGCATTAAACTGAAAAGGAACAATGTCTGAATTAAAAATTAAAACCCACTGTTAATATGGTCCTATTTGTAGCAGGATTACTTTCAAGGCAGAAGAGCTGATATTTAATTTTTGTTTTCCTTTAATACTGATTGCATAGGTCTTCATGGTACTGGTGCGTTTTCCTAATGTGGCAGTGATGAGGCAAAGCACTCAGTCTGGAAGAGGTTTCTCCCAGTCTTTAGTAAAAAAAAAGGAGATGGTAGAACTACTAAACAGTTATTTGGTCTTTGAAGCTAAAAAAATGTGACCAAAAGAAAGAAACAGAACTAAAAAAGGGAAGTTGTGTCTGTACTTATATATTTCCTATTCGGTTAAATGGGGTTTGTTAAAGATGGTACAGCAGAGTTCATTTTTTCTGTTAAATGCAGCGTGGGTTTTTGCTCTCCCCGGCTGCACGTGGCTCTTGGGAGCCCGGCTGTGGCGTAGCTTCCACGTGCTGCCGGGGTTTGCTGCCGCGGGTTTCTGGACATGGCTCCGTGTCTCGGGCGCGTGGGCTGGCCAGCCTCTGTTACCGTGCGCTAGGGATCCGGCAAAGAGGTAAGGAATTTGTCCATTTACTCCGTGCTTGGCAGGAACGGTTTATTGGTCATGTATGGCGCGGTTCGATGGAAAGACGCGACCGCTCCAGGCACTCGCATGGGAGAAAATGGCGCCTGACTGCCGGTGGGATAGGGTTTTATGGAGGGGCGGGGCAAGAGGATCCATGGCCTGCCGCCCAATAGGGGTGGTTGCCGTGGCGGTGACGCCAGCAACAGCGACCAACCAGAGAACCCTGCAGGGGCGGGCACCGAGCCTTGGGCTGAGCGGGATCGTGTGGCTCGGGGTGGCCAGCACGGGGTTTCCCGGGGCCGGATGGCAGGGTGGTTACAGGAGCGGCACAGGGGTAAGAATCCGGCAGCAGGCAGCATGGGGCCAGAAACCGCGGGGGGGAACAACACGGGGGAAACGCGGGATTACAGAACTTATTTTAACATAAATTAAAAACCCTAATCTAAACCCAAACTCTGGGATGCAACAGTTAAATATCAATATTTGTATAAACAACAGATGAGGGCACAGCCCTGCTTTCATAATTAACTTTTGCTTGGGAAAATCTCCCCTAGAAGCTAATATGTTACAAGATGGACAGTAATCTCTTTTGATCATGAGTTTCTCTCCAAATGAAGAGTCTTTTTCTTATTTAAAACAACTGATTTGAAACATCTTGCAGCCCACCTAACAGAAATATTAGGACTGCTCTTACTGCCTGATAAGTAAGATAGTAACATGCCCAGTTGGCGCTTCATTTCAAGCAATATATTTTTCCCAGCAATTATTTTGAGAATGCTGTTTTCCAGTTTATTGCCTACAGTAAAACACTGACAACCAGTCATGGTAACCTGCAGGTTTGACTAAAAATAAATCACATAAATAGCACATTTTTGTTACATAATCCTTTATCCCCGCTTAGGCTGAAAAGCCAAATTATTATCCATGTACACCTAATAATTAAGTAAAGACATCTGCTGTGATTGTGTAAATCTCTTCCAATTTGGCAACCTTTCAGTAAACTACAGGAAGCTGTATATACAATTATGCATATATGTGTTAGAAAATTCTGCCTTTAAATTATGGTGAGCCCTTTTATTCACACTGATACTCATGTAGCACATTGCAGGTGTGTTGTTAGAAGACAATGCACAGGGAGAAATATACATCTGCAGTGAAAAATATTTTCTGTCACTTTCAGCGATGAAAATTACTGAAGTTTTACTTTCTTCTAATATTTTCTTCAAATTACCAGATAAATTAGATTACACACTAATATTCTACATACTACTTCAATACTGAGAAAGAATAGAGACAACTGTTTACCTAATGTTACTTGATATTGAATCCCTGAAGTTTCTTTCAATATTACTGCATTCAATTGATATTACTGTAATCAGTTGTACTGCTTCATTATTGCAAAGATTTTTGCTTTATGTCTTTGTGAAGGAAAGAAGAATTCAGCAGTCTTCCAGTACCTGAAGGGGCCTACAAGAAAGCTGTAGAGAGAATTTTTACAAGGGCATGTAGTGACAGGAAAAGGGGGAATGGCTTTAAACTGAAAGAGGACAGGTTTTTACCAGGTATTAGAAAGAAATCCCTTACTGTGGAGGTGGTGAGGCACTGGCAGAGATTGCCCAGAGAAGCTGTGGATGCCCCAAGCCTGGAAGTGCTCAAGGTCAGGTTGTGGTATTGAACTTTGAGCAAGCTGCTCTAGCGGTGCCATCCTGCCCATGGCAGGGTGGGGTGGAATTAGGTAATGTTTAAGATACCCTCCAAACCAAGCTAACTATGAGTCTATGTTTTGAGGACATAAAATGTGCTATTCTCCCATGTCCTGGTTTAGGGCAAATTTTGGAGAAAACCTCCAGAAGGAGACCCCGGAAAGCAAACCCCCACGGTCCCTACCCCCAACTGGTTTGGGAAGAATTTCATTGGAGAGAAGTGGAAAAAATCCTGTTTATTTAACAGGCAAAGCACTCCCCAGCACAAAAAATGAACAACACCAGATGACAAAACTCTTTCACCGCTCTGAAGAGATGACAAATCCAGAAAGTCTCTCCTGGGAGTGGTCACTCTGTTATCAGTCCCTCTGTGGCTGGGAATGGCTGCTTCAGGCCACAGAGTGCAAAACTCTCGGTGTTTCCTAGGTCCCAGTCCGGAGCAGGTTCAAATGGTTCCAAGAAAAGGGAAAGAAAAACAGTCCAGGGAAAATTCAGACTACCTAGCTAAACTAGCTAACAAGCAAAAAGCAAAAGCAAGAGCAAAAGCAGGAGCAAGAGCAAGAGCAAAAGCAAAAGCAAAAGCAAAAGCAAAAGCAAAAGCAAAAGCAGCACTGTGTACCGCTGTCTGTGTCCAGAAGACCATGGGGGAATGAGCAGGCTGATAACAAAACAAAACTTCACTTTTCAGAGCCAGTTTTGAAGGCACAGAACATAACATCCAGCATAAACAGAACAGATGACTGGGGATACAAGCATCATGTCACCCTAGGACATCCCATCAATTCTATATGAGTGCTTTTTGAAATGTTTTCTGAGATAGGGTAATAAGCAGGAGTAACATACTGAAGAGGTATAAAATGTATCATCAAGAACTTTCAATATAACAAAATAATATAGGGAAAATACTAAAAAATATATAAAATCCCAGCAGATCATGATAATGCATATGATAAGAAGAGCAGAGATAGCTGGATACTCTGATAAAAACTGAGCACCCAATATAGAGAAATTGGAAAACCCATAGAACATTTTTTCACAAATATAATGTTCTATGGGAAAACTACCAGAACTAGCAGTGTTCAGTGCTCTGCACTCTGTATATTGGTCACAGCGACACGAGATGGGGTTAGATAGGTTGTTCTGCCCTGCCTGCTGACAGCTGAAGACAACACCTTTTGGTTGCACTGATGCTTCAGCCATGCTGTGTGTGCAGTTGGTGACATGCTGTTTTAGCAATCCAGGATTAATGTTCGCTTGGGATGGCTTCAGTTTTATTCTTTTGCAATACAGGATACAGAACTTTTAAAAGTTCTCTGTTACTTTATGGTGTCAATAAAGCCATTTTTGTATCAGCCCTCTCACTGTGCTCTCCTTCTCTGTCTTTCAACACCTAACATCCTCTATAATTTATTGAAGCTGATGTATTTCTGATGTAGCATATACCAATCTCTAAAAAATTCCTTTACCTCAAAAGAATTTCAGTATGATCTTCTCACTAATATTAGGCACAGCAACTTCCTTGGAGAAAAGTACCTTTTTGTTAAAAAATGCTGCTTGTTAAAGGTGAAATTTGGGGGTTTTGTCTGTTTTTCTCACAGCTGTTGCAGAACATCTAGACTTCTAAAAACATCCTTATGAAATCTCACTTGGTGCAATAAAATAATGTTTGAAGAATATTTTGGGAAAAACTGTTTCTATATCTGGTTCTTTTCCATTATTCCTAATGAGATTTATATACTACTGAGGAAGGACCCCTTCATCTACAGTGGCACTACTTGTCCTTTGCTTACCTCAGAAGTAAATCATAATTTTACAATATCTATTTCCTCCTGACATTTTCAAGAGAGATTTCTTATTTCTAATGGTGTGTATGTTTGACAAGAAATGGAAAATGTCTTTATTAGTGACATATAACAATTCTATTTAAATAGCTCCTGCATATGCCAGTTTGAGGATGAAAAGTTTCCATGCATTCATTCTATCTGTACTTCATTTGAAATAGCAAAAAAGAGAAAAAAAAAAAACCAAAAAACAAACAGTTAAAATCTTGTAAAGCACTCATATCATTAATAACTGGGTGGAAACCTGATGTATTTCCCGTTCAGTTAAATCTCTATAATAGATTACTTGGTTATATTTATACTTACAACAAATGGAAAATAAGAATTATGAAACTGAAAATGGGTTTTCAGTACATAAAAATAATTTATAGAATAAATTGTTATTTAATCCAGAGGAAGCAAGTATTACTGAAGGGGATATAAGGATCTGGCAGAGAAGAACCTGGGAACTACTTATCTTTTGATGTTAAAGTGAGGAACAGCCTGTGACTTTATTTTAGTTAAAATTACTTCCTTTCTAGGTACTTTTAAATAGGGATAGGGAACAACTGAAGGAAGATTCATACTATAGAATGGCTAGGTGGCAATATGATTTTTAGATATGTTTTTATTCTGCATTTTGAAAGCCTGCTTGCATTTTGAAGAATGAGAATATGGTGTTGGAAAGAGAAGAGCAAGAAGGGTATTCAGAAGTTTACTCTTCTAAAGATCCTCTTTGCTTAGATGCCATTTTTATTTCAACTCAGTCTTTGTTAAGGTACTCATTCTAAACCTTTCTTAATCCCTGCTGTATTTAATGGTTCGGGGTTTGAAAGACAGAATGAAGAGAGATCTAATCTGATAACTTTAAAGATGTTTTAGAAACAGATCTTTCACACAAATCTTTCCTGATTTGACACAGTTACTATGTAAAGATATTTAATACATAAAAAAACTGTTCCTCTGTAATATTCTTTGCCTATAAGAAAGCATCAAATCATATATTGCTCCAATATGTAACTCATAAATGCTGAATTTCTGCTTTTAACAACTCTAGTGGAATGAACAAAGGAAAGGGTATTAAGGAATCACATCCAAACCTTTTTAAATGTGATGTATAGAGTGTAAATTCTCTAACCAGAAAAACATATATATACGTATATATATATATATATGAACAAATCAGATACAAAATACATATTTAAACAACTTTGAATTGGATTTTCTGTATACCAGCTGAGAACTGATTGAAGCAGAATGCAGCAGCTGCTTGTAAGCTGATTGTTTCATTTTTCTTTTTTTAAATGTTGTTTTGTGTTTACATTATTTAGCTTTTTTAATCTTATACTGCCCATTTCATCTGATCAATACTAAATCTACATCTGAGCTGCATGCTGATTAGAAAAGTAATCAGAGTGAAGAGACATTGTAATGAATGGTCTGCTCCATGGATTCTCAGCATTGTAAATGAAGTATTTACTTTGCCTTTTGAACTATGCAGTGCTCCTACATTGGCTTTCATTTAAAACAGTCTAGCTTGAACTTTGGCTTCCTTTTATTACCACTGTTCTTCATTTTCTCCCTATTTGCTTTTTCCTGTCTTGCAGACATGAAAATATTCATTTTTCAGCAGTCAGTGTCTCATGGACCATAGCCTGACAAACAGAGCTCTGGGTCTGACACAACATCTGGCTGATATTTACAAGAGAACCACAAAAGCAGTTCTGTAATCTCTGTAAGTACAAGAAGTTCAGAAAGACTCCTAAAAAATATAAGTATTCTAAAGTGTTAGATTTCTTTTGAGGATAAGGTTGTATTCCTCTACTAATTTTCAGATGCCTTTCTAAAGAAGTTTCTTGCATTCTAAATATTTTATCGTCACACACCTAATAAATGGTTAAACCCTAAAAATTCAGCCTGGACATAACCTGTAAAGGCCAAAATGAAGAGACAAGACAGCAAGTGTGGAACAATTCCTTCTTAGCTGTTTAATAACACCTCAGAATAAAGAAGTGTATAAAGAAGTCCAGCAATATTGGACAATCTACAGCAAATGGAAGAGCAGATGAGAATGGGAAAATGATCTCTCAGCCACGATACACAGGCTTTGAAGGGAGTCACTAGGTGTATCTTTACATCAGCAAATTTTGAGCTCTATCTCATTTACATGGACTTTCAGGACTATAAAATATGATTTACAAACGAGGTGCAGACACAAAAAAGAAACACAGCACACTACAGAGAAATCTGCAAAAAAAAAGGAGTCTCATTTGGTGAGGGAAAATTTTTATATTCAATGTAAGATTTTTGGTTTTTATGTTCAATACATATTTAATATAAATTATCATACAAAGAGCCTTTGATCAGACAAGGAAATATCCAGTAACTTTTCATTCCTAGAAGACCTTTTTACATTTGCAGGTGTCCTTATTCCAAAACCAGAAAAGGCTTATTCACTGACACTCTTTGGGAGAACATAATGAATGAAAGATGAACAGAAGTAGCTTTTTACATACAGACTCATGTAAATATTTCACAAAAAAAACCTGAAAATGTAGATTTGTTTACTTCTATTAGCCCATCTAATCCTAAATTATTCTTGTGCTGCACTTCTACTGAAATGACAAAACTAACTTCTCTTTTTGCACCATTTCTGGGCTGATTTGCTAGCAATTATCTTTCAGTTCTGTACCTTGTGGTTTTGGAGGCACTACAATGGGATGAATAAAGAAATGACATTTAAAAACCTGGTGTAAATGTAATTTTTTAAAAAAATGCATGAAATAGCATTAGTATTTGGCTGACTAGTATTTTGCATCACTGTTTTCTAGACATCGTATCTTCCTTCTCATCTATATAACCCCAACAGTTCATAAGGATCTTAGGGTGGAAGCACAATTAGTAACAGCAGGGATTTAATTAGGATTAAAAGATGCACTGGAGATTTAGATTTATATGTATGACAAACACAGCAAGCACAAGTTCTAAAGAAACCTTAGTCAAAACCTGAATTTTCCCTCCCTTAGTCAAGTCCCTTCTTGCCCCTCATTGGTTCATGGAAGAAAAGCTTTTGTTACCGATTGCTGGAGAGGTTCTGCACAGCTTGCTGGAAACAACAATCCACGGTGCACTGCATACACAGCCCACAGTCTGTTATACAGTCTCATATATTAATATGTTTCACCTTTCAAATCATGGGGTAAGTGAAAAGGTTTTCACATTTTATTTATTCACTATCTAATTGTGGTCATAAATCTTTCTTTGAGAATTTGATTCTTAAAAGGATGCTTTTTCTCTTGATATGGTAGATTTAGAGCAACAGGAGCATGAATTTTATTAGGGATTTTTAAAAACTCTTACAAAGATAATAAAAATAATAATTGAAATCTACATAGCCATGGTTAAAAGGGGAGAAGGGTCATTACCCATTCTGAAGCCAAAAATTCTGTACTACAGAAAGCAGTTTTAAAAAATTTTTGAAACATCTAAAACTAATGAGGAAAGAACATGCTGAAATTAAGAAAGAGATACCATTCTACCTGAAGCATTAGCTGTAAGTTCTCATTAACTAACTGCTTTTAAACACATTGAAGATCTTTAACAAAAAAAGTTTAGCTATAGCAATCTAAATTTTCCCAGTGTAAGTGGTAGAAACCTAGAGGAAGTACTTATTCACCTAGAAAGGAAAAGTTGCCAGCACTATAGGAAAAACAAAACCCCAAAGGAAACCAGAAGTTATCCTGATCTTTAAAGAGCCTTCAATTTGAATATACTGAGATCATTAAGTTGTCCCCAAAATATTTGAAAAAATATCATGAAGAGATGCCTTTTTCAAGGAAAATGTTCTAAGGGAAATAAGATGATCTCCCTCCCAACAAGTTTAGCCTTGTCTGTGCTCAGCACATCAAAGCTTTTATGGACTTGCGAAAGATGCAGTAAACCATCCAGGGTTCTCATTTAGGATGTATTTTTAAAAACTCCATATAAAGGATTACATGTCTATCTTGTCTTTTTAAACCATTTAACTTAGAGTGAGACGCTCTACCAGTAGATAAACCCTTGAAAGCCCAGAAAAATCACCATTTTAGATCAGAATTAAATTGATGGGACTTATGATTTTCTTGATTCCTTCTTCAGGGACAGCAATTTACTGAATCTGTCTTAATGGAAGCTTTATTGTACACATTATCTTATAATTCAGATAAATGTACAGAATAATTTTAGATTTTTTTTCTCCCAACAGATGGCATAGCGCACAGAGTAATGTCTTCTAATATTTTACAGTGTAAGTTTTAGGAATCAAAAATTCCCATCTAATGATTCTTATTTTTCTTCATTGACTTATGAAACTTGACAACTATACTTTTGGGGCAGAGTGGGTTTTTGCTCTCCCCGGCTGCACGTGGCTCTTGGGAGCCCGGCTGTGGCGTAGCTTCCACATGCTGCCGGGGTTTGCTGCCGCGGGTTCCCGGACACGGCTCCGTGTCTCGGGCGCGTGGGCTGGCCAGCCTCTGTTACCGTGCGCTAGGGATCCGGCAAAGAGGTAAGGAATTTGTCCATTTACTCCGTGCTTGGCAGGAACGGTTTATTGGTCACGTGGCACGGTTCGATGGAAAGACACAACCACTCCTGGCACCCGCATGGGCGAAAATGGCGCCTGACTGCCGGCGGGATAGGGCTTTATGGAGGGGCGGGGCGAGAGGATCCATGGCCTGCCGCCCAATAGGGGCGGTTGCCGTGGCAGTGACGCCAGCAACAGCGACCAACCAGAGAACCCCGCAGGGGCGGGCACCGAGCCTTGGGCTGAGCGGGATTGTGTGGCTCGGGGTGGCCAGCACGGGGTTTCCCGGGGCCGGACGGCAGGGTGGTTACAGGAGCGGCACAGGGGTAAGGATCCGGCAGCGGGCAGCGTGGGGCCAGAAACCGCGGGGGGGAACAACACGGGGGAAACACGGGATTACAGAACTTGACTTATTTTAACATAAATTAAAAACTCTAATCTAAACCCAAACTCCGGGATGCAACAGCTAATATTGTTTAAGATGTGCAGGAGTTCTAACTAATATTTCTGATACCTCTATATGTGAAGAAACACAGACCTTAACATAGCTTATCTGTTAATGACTATCTTTTATCTAATGCTTATTCTGACCTTTGATTTTATGGTGATAAGCATATTATGTCTGTACTGCTTGCATTGTTTTATTATTCAACTTGTAAAGTGAGTGAACTGAAATAAGCTAATATAAGCCTGAAAAAATAATAATAATTTAAAAAATAAGAGACATACCTAATATTTTTAACAGTTTTTGTACATTTGTGATTTCCCTGTTCCCAAGTGACACCAAAAGCTCAAGCAGCTAATAGCATGTCACATGCTAATCTCCCACTGAAATGGCAAATTTAAATGTCCAAATTGGACAAACACTGAAATACTGAATTTTGTACAGCAGTGATGGGCTCAATAAAGAAAGGTAAAAAGAAAATTTTCTATTTCTACTTTTTAGCAAAGATGGGTCACTTGACAAATGCATTGCAATCCTACCCTTCAGAGCATCACAGCAGGAGCAGGAGCTGAATTCAGATCTGCCTTTCACAAACGTGGGCATTTAGTGATGGCTAAAGAGCAAATCTTAAGTAGCTGTGCTTAACATCAGAAAGAGGTAAATGAGCAAACCTCAGTCTGTCCAGCAGAAAGCAGAAAACACATCTCACAGGTGACCATTGCTGACTATGCTTTAGCATCCTCAGTTTTTGTGTTTTCCCACATTCCTCAGTGATCCTACATTTCCTGCTTTTGCCCAAAAAGCCTTAACTCTCTTGTGTATTCTCACAAGTCCAATCTTTTATCATATGCTTTCATTTTGATTAAGATATAAAAGAAATAACAATAAAACTATGCACTTTACCTCTTGAGAGTATCTTTCTTACATCAGCTAATCAAAGTCAGAGATCATTTTACTTTCATTGTACTTTCTGTAAGTGTCAGAATATTAGCACTGGTGTCTTGGTTGAGTGCCAGGTGTTTATTTATACACCACATACCTAAGTTTCCTTGAAAGTTGCTATAACATGCACTTTTATCTCCAATTTTTCCTCTCCTTAAATAGTATTGTTCAAAGACTGTAAATTTAAATAGTTGAGTTGCATTTCAGAAATGAAAGAAGATATCCTTTTCAGATAGTATGGGCTGACATGAAATTTGGAGATTTTGTATATATACTTTCTGAAAGTCAATCAGTTAATAATCAACTTAAAGAAAAATATATGTTTTTAAATCCATTCATTAAAAAGATAAGTGAGTTATTTAGTAGACCATCTTTATATGAAAAAAACTTTTATAGGTTGTACAAACTCCAAAGATCCTTTGCAACAAATACATGCAATAAGATTATTCAAAACACACTAAATTTTAAACCTCTTTTTTTCATATAAAACATTTCAGAGCTATGTATTGGAAATGCAGGTTTAATTGAGATTCAGAATAGGAGATGAAATTTGAAATATGAGTGAATATTAGTATTTTAGTTTGGAGATGAAATGTGCTTTTGAAAGGAATCTCCAATCAACTCCTTTTAATAGGATCTGTTTCTAACCCCCTCTCCTGGGCAGAGATGCCACTCATTAGATCAGATTGCTCAGAGCCCCATCGAGCCTGGCCTTGAACACTTCCATCCACAATCTCTCTGGGCAACATTTACCATGCCCCAATTCACATTGTGTAGAAATCATGGAGTGCTTGAACAGAATTTCATTCAGGGAAAAAAGTGAACTGAAAAATGCTCTCCCAGAGCATATGAATGGTGTTCCAGCTGCTAACAAGCATTCAGGGTCCTATGTTCTCACAGCAACATGAATACCACATTTTGTAGTATCTGAGGAACACACACAATGCCGTAGTTGTACAATTTAATAAAAACAGATATTAAAGTATATTGCATCCTAGTAATTGCAAGAGGACTCCAGATACCACTGCAAAGCCTTTCCTCCTACTGCAAACCTTTGCAGTTCTCTCTCATGCCTATGGACCATTTGCTACTTGAAAAGAGTCCTGAAAATCAGTATTCATCTTAGAATTTATGAGATTAAAATGTCCAGAACTAAAATGGTCACATTTAACCTGGCTGGGTTTGAGATACTATGAATATCTGGCAAGTTTCTGCATTCTTTCCAGTATGCTTTGACCTGTACACTTATTATTTCCCCTCCTCTTGTGTATCACTTCACAGTTGTCTGGGCAAAAATATCAAATGAATATTAGGAAGAGATGCTCAACCCTAGATGATGTCTAATACTTTCTGAACAATCTAGACAGATGACAGAATTTCAACTGCATCAGGCTTTTTGATGGACTAATTGCAATCCAGAGGTGGTACAAATATTTCAGTTAGATGAGGGGAGAGGGTGAGCTACAACATACTTTAGTGATGACTGATGACAGATCCGCAGTATGACAAAAGAAGGATGGCTGAAATAGCTGTAATCTTGGGAAGGTACTGCAGAAAAGACACAGGAAACACCTACAAAGGAAACACAGGACCTGGCATCATTTGTGTGCTCTATACTAACAGAGCTTCACTGGGGACATGAATGAATTTTTCAGAAAATATGTATGTTTATTTGGAGTGGAGCACAAAAGTCCTTCTTCCTGGGTTTCTTACATCAGGTTAAAGCAGTTTATCCCTGTCCTGTTTTCAGCTGGTATAGAGTTAATTTTCTTCCTACCAGCTGGTACAGGGCCATGTTTTGGATTTAGTATGACAATAATGTTGATAACACACTGATGTTTTAGGTGTTGCTAAGTTGTGCTTTCCCTAAATCAAAGATATTTCAGTTTCCCATGCTGTGCCAGTGAGGAGGCGCACAAGAAACTGGGCAGAAACATGACCAGGAGAGTTGTCCCAAACTAGCCAGGGGATATTCCACAGCACAGAATGTCATGCTCAGTATATAAACTGGAGGTAGCTGTTTTCCCTGGGTTTGATGCCTGTCTCTCTGTCTCTCCTTTTCATCATTCTTTTGATTATTATTATCATCATCATCATTATGATAACCATTATTAGCATTATCTTTACTATCTGTATTAGTATCTTTATTATCTTTATTTCAACTATTAAACTGTTCTTATCTCAATCCACACATTTTAACTTTCTCAGGCAAGATTGAAGATGGGGGGGAAGTAAGGAAGTGACTATGTGGTACTTAGCTGAGGTTAAGTCACAACAAATCTGCACATTTGGGCACTGAAAGACTGAACTGTGTATTTTAATAGACTGAAATGACCCACTATAGATAGAGAGATACTGTTTTATGAAATGTAGTACCTGTAATTAAAGATTAATCCTCAACTTGAAAATAAGGAGATTTACAGTCAAAGGAAAGCAATTTGGGATCCAAAAGTACTTTCTACTCAAAACAGATACACTGTAAAAGAGAAATTTGAAAGAGAAATCAATGGCCTTGTAGGCATCTATCATGAAAATAACTTAAAAGAACAAACTGAAAAAGATGCATTCTCTTGCCTGAAGGCAAGATTAATTATGCCTGTGTAATTTCTGCTTAATAATTGTCTGAACTCTTCTTAGAAGTCTTCGACGATTGAGACTCCATAAATGGTGGCTCCACAGTCTCACCAGAAAAATTCTCTTCAGTATCTTAATAGCTTCATTTGTGGGAATTGTTTAAGTTTTCTCTTTAAACCAGGTCTCTTTCATTATAATTTAAACCACTTCCCTCCTGCCCTTTCCACCATCAGCTATGTTTTATGCCTTTGGAATAAAAGTCCTCTTTCAATCTTTCCATGGAGGCCATATTGACTAGTTCCATAATTAAGTTTAAACTATTTCTAATGTAATTTTTGTAATCTTTACAATTTGTCCAGAAACTTCTAAATTGCAGGATCACGACAAAGTATTTCAATTTAGGGACTCACTAGTATGTTGTATAGAAAAGTTGCCTCCTTTATGTGACCATTTCCCTACTCGTTACTGAAATTTTAAAGCTTATAAATGAGGTGAAAGAAAAAAAACACATGTTTGTCTGGAGACCAAGTAGCATGGGAATAATAAGTTAAGCAGTACTGGTTATCTTCTGTTAAAACAATGAGAAAATTTTGCTTTTGCTTCATTTGAGGAGCATGGCTAAATGTTTTGTATTCTATTTGACATACTAGTTTTGGATTCCCTGTGATGACACAGGCTTACGTTCCTGCTTATCTGCTTCTGGAGTCTTGGCCTAGGAACCCAAAGTCTCTTACTACTTTGTTCATGAATGCCCAGTGCTCATTCCCTTCCAGATGCCATCAGTACCCAAGCATATAATCAAGTCTTAGTGTGTGCAAATAAAAATAAGTCTGTATTGTTAGGGGTAAAATTTGCTGTTTATTCCCTTACCTATTATTCCACACACAATGACTGCTTATTTCATCTGTAGTTATACATAACACTGCTTTCTTATTTCACATAGAGTGATTAGCATCAAAATTTTAACCCAAGCTACAATATTAACTTTGCCATATCTTTCCTTTTTCATATTAAACATAAGAAATGTAGATTCTTACAGTAAAACAAGTGCTATTTAATCTTATGATTCCATGAACAAGCTAGATGTAGGATGAGATCATTCATACTGATATAGGGAAACTAAAAGTATAAAGGACATTGGCTGACAATACACAGACAGAAAAGAAACAAAAGCTTTAGCAGCAGAAAGTCTGTATTTTGAAAGAATGCAGTATTGTGTTTACAGCATGAAAACAGAATGGAAGGTTTAAGAACAGATGAAAACTGCCAAAAATGTTTTAGATTATTTCCATGGAAATGGGAGAGGCTAACACAAAAAGCTTCTCTACAAACACCAAAATCCAGGAACTGAGCTGCATCCTGGAGGCATAATGAAGAGGATGGATAAAGGACTTAAACCACATTAATCTTCACACCCCTGCACAGGCCTTAATTAAATCACCCTTATTTTCTTGAGATCATCCCAGCATACTTGCCTGGAAGAAACTGGAACACTACCAATCTGAAATAAAGGCCAAAGAAGCATGTAGGAAAGCTTACCAATTCTGTCAAACATCAAGCATCACTTTGTTATAACATTAGAACATCACTTTAGCTCTCCTCTTTCATGTATAATTGTATTTTAAACCTCGAGGTTCCTGAAGGCTCAGAGTTACAATATTTTTAGCCAAGATGCCAATGCTGTGAGAATACACTGTGTAAAATAACTGTCCATCATTATCTCATGTAAAAAATCCTGAAATTACAGCAATGTTCTATAACTATCAATGAGATTTTTTTCATGTTATTACTGAAGACTTCTGACATTGCTCTGGCAGAGAGACAGGCTACTCCCAATCCAAGTTGGACATTTGTGCAATGGGAATCACTGAAATGAGTGAAACCTTTGCCTGTTTCAATGTGTCTGGCTGTGCTTTCTCTAGAATAAGACACTGCCACTTGTCTTATGTAGCTTTGGTGGTTTCTACTCCTAATAATAGACAGCAAAGTAAAGAATCCAAGCAATTTATGCTGGGCAGAAAATAACCATTGAATTGGTTCCAGTAATCTCATTATATTTTCCACCATGCATCTGTTACAAGGCAAACATCTTGTGACAAACACAGAGGCAGATTTTCACCTAGCAAGAATGCTGCTTAGTGACAGTTTTGAATACTTCAGTTTTAAATTGCTTGCAATTTTTGCTATTTCTGAGATAAAGGATAAATTTTTCAATCTTAATTCCAATTAATTTAAGATTAAATTTTAAAATGAATTATTGTTTAACAAATAAAACTTATTTTTAAAAGCATGAAATATTCATCTGAGTTGTTTCAGGAAATAAGAGAATAATGTTGCCCATCCCACTAGCTCTTCCCTTTATTTTTTACATACATTTGCTGCTTGTTGGAAATATTTGCTTGCAGCTTTATTAATAACCCTCCACTGTAGAAAATACACTAGTTTTATATTTTTGAATATGTCCCTGACTTTGGTCAGAAATTCTGTAGGTCAAAATTAGCCAATTTGATTGATGTTCACCTTAGTCCTATTTTGCTGACTTAGTATTTTACACCAGACTTATGGAATTTTCTATTCTAGAAATTTAGTAATTAACCTCTCCAGATAAGTCCATTATAACAGAATATTCAAGCCATATGGAAATTGCTCCAATTCAGTAGTGTAATTATATCCCTTATGAACACCGAAAATATTACAGTGCCATGAATCTGATATTTGGGATTTCAATTTTTCAAATAATTTAGTCAATCTCAGCCAAGGCCAAGAATAATTTCTCATGGTTTGAATAAGTCAGAATTTCTCAGAAGCAATGGTCTTTAAACAAATATTCAACCAGAAATTTTTGGCTGTTCTGTGTTCTGTCATATACAGATGAGAGGCAGTTAATACTCTTTTTCTGTAATATCACGTCAAAAATGCACAACATTGTTGAGAGGTAACAGGATGTAGACAGGATTCAGCTGAGCTGATCTAGTTGGAGTAATAATTTCACTGTGAAGGGGGTGGGTCAGATTAGATTGCCTTCCAACCAATTTCTCTATGATTTCTTACCAACTGAACCACAGGTGTGCCAGTTGCTTGATTTTAGTGTAGTGCCAGCTACGGAAATCTAGTCTGGTTTCCTTCCTCTCATGCAGTCAGCATCCTGTTTCATTGCAGAAATTGGATAGCATGTTTGTATTTATTCATTTGTAAGTCTTTGTATTTTTAGGCCATGGATGTTCTACTCTGTAATTTCTCAGTAGGGTGATCTCAGATTAGGAATCTTTTATATGAATAAAAATTTCCCCAATTTTCATGCTCTAAATGCCATTCCTGGACAACTTAACAGATATTACAGTAACCCCTTGATTTTTGCCAAACCACTTTTCCATCACTAATGTTTGTTATGTAGTCAATGAATAATAGCACCATCAAGAATTAAGAATTATGACCAAAAGCCTTAACTTGTCACAGAAAAGCAAAGCTTGCATCACCATGAACTCTTGCATTTTTCATAAATTGCATGTATTTAAATTTATTTTTACCAAAAAAATCTTAATTTCTTCCAGAGTAACAAACAGAATACAACAGAAAACTAAGTGAATAATACTTTCCCACAACTACTTTCTTGTAAAAGGGTCCTGCTTATTATTTCATTATTCACTAGACAATCTTGACTTTCAATATTTCCTTATTTTCCCAAATTCTTTCAGGATATATATATATATATATATATCTGCATTTGTTATACCTAACACAGCAGACAAAAAGATCTTTTTTTTCTAGAAACATTCAACTTTTGACTATACAGCAAGGAGGACCAAGAGTGTTTGGGGGTTTTATGGTTTGTTTTTATCAATATTTATTATGTTACAGTATAGAAGCAGCAAGTTCTTTGTTCTTCCTAACTATAAATTATAGTAGGCCTTGTTGAGGGAAACTATAGGTTGCAAATCATACATTAAGACTTTTTCACTTGGCACTGAATCAGTTCACTCTAAAGAAGATGGGAAGGTGTCTAGGTGTGAAGAGTCTGGGTGTCACAGAAAAAAAATTCCTCTCTATTTCCCTATTGAGTTTGGCCCAGTATCTTTAGCTTCTACAAAGCAAAAAGCTACATTAACTTTTGAGTGAGTACATGGAAGTGTCACAATGTAAGAGCTCATTCATGTAGGACTGCTGGATAGCAATGAGGTTAGTATTTCAGTAGCTAAGCTTCCAAACACTTCTGTACATCTGAGGATTGTTAGTAAATACTAATAGTTTTAAAATAAAAATAACAATAAAAAAGGGACTTGCAACTCATTTTTTTTAAGCTGAAAGAACTGCTATTTGTTTTAAGAGCTAATAACTGCAGCAGTTGATGATTTTCTAAACCAAGCAGATATTTCTGCTCTCAAAATAAGAAATTTTGAAAATAATTTGATTAAGCCATCGAGACCTTTAATGCGCACACACATTTTAAAATTGCTTGGGGAAACTGCAAAGTATTATTTTGTGCTGAAATAAATGGCCTTCAAGAAACACTGCTGCTCTTCACTACCTAATATGGGAACCACAAGCCTTTCAAAACAAATAGGAAAACCTGTTCCATATGTGTTTTCACTTTTAGGACTTTCCAGTCCTAAAAAAAAAAAGTTTCAAAACAATTAATTTCTATTATTTTCTATCAGATGGCTCAAGGCTTGGGAGTGGTAAGTGCCATAATAAAATCAGAGAGTAAACCTTCTGACTCTTAGGTATGCTTCTGCTATCACAGAGAACCATCATGGAGCCACTCTTGGTGGGGCCTTACGAGAGGAGTGACTCCTTGTCTCAGCAGCTGCATTTCTGCAGCACTGGATTTGGGTCTGTGTAGGAGTAGGTCAAGATATATTTATTGTATCGTGACCTTTTGGATGAGCTTACCCTGATCTCTAAGCCACTCAGATGCCTTATCTTCAAACAGAAGGTATCCTGAGACAGAGATGAAAAAACAGAATTGAAAGAGCCATCTGAAGTAGCTTCTGTCGAATGTTAGCCAAAAAAATATCTATACCTGCAGCCACAGATCAGTATTTGTGAATAGAAGCCAGTTCTGTTTTAGAACTGTTCTGCTTTTTTCTCTTCTCTTTTCTTTTCTTTTTTTTTTTTAATGCAGTCTTTTACAAGTGTCTGACCTTACTAATACAAAGGTATTGAAGGTTTCTGTGCTAGAAATTTAAGAATAGTATTCAGAGAACAGCACTAGGCACAGAATAACATGACACATTAACATTCTTTTCCTTTTTTCAACAGTAAACATTGTCAGATAGCAGTAAAAGGGTAAGGAAATATAGTCAGTTTGCTTAGGGAAAAAGAAACTAAGGTGTTTGCTAGTCTTCTTGCTTTCATGTTGTCTACTGCAAATATATATATTTTTGTAACTCTTGTGAACTTGCTTTCTGTAAATTCTGAAATATCTGCAGGTTGGTATGTAAATGAAGCAGATGACCTTTTGAGAGGCAGAAATGTCTACATGAAAAAGCCTGTTTATTCTTGCCTTCATTTTAAGTAAAAAAGTCATCAAGATAATATGCATGTCTGTTCTTCATATAAGAATAAAAATATTCTTTATGAAAAGAATGGAATTTAGGGAAAAAAACAAGGAGCATCATGACAAGATTTGAGGTTTAAAAAAAGAAAAAGATGAAACTGTTTTGGAAGTAATAGGTATTGTTTGAGTATATTAAAAAAAGGAATGTTAGCAATTATATTATTTGATAACTAAAATAATAAAATATAGTGAAGATTTTATGTCATTTACTTTCTCCTTGTGTTTGTTTGGAGCCTTAAATATAAAGATATCATTAATAAAAACTCCCTTTTTACTCCTTTCCATCTTGGATATTATAAACTCCCAGCAGCATATTTTAATTCAGCTGTCTCATTCCCAAGCTGAAGAGTTTGAGTTTAACAATTGCCCTTTTCATAGAAGCTGACCTAATTTTTGACCATCTTTACTGATGTTTTGTGAATCTTTTCTGTTTTTCTATGAGATTGAGTAACCAATACTGCACATCATATCCAAACGTAGCAACAACCTGTCAAGGCAAGGATAATGAATTTGCTGAAGTCAGAGGTGAGACAGAGGTGATTGCTGAGTCAGAGGTCTTTGAGTGATAGCGTTTTATCCTATTTTACCACAGAAGTAAATTTAAATGAGAAAACCATGTTTCCTATGTTACAGAATTTTCTGAAACATTCTATCTGAATGAAATGAAGCTCTACTCATTAAAGATATTAGGAGACACTACCTGGATTCTGAGGCAGCTCAAAGAAACTCTTTCTGAAGAAACTTCAGGTTGAGATGAGGTTCTGTATTCCTAATATTTTCAAGGTAGATACCTGGAAGCACGGTATCCATGGCATCCATGGTATTTGAAAATTAGGCTTCAGATATTAAATGTTACGAGAAAAAAAAAAAAAAAAACAACAAATAAAATGCATGCAGCAAACTGCAACTATGCTCATATTTTATATCTTTCAACTAAGAGACTACAGACCTAGGGAAGTTATCCTTTTTGTGTACAAAATTGTTGTTGAATGAACTGCAACAGGCAATGTTAAGCAGGGATGAGATAAGCTGCTGGTGTGATCCCTTCTGGCTCTGTGCACAGTGAAATCCACAACAGTTTATAAAACATGGAAAAAGATAGGAGAATTTCAGGGTAGCGTTACTGTGATGGGCACCCTGTCAGCAATACAGAGAAAACTACTTCCATGTTTGCTGCCCTCATACACACTCAAAGGAAGTAAAATTGCTTTCATGTTGGAGTTTTGAGGATGGGTCTTCCCTGCTGACAGCCCTGAACAAGGCCTGAAACAAGTACTTGCACAAGAAGCATCTTTACAACCTGAAAAGGCCAAGATAACTCTCTTAGTGATCAGCAGTGAAACCCATTTGACGCCCTATATATTTTAATGCAACTACAAACTGCAGTGGAATAGAAGATGAGGAACAAAATGCACAAATTTAAAAAGTGCCTATTTTGGACATCTGGAGAATGAAGCATATATCCTTCAGCAAGAGATAAAACTATCTGATGCAATTATAATTTCAGCATTATTGTACTGTGGCAAACTTGACAACTGGAAGTCAACGATAACAAGAAGCCTAATGAAGCATCTGCAAAATAGTCTCGGAATTACTGACATTATCACAGACGTAGTGACAAATGTGAAAGAACACTGGAAAAATATATGCTGCTTCCAAACTTAGGAGATGATAACTCAAAATGAACTTGCAGAGCCTTTTGCTGATATGTGAATCAATCCTCCAAGGAGTAAGGGAGAGGGCAGCTGGAAAACAGAAGGAAAAGACTGAGACAATCTTATCTTGTGTTCCAGCATGGTTATGTGGACTGGCTGGTAGAACTTGCTTCTACTCACACTGAAAGGACAACAGAATACATAAGACAAACCAGTATTCTGTAATATATGGAATGATTCATCACCAAGATATTATGTATGTTGTTACAGTCATCTCAATTTCATTTCATAGGTATGCACAAACTTGGGAGGATTCAAAGCAATAGACAAAGCAAAAGGGATAAAAACAGCCAGCTTGCTTCAGCGAAGGGCATTTTCAAAATTTGGTCTTTTCAAAAGTGTAGTTGTCACAATGTTGAATGAAGCTGGCAAATGATTAAAGAATTACATTATTGTATGTGCAATATGCAAGAGTTCAGTGACATCAATGGCAAACTTACCTTGTCTGTGAAAGAGTTCATGTTACAATTCTGGCATCAGAAGTGAATATTCAGTATCTTGTTCAAAAATGGTAGTTTAAAATCATAATCACCCTTTCTGACATAGGCACTGTCATTGTGCATTTGTGCTAAGCACATATGCACCATTTGGTTGTATTGCAAGATAACAAGAAACACCTATGTTTAATTTATGTTTTATTTGCATATAATATGATTAACCCACCAGTTAGTCTAGTTCCCACTAGAGTAGGAGCCTCTGAATGCACATAGATTTTACAGGTAAATTTAAAATCAAATTAAGTATCTTTGTTCTTTATTTGAAATTAAATAAGCTCCTGATTCCCCTTTTCTGTGTTTAGATTGTCACACGTCCTTGCTGAGAGAAAGGGGATATCATATATCTTATCAATATAGAAGGAACTTCTAAAGTTGATAGCACTTTAATATGCAGGTTGAAAATTGGGCTCAATTCTGAGATAGATTTATAGCATTAATAACTATGGAGGAGTCCACTTTTATTCAAATAAAACTGAATTGCTTTTTTAGGTGAACTTTTTCACCCTCAATATAACTATACTGTATACACTAATGCATTTTCTGGAAATGTGTCCAACCACAGGCTTTGTATCAATTACTTGAAATACAAAATTGTGAGTAGGTAATCTAAAATTTTAAGACCTTTTTCAAATCTGTAGCACAAATTCTAAAATGAATAAAATATTTCTGTATAAAATATATCTAATATGAGAATGGAATTAGCTGTTATCCTTAAGAGTCACCAGTATTTTAGGCCATAAAAATTCCACATAATATGGATGGCATAAACTAGTAAGAGACCAACCACAGCTCGAACAAATGAATGGAACATTGAACAGAAGTAAGAAGAGAAGAAAATATTTCCAGTCTGACATATTTAAAAGAAAGGGTAATAGAAGTAAATTTTTCCATTTTAGAATAAATTAGAGGTATAATTTTATCACATTTAAGCCAGAAAAAAAATAAATACAGAATTAGAAAAAGTCTAAATAAATTAAAATGAAAATTACTGGGTCACTGGGATTTGAAGTTCAATTAAACTATCCTGTGATAACTTAAGTAGTCAAGGATATTTTACAAAATTTCAGAAGTACTTACAAGGATATCAAAATTGTTATGTATAACTCATTAAGATGGATGATAACGGAAATAATTATCTTGAAAGTAAGGTTAGAGCAGAACGCGAGTTACAGAACAAGTGGTAACACTCGTCTGGGTGAAAAATCTTCATGAGTTGGGTCTTACTGTCTTTTGGTTCCAAGTACAGTATCCATACCTCCTCAGGTTTTCAACCTTACACTTAATTTAAGAGTTAATCTGTCTCTATACAAGGAAATAAATAGCAGAGTGAAAGGCAAAAGTGGATTCTAATGCAATAAATTACTACTGGTTAAGCATGACATGTTTTAACACAGAGTACAGAAAACACAGTGATTTATCTCTCCTTTCATCTGCTTCCACTGCAAAGAAAATTACAAGTAATTGTTATCATCATCTACTCAAACAGTGTATTTATTAGCAGTGTCTGTTTGTGTATAACTTTCTGATCCACTTATCTGGACTCAGAATAAACAGGGGAGTTTCTTGTACTCTCCCCCATGTTATCTGTCTTCAGAGACCAAGGACATGAAGCAAAGAATTCAGCTTTTTCAAGAATAGAATGGTCTAGTCTCTGCAGTAGCTATTTTGTGAGCTGTAAAGCAGTGCAAATCTACTGGTATCTGGCAAAAATACCTGTTTGTGATCTCTTTTTTTTTTTTTTTTTTTTTTTTTTTTTGCTTCATATGGTTGGTTTTTGCTTGCTTGAGGCTTTTTGTTAGTTTTGGTTTTGGTGGGGGATTGTTTTGTGGTTTGTTGTCTATTTTCAACAAGGACCTAACATTTCTTTAAAAAGATACTACTTGCTATCTTCCCTTTCTTTTTTCTTACTTCCCTTTCTTTTTCTTTAGATGCATATAGGAGCCTTTTAATAGGTCTTTAAATAAGTACCTCGTGTTATATACAGATTTGCATTATCAAAAGACAATGCTGAAATTACTTAGAAAAAAAGTTAATGAAGCAATCTGGCTATAAAGCATCTGGTGAAGAGGCAGTAGACAAATATATGGTTTCATCAGGAAAAGTAACACATAAAAAAATCCCTCACAGCTGAGTTGTGGAAGTATAGTGACAGAACTATATGCTATAGAACTATAGTGCATTAGTTTTATATTTTGCATTGTAATGACTGAAACACAAAACACTACCTACCTGGAAGACTAAAATGATATGACCACTGTTAACTCAAAGACTTCTTAATTAGAGCATTTTTGCTGCTGTTAGAAAAAATATTTTTTAAATGTAAGAATTTGAAAAACTCTTTATCTTGTTTTCTCTGACTATGGAAGAACCAAATGCAATTAGATACACAGGTATAGGGAAAACAGAGAAAGAAGTCAAAGCTCTCAAGTCAGTTCTCTACCACTAGAGGCAACTGATTGATGACTGGAAATTTTCTTCTACTTTTAAGCTTTTGATTATTCCTGGACATTTTTTAATCATTAATTTAATGAACACACTTTCATTTATAGTGTTAAACTTTGTGATGGAATCTTATATCCATCCTAAATCATGCATGCTGTGAGTGAATAGAAGGACTGAAATGGCATGGGGTTTCAGTTATCTTGCTGAATAAAATACCACTCCATAGAAAACATAGAAGTTGATCCCCTGATCATTCTGAGCCTTACTGCAGAGAGATTCTGCCATCTCTCTTTGCAAAACCCTGTCTAGCCTTAAGGAAAGTTCATGTCTGGAATCACAGAATATTCTGAGTTGGAAAGGACTCACAAGGACCATGAAGTCCAACTCTTGGCCCTGCACAGGACACCCCAGGAGTTACACCACATGCCCAAGGGCATTGTCCAAACATTTCAACTCTGTCAGGCTTGGTGCTGTGACCACTTCCCTGGAGAGGCTGTTCCAGTGCCCAGACACCTCTGGGTGAAAAATCTTTTTCTAATATCCAACCTAAACTTCCTCTGACACAGCTGCAGGCTATTCCTTTGGGTCCTGTCACTGGGCACCTCAGAGAGGAGATCAGTGTCTGCCTCTCCTCTTCCCTTCAGGAGAAAATTGCAGACTGCAATTTTCCCTCAGTCTCTTCTTCTCCAGGCTGAACAGACCAAGTGACCTCAGCTGCTCCTCCTCACACACCTTCCCCTCAAGGCCTTCACCATCCTCATGGCCCTCCTTTGGATGTTAAAACCTTTATATCCTTCTTATATCGTGGTGCCTAAAACTGCACTCAGGATTCGAGCTAAGGCCGCTCCAGCATAGAGTAGAGAGGAGGCATCATTGTCTACCAGTCAGAAATCTCTTTCCACAAGGAGAGTGGAAAGAGATTTGTTGAGTGTTCAACAAATAAGAATTTTTTTTTGTGTCAAAGGTCTTCAGACAGTCAAAGGTCAATGCTGATCAAAAGATCTTATGGACAGTGAGGTGGTAAGAGTTTATAGTGTAGCACTATAAATCCTGTACAAAAAAAAAGTAAAGAAAAATGTCAAAAGAACTAGTTCCATATTTTTCCCCTTTTCAAACATTTGATATCCAAAATTCCATTTAAAATAACTGTGTCATGAAAAAACACATGCTGTTCTCTGCATTGAGTTATGATTCAGTTTATGCTAGAACTTCTTATCTGCAAGGATTTATCTAACATAGAAGAAAATAAAGATTATAGCTACTGAGCAATTCTGAAGCAATTATGATGTAATAAACAACAAAGGACGTACATGTGTAATTTCATTTTTTTTAATGGTCATGAATGTTTTGTAAAGTTATTGAATATGCCAAAAAATTGCATAATACGCCTGAAAAATCTATTTACTGCCATAAATTGCTCATACATCATCTACTTATTTCTCACAATTATTCTTTAGCTGAATGAGCTTTAAGGATTTATCAGTAATTTTACATGAACAGTTAGTGCAATCTACGTTCTGTTGTGAGAAATGGGGGATGATTTGAAGCCCTGAAGTTTTCATTACACAATTATTGTAGTTTGATTGCACTTATAGTTTTACTCTACAAGGATAGAAGTCAAGAGTTATAATATGTAAATCACCATTCAAAGAATTGATGAAGATTAAAAGTATAGATCTTTAAATTATATGTGTTAAGAACTACCCAACAATAAAATTTCATTTATAGATAACATTGAATATATTTACACAATGAGGCAAAATGACAGCTTGATCCCAAATTCCTAAGCTGGATCCATGAATTGCAAAATATTTCACACATTTAATGTAACAGTATTTCATTGTCTATTGAAATTATACAATCATAATTTAAAATGCATATATAGCTATCTGTAATGCCTCTTGTTAAATGGAAGAAATTTATCCTGAGCAATATTTCCTCTTTTTGCAACACCGCAATACTGGGAGCCACTTTGATTCTTACATTTTCCATTTCCTAACCAGCTTTTTCCTCATCTTGTTTTTATGTAAAACATTTTTCTTCTTTAACCTTGCACTTGTTCTTATTAAATTCCATTCTGCATTTTCCAGTCATTTTTCCAATTCCATTAGCGTACTTTTGATTCTAATCCGGTGAAAGAGTCTTAGAAATCTTAATAGTTTAATACCATTCACATCTGTACCAAATAGAGGTCATCCTTTCTCTCTATTCCATCATACAGATCATCAGTGAAATTACTGAAGAGAACTCAGTCCACAGACATCTGCAAAATTTAACTGAGACATCCTTCTGTTTTGATAGCTTCTTTCCAGTCCTGTATTATGACAAGCTTTTCAAGAACTACAATGACAAAGAGCTGTTAAATAATTGTATCACTGTGTTGACACGGTGCCTAAGATTTATAGATGATGTCTTTATTATCTCGATTGGAAATCTGGACTCCCTTATTGATTTTTACCACAAATTCAATAATAACCATTCTCCATCAAACTGTCACTGCAACACTTGTGCACCAGCATCATTTCCCTACAGCAACACCAGCAGTGTAACCTGCAAGTGTGATAAATGGAAAATTAAAGGCCAGCACATATACAGGCTCCTCAGAAGCCTTTATATACAGCAGATCACTCACAGTGCTCTTCCTTAGGAATAAAGATTTATATATATCAGAATTACTCACGTAGAAAAGAATTTCAAAAAAAGGTGTGAAACACCATGTGAAGAAATATTTAAGATGACACCTCCACCCATCACCAAATGTACATCTATTGTCACAGCCCATCCTCTCCCAGAAGCTATACAAAATGTCATTAAATAACTACAAGTTGTAATACAAGAAACTTCTTGCTCTTCAAACAGCCCTGAAGCCTCACTAAATTCATTCTGAAAGGAAACAACTCATGCTCTAAGCACACTAAATGAATATAGGTTTTCCTTGAATAAAGAACAGAAAATGTACAAACCTCTACACTACTACAATAAATATTCTCAACTGCAGAACAATTAGCACCCTAAACATCTTACAACTGCACACTTCATCCAGTGAAAAATACTCTTTCTGCAAATGTGGAGGTGAAATTAAGCACCTTTTTCATACAAGAATAATGATTCACATAGAAAATATACATAGGACCATATGCTTTTAACAAAGGAACGCATCCTATGGAATTCGCATTCCACCATGTTTTTAGTCTTGAAACAAAAGAACTGTTAAACTACTGAGAAGAAGATTCTGCATATTTATTTCTGTAGGTTTTTTTTCCATAACTACATAAAATTGGAGTTTGGCAAATTAGAGTCTTCCTGTCCTCTTCAAACCTTTTTATTTTGCATAATATAGATTGCTGTCTACCTTCCTTTGCAAAATTTAATTTATAAGTCTCTGCTTTTCTCCCCAGTCACTTTCTGGCCCCTACACACCAAACATCTTTTTTTTTTTCTGGAGACTTACTCTGAAATACAGTCCAAACTGAGCAATATTTTTAAGTTTGTGTTTAGAAATCTATTTCTTCTGTTTCAGGTCTAAGCAATGTGTGTTTGCTGAAAAGGTTGTCTAATTATTCTAATTATATAAATTGGTCTTAAAAGTGATATCAACTTCATTTACAGACACAGAATCAGTTAGGTTGGAAAAGACCTCTGAGACTGAGTCCAGCATATGACTGAGCACCACCCTGTCAACTAGGCCATGGCACTGAGTGCCACTGTTGTTTTCTAAAACACCTCCCAGCATGGCGACATCCCGTCCTTGGCCAGTCCATTCAAATGTTTAATCACTCTTTCTGTGGAGAAATTCCTCTGAAACAGAGAGTAGGTCCCAGCTTTGGGACTTTATAGTCTGAGATATTTGATACAGATGAAGTGAAGAGGGGTTGAGAGCATTCAGGATATGTTAGAAAGTGTGCAGGAACTCATGGAATGTTTTCTACAATTTCTTGTGTGTTTTTCTGTACTAGGCACATTTACCAGTGCATCTCAACAATTAAAGGAATGATTAGATAGTGTTTTGCCATAGCATTCCCTAGAGCTCTATTGTATGAGGTGAAAGGCAAATTGCACTGAAAACTGTCAAGGGCTTGAGAAGAGTGACTGAACCTATTCAGCTACACTGTATAAGGGAATGCAGCTCCTGCACTCAGATTTTGAGAGGTACATGGAAAAAAATGCAGTTTTACTGAAACAGTTACTTCAGAAGAAAACTCATTTGAGTTAAGGACTGAAAAAAAATTGCTTGACACCGATGGAGTAAGTCTCAAGATAAGGACAAATTGAGCAGAGATGACAATGAGGATCAATGACTTTGTAAATGCCTGGTTTTTACTCTGCCAGAGAGAGAATTGTCAGGCACCTTTCAGATTCTATCAGCTGGAGAGATGTAGCTATTTCTTGAAATAAGCCATACGTACATTTCTCTCCCTGATATAATTCCTTGCCTTAACTACAACTTTTTTTTATTCTTGAAACCAAGTATTTAATTCTCTTTTCCTTGTTCTCAAAGGATGTTAGTGGCCTGTGCAGGAAAGATTACCTTATATATGAATGATAACCTACACTTCCCCAATTAGACTTGAAAGTCCCTTTTCTGAAGCTTTAATTTAAGATCTGCATCTTCTCGGGCACAGGTACTGCATTTAATCCTATCTAATTCTCAAATATTCAGTACCTGAAAGTTTGCAGCAGGTGGATGTCAGCAATCCTGTGAGTAGTCTTCTAGGTTTTGTGCATCAGATTCAATTTGTTTCATACAAATAGACCCTTGCTTTCTTTGTATCTTTTTTATAAATCAGTCTTCTGGATTGCCAGGACAAGGACATCCTTGTCCTGGCAATCTCTCTGGCAGAGGACTGTGTATTATGGGAATTTGCTGGTAGAACAACAAAAATGCTACTGCATCTTTGAACTGAGTTTTTAACCTTTGTTCCATAATATTCTTCTCTAGTACAATACCAGCATCTTAATGCAAAATCTGTACGCATAACTTCTTATGTTTTCAGAAACTATGCTTTTGAAATATGCTGATGCCCATTTGAACAGTGTTTGTGTCCTAGCTGAACAGAATATAGTCTTGTTCTAGCCTTAAGAAGAGGTGCTGCATTGGGACTTTCACCTTTGCTGCCTTTCCAAACAATTCCACCTTCCACCTTCTTTCTGTTATTATTTCAAGGTTTTTTTGACAAGTGAGTACAGAAATGAAGAGATAAAGCCTGACTGACTCAATTTGTCTCAGGCCCATAGCCTACAGTCACATTGAAGAGATTAATGCACTACAGCAAATCACCTCCTGGGCATCCAAATCCAACCTGGGGGCATCTTTTCAATTTTTATCTTTTTTTTTTTTTTTTTTTTTTTTTTTTTTTTTTTAACTAGCATGAGAAAATAAAAAGATATAGTCAAGGATTTTTCTCCCTTGCTGGTCTCAAATTGCATCCATGCTTTGATTTTCAAGGTAATAAGAGGTGCAAAAGAGCAAGTTTGCTAGAAATTGTGTCACCACAGATATTCATTATGAAACATGCTTCTCAAAGATGAACTGAGGGTTTTTTAATCAACATTTTAATAGTCTATCTGTATTCTGAATAACATTGTGTCTGGCTTCTAAGAATAATCTGCATGGACTTTTGTGTCATTGACACTAGGGAAGGTTATGGTGCATTAAACTCATCATGTGAGACATATGTTAACCTTTACATTGTTTGCTGTTGAGCTTCCAAAAATAGTCATTATAATTTTGCATGATAACAAGATGTTGCTCAGGAGTCAAAACTGCAGGTTGGAAAAATCATCTTGTTAATATATTCAACAGCATACTGAGAATGACAAGTGCCAAACAATTTGTTTCAAAATGCAAGCACAGGTTCACTTTCTTAGGCTATAAAAGTTATTCGTGTGTGTTTCCAGTGAATTTTTCCCTACAAGCTTCTGGTTTCATGTTACGCATATATTACAGAAGCCACTGTGAGTGCTGCCCCATGTAACCTAAGAAAAGCAATCCTCTAATTTGAAAAAACTCTGACTCAGATATTTTCCTATCAAGTGACTAAGAAGATATGGTAGTATGATTCAAACCAAGATTTTTAGATTAGGAGGCAGAGGTGCCATTGAAAGTGCCGCATCGTGGCATTTGTCTTGATTTTCTAAGGCATCTTTCCTGAAGGATGGCATGTGCTGCCCTCCTGCTCTATACTCTTATGCTTATGTTATCATTTGTAACCCCAAGAAGTTTCACAGCTAAGTTACCTGTACACAGCAGATGGTGCACTGCTGAATGAGAGAGAAAAGAATATTCTGTTTCTCTGAAACTCACAAGACATTAAGTTGCTGTAATAGATGTATTCTACCACCTTGTCCCCATAAATGCATTAAAATCCAATTTCTCCAACTTTCTCACCAATGCGTACAAGCAGTTGCAAGTCAAAGCATCCATTAGAAGACAAGAACTTCTTCCCGAGGCTCAGGGATGGCTTCAAGGGAAATAAAGACAGCCCTTGAAAGTGTCAAAACTATATAAAATAACATCAGCCTCTTGGAGGCAAATTTAAACACAAGTAACCCTTTGGGGACAGAATGGCTTGAAGGATTATATGAAACAGCTTTACAGCAGCAGAATAAACTGAAGAGAAAATATTAAAATGGCAAGAATCCACTGACAGAAAAGTAAAGGATAAACCCTTCAAGGTGTGTGAAAGAAGAAGTAGATGGCTGCATACCAAAGGTTAGTAATGTGGCTCAAAGCGCTTTTTAGTGTCTTCACTCCAGCTTCACTCTTGCTTTCAGAAGAACCACCTTCTCCTCACCCTTTTCTGAAACCTCTAACATGTACGCTCCCTTCTACAAGGAGAGGCTGTGGCAGAGGGAAAAGCAAGGGAACAGGGTAGCCCAGGGTGATGGTAGCACATTTAGCAACATGCTTGTCAGAGCACATGACTGTGCTGAGAAGTAACAAACTCCCAAGGGGAACATGCAAAGGCACTAGGCTAGATGCCACTCCAGAAGAATCTGAAAAACACATCAGGGAAGCATCAAACCACAGGGATATAGCATGCTCTGTGCAGTTCCTTCTCCTCCAGTTCTCCAGTCTAATCCCAATGCTGCAGAGAAGCTCTTGACACTAGGAACAAGAATGAAAGACATGTCATACTCTGGAATAAACACTGGAAGCTCCTACTGTCCAGATATCTACCAAGACGTAGTCTGCAGAGGACTGTAATGTTTCCTGCCACTACTGCTGCAGATTTCAGTTGGTGACACAAGGATTAGTAGAGGGTTTATACTGGCAGCACTCCACTATGCAGACCTTACACAGGAGTGGCTCATCCTTTCCTGCTTTTCTCAGAAGTCCAGGCAGTACCAAGGCTCAGGAACTGGGACAAAATATGAGAAACTCAGCTACAAGACCCTACATTTTTCATTATTAGTACACATAGTTTATTTATCTTTACGTTCTTTTGTTTCTGTTTTTTGAAAGGCAGCTCAGGTTTCTGCCCTACCGACAGCCTGAAGGTGTACAGTGTATCTCTTGCAGAGGGAATCTTCTATCAGGATCTTTAGAAATAGAAAAGTTAGAGCTGTTTCTTACTATTTCTCTGCTTCTTGTCTGTCTTCATTATTAGACTGTACTCAGTCAGCATTGCCTTGCCTTGCCTTTGGTAGGTGTGCCTAGGTACACACATGGAGAGTGGTTAGGACATGACAGCTGTGGAGGCCTGAGAGGTTTTAGGTAGATTGTACAGATATACCTCAGGCATCTCTGAAAATGCTGCAAAAGGGGCTAGGTGATGTGAGGTTTTTATTTTATTACAAAATAATTATTCTGTGTATTTACTATGTATTAATTACAGAATCTAAACACTTCCTTGTACTAAGAGATAAGCCTGGTTGATATTTAACTGATAGTTTCTGAACTGTATTTCTTAATCCCCAACGTAGTTGAATTTCACAAGCAACCCCTCCTAAATTAACAAAATATTAACAAAAATTAAATTAACAAAAATTAACAAAATATAAATTTGGGGATTTTAAGCTATCATTTAATATCATTTGGGAGCTCAGTCTTATATTTTTTGGACATCCTAAGTACTATTCAACTGCTTTTCTGGCTGAGCAGTCAGATGGACTAAACAGGCTGACCTGAATTTCACCCATGGTGCAGAGCAGAACAATCAACGAGTACCAAACAGGAGATTTCAGAACATTTGGTGTTCTTAACTGCCAATAAGGGAGTTTCAGCAGGAGGAAATGGAGTAGAGGCATCAGGCTTATAACTTTCCCCCATTTTCCATCCTCTTCTGAGATCTGTTTAGATTCTCAGGCTTTATAATATGATTTATATTATACAGGCTTTATAATATGATTACTGGACTGCAAGTCTTGTAATTGGCAGTAGGGAAATAAAAGATAGGTATTGTAAGTCACCCTTAAACAACTATGACCTGTAACAAATTACCCACGGTCTCTTTTTACTGTCAATTTTACACACACTATACACTGGAACATTTAAAAGGTGTTCTCAATAAAAGCATTTTGTTCCTTAAATTGATGCACATAAAAGGTTGGTTGAAAGAACTAATTATGCTTTAGTAACAAGTTGGCCTGAGGAATCAAGTGTAGCTTGTCAAAGTACTGATCTTTGTTAAAATAGGAAGCAAAATAGGGAAGCTGACGACAAAATTTGCTAAAGTTTTAGATTTTATAGAGTTTAGGACAAAAAAACCCTGATTCAGTTATCTAGTTGTGATTTGTAGAGGATACAGTTCCATGTATTCACCTTCTGTTCCATGTTTCAAACAAATACAAAATCAGTCCTTGAATAACTCTTGCCTCAGGCAGACAGTGGAAAAGATTGACACTTAAGAATAACTAACAATGAAAAGTCCAAAAATAGGTAAGATGAGATACCTACTAGGATTTTCATGTACTTTAAATTAATAGTTAGATCTAACTTTACCATGTTAAGTTCTCTAGATAGCTATTAAATAAGGGCAGTAAAAATATTCAAGTGCTGCCTATCAATAGTATGTGAGAAATTTAGTTTTTAAAGGGAAAAGAAAAAAGTAGAAAACTGCTGATTTTGCAGACAATGAACAATTCAATTGTCAGAAAATCTAAAGAACATCTTTAGTGCTTGGCTAAACCTTAACTAAGCATACTTGTCAATCTGAATCACAATGTCTCACTTTGGAAAACTGACAAACTCATGCCTTCTAGTCTTTTGGTGAGTGAGTGCTATCAGTTGAAGCTCTTAACATTCCTCAGCAATAATTGAACTCTTTTCAGGAAAAAACTTTATCGGTTCTGAAAAGTAGTGCATGATGTGGTTACCTGTGGCGAAATGGAACTAAAGCTGAACCCCTACCACTTCTGACATATCTTGCTCATGTTACAGATGCCACAATAAAAACCCCAGCAGAGAATTGTCTTGCCCAAGACCCCTGAAGTCCAGGACCATCCAATCCCTGCATGACAATCCATTAAGAACCTCAGTGATATCCCTACCAATTATAACATATGCACACTAAAACTGAAATGACAGGAAAGCAAGTAATTTATCCTCCAGAATAAATAGTGAAAAGAACTCTTGGCTTCCTGCTGCATTTTTTTAGTAGAGGAAGAGACTTAATATAATTATAAGAGTTGAGGAATTTATTTTGATTGCCAGTTGGAGACAGTTTTTTAACTATGCACACAAATGTTTTCTGTAAACCTTTACAGAAAAATTGGAAAAGCTAAGCAGCTTTCCCATGTGTGCTCTTGCACTGTAATTAATAGTGGTGTGATAAAGTAAAGAATTTTCTTAAGCAAAACTCCATATATTTTGATGAGATGGAAAAAAAAAATATTTATCCAAAAAATGTAAATAGGTAGATGAAATCAAAGGATTTGTTTCTGCTCATGCAAACTCACTGGGCCAGAATTCCTTATTTCTGAATCATGCATCTTTCAGCAGACTAAAGTAAAGCAAGAAAGACACCTGGGGACAATTTGACAATGTGATTCTGATCTGCAGCTTGCACTAGTAGCCATGCTATGAAGACTAATTTTCCAGCTCCATCTGCCCTTTTGCTATGCAGATTACTTTCTTCAGACAATCAATTAAAGAGAAAAGCACAAAAGTAAAATAATAAATTTTTCCTGCAATTATGTTTTTGGTAAAATATTAACAACAACAAAGAAGCAAACACGTATATTTTTATGTACATTTTGTTTTCTGTTATAAATAAAGACAGAAACAGTACTGGAGGAGCTGTACAGGTTTTACAGAAAAGAACCCAAAACAAAAAAATCTGATTCAACCAAAAGGGGTTTGTTTTGTTTTGCTTTTCCCCCCCCATTCTTTTGTTGCATGAAGGTGTTCTAAAAATAATCAGTCAAATATAAATGAATAAGAAAAGCATTACTTAAATCTCTCTACTAATCCAAGAGACAGTTGCCATTATAAACCCTTATAAAATAGAGAAAACAGAATTCAGACTATCCACAAAGCCTTACAGAAGTTTTCAGGTTTAGAAGGAAAAAATAAAAGTAGTCTCTGGGAAATATTTGAATACCTGTGGTCGATACTGTACAATATCAAAACTTATTCACCCTCTGCCTCAAGCTATGTTTCAGTAGGGGAACATAGTATGAAATGTAAAAGGAACACTGGAGAGCTTGCAGTTGATGAAAGAGACTGTATTAAATACACCATAGCATCATGATGAGCAGTTATGTCTCTAGAGATTCATTATTAGTCTGAAAGTCAGAAATTCTATAGCAAATGGAGAGACACTTTTCTGTGAAAGCAAAAATAAAAAGGATTGTGTGTGTAGAACACAGACGCAGAAAAACAATAAAAAGAAAAGCAAAAGAGTATTTTTTCCCATCTATGTTAGTTTAGGGGTATATAACAAACCACATGAAGCAAACTGAATAATTGTAGTCTTTAAGCAGTCATATAGGAAGAAAATTAATTTTAAGTGAGAATAAAATGTAAGATTAGGAAAGAAATTCTGAAAAATTAGATAAATTATACATACATGTATTGGTTTAGCTTTCTAAAATACATGTTTAGTATTGTCAACAGACTTTCAGAAGTAGTCTGTGAACCGTTACTATCCCTTTGAAAAAACTCATAAGTTTCAAGAGACAGAATTGTGGGTATGGTCATATATAAAATTTGGACAAAAAATCAGAAACTCAAAATCTATCAGCTAACCTTCAGGTCTGAAAAAAAAACCAAAAAACACTAAGTAAATCATCAGGTATTTCACTTAAACATGGTCAGTGTCAAAAGTCATCATTGCATCACCTGGAACAGCACCCTACAAATTCTCTGGTGTCTCATAATATGTTGAGCACTCACTGAAATTTCTCCAAGGTCAGGGAATAAGTAATACCTTTCTGGGATGGATTTACTAGTGTCTCTGGATGTGTTGAATTTTCAGTCTTTATCTTACAAAAGACACTTTTCATTTACCTAGCTGCCTACTTCCCTGCAGTGCATAGGGATTTAATTATATTTGAGACTTCTATCCCTCTGGTCAATGTCAAATTTTGTTGAAAAGAGGTTATTAATCAGGAAGAACAGACACACACAGTGTGATTGCAGAAGCCTAATTTCCTTAGGAAAATAAGCTAAAAAGTAAGAGAAAAAGATTTCTCAAGGACAATTCCCATCTGATTTTTGACATTTATAAGACATTTTTCTAAGTGAAGCGAAGAAACATGGCTAGGTGAAATAAGGTATTTGCAACTCCCTAGAAATCCAGATTGAAGTTGCAGTTGGTGACTCAGGAAAGCATTTCAAGTGGAATCCATTACAATTTTGTCAAGTTCTTATATGCTATCAGTGGATTTACACCAAAGAAAAGAAAGTTGCAAGTGTAATCCCTTTGGTCACTTTGGGTCACTTGTCCCAGCTCCCATGCACCCCCAACTTCCAGGCCAGTGTGGCAGCATGGAAAGCAGAAAAGGCCTTGGCTGTGTGTGAGCCCTGCTCAGCATAACAAAAACATCTCTGTATTATCAACCCTGTATTCAGCACAAGTCCAAAACACAGCCCCATACCAGTCACTGTGAAGGAAATTAACTCCACCCCAACCAAAACCAGCACAGCTGAAAAGCCATTTTAAGTTATGAATGGTGTTGTCCCAGAGAAAAGATAAATTTAGTTCATGGATGTATCAAGTTTAAGATGCATAAGGGACTTATTTTGCATACTCACTCCTAAAGAAGTCTCAGTGGGTATAAATCTCCAATTTTTTTTTTTTTTTAATCACACTGATATACATAAAAGAGAGTTGGAAAAGCAATAAAACTTGCATACGAGAACTCTCCCCATTCACAGAATGGTGGTTGTTATGATAGTAATCATCTATACTGTTCTTTTTATAAAAAAATAGCAGTAAAACAAAACAAACAAAAAACCAATACACACACCCTTCACCCTGGCCAAATAAACCCAATCACACAAAAAAAACCCCAACAAAATACATTTTGAAGGAGATTTATATGGCACATTACAAAAAGGTTTGTTAGGTGAAACTACTTATTAATGGGTCAATCAGAGATGTTTAAATAAAGTACATTATTAGAGTTTAGGAACCATTTCAAGAAAGAGTTCCCAAATTTCAATATCTGTGGTATGGAGATTTACCTAGATCTATCTGCTCCTTCTAACTAGGAACTTATGTACAGGACCTCACAGATGAGAAAGGTACTTTAGCTGTCAATTAAAAGTTACATCTAATAAATTAATTGCAACTCTTACACATTAGACTTTGCCAGATGTTGATTGAGATGAGATTGCTACAACTTGCATGGCAACTAACCTGGAGGGCTCCTATTAAAATGCAGCATGTTGAACATTTTGATGTTTAGGCAAGTGCATTGTGCATTTTCCAGTCTAATTTGGTTCTAAGATGTGCATCAGAGGTTTCTTGGTTGTGGTTAAAAACACCAGCATTAGCTGTTCCACCAGCATTCGTTATACATCTATCCTATATATAAAATCATTATATGTAGTATCAAATAACATTTACTTCATATCCCTGTCATCTGAGAATGTGATGATTTCCAAATAACTACAACTCTCTTGTCAGGTTATATTATTATATTATATCTATTTTCTCTGAAAAGTGTTGGTGACTAAAGAAGCTAACGACAAGAATGGAGTAACCAAAACAACTTATTTTCTTATTTTCACTTTAACACCTTTCTTTTATGCATGCCTTTTCCTACAGATTTCATAGAAAATAAAATCATTTAAGTTTTTGGACACTTAAAGAAAGATACTATGAAAACATGAACTCATCTGTAAACTACATGACCCAGTAATGTGAGCTCACAGTCAAGAAAGAAATCGTATCCTGAGCTGTGTTAAAAGAACTGTGAATAGCAAGTCAAGGGAAGGGATTCTGCCTCTCTGCTCTGCTCTCGTGAGACCCCACCTGGAGTGCTGCATCCAGAAGGATGTGGACCTGCTGAAATGAGCCCAGAGGAGGGCCATGAAGATGATTGGAGGTATGGATCACTCTAATTTTTGTAAAAAAGGATAAGTTAAACCATGTTCCATATTGAGATTTATTCTTATATTATTCAACCATTTCTACAACAGTAAGACATTAAGTAACTGCTGCTTGCATTATGACATGTCTCTCCATATATACCATCATTAATCAGATATGGTTGATTCTTTACCTGTAGCTAAATTTTTGCATTACAGAACATTTATTTACAGTAGTCAGCATCAATGTCTTGCACACTCATCAACTCCTGTCAAGCACTGCATTTAATAAAAAGTTAACTGTGACCCAGCTAACATCCCATTCAAATGAAATCTGAACCAGTTTAATTGTGTTTTTAATGTTATAAACCAACTGTGCATTGGCTAAGGTTCTTTGCCTTGCTATCCAAAACAAGGGTGAAAAGAACTCCTCATCTTTCAGGGTCCCCAGTAAGGTTACACATTTGTAATGTTACGAGAAACAAATTACTCTTTCCACACTAGATAGTACACAAGAATTCTCTCAATTTGGCTTGTCAGCTAGAGAATTCAATGTTTATGACTTTTTTAGATGAACATTGTGAGATGGATCACAGAAACACGAAAACACCAATGAAAAAAAAAAGCACTGGACACTTTAAGCTGAAAACTAGACTGCCTAACACTGAAGTAAAGAATAAAGCACAGGCAGTACAACTGATGTTTACAGACATTTATGATTTTGTATAACTTGGAATTCTAAGCTTGTGATTGCTTATGTTCAAATTAATGCTTCAGAATGAAAACTGACTGCTCCAAGTTTCAAGCAAATCCATTTATCTCCAAATCACAAGATCATTTACCAAGAAGAGGCCTTCTCTAGGCAAATTTGCTACTGATGTCTGATAAAAAAATGAATGTGATGGACCAGAGTTCAACAGTGGCTCATCCAAATATTTTTAAGAATGCTTTAGTAGGTCTTTGGAAAATTTAAGTTTTGATGTATGCTGATCATAACAAATACAAGTCATAATTATAGCAGTAGGGGGTTAATTTCAGATATTTAGGAATATATTTATTAGATGGGCAAGCATTCAAGTCTAGTAATACTTACAGGGAAATACTGCTATTTTTACAACATATACTTAGATCTTAATTGTTATAGGATTTCATTTTAATTCAGTAGCATTAGGCAACATCTGAAAGAACAGACTCCTGGTTTACCTATTACCAAAATTAATTCACACCTTAAAGAACATCTACAGAAAAGGACATTATAAACACTAGAAAGTATTTAAAGGGCTGAAAAGGTGGAGAAATGTGAGGAAATCTGTAATGTCGTTTTTAAACTTCATACACATTCTTCATTTGAATTAACAGATCCAGAAGAGAAAACAGTCATTACTGGACAAAAACAGGGGCAAGGAGGAGAAAGTCACCATGATTACATAGATACATGTCAGGTAACACTCTCTGTCCAGAAAGACACTGATCATAAGTGTCCCTATACTCTCATTTTGCAACACTAGTGTATACCACAGTAAGCAATTCAATTTTGTTAGACATTTAAAACAAAATACTCTAAATGAAGTTGAGTAGTTAAACAAAACTAGGTTGTAGAGACATCCAACCCAGTGATTTTCCATTATCCAATCAGAATTAACCTGAATGGATGGGCCAAGGCAAAATTGCTGTTCTGAACCCATAAAATCCACTTACTAGACTCCCTGATTAATTAGTCTTGATATCTGTCCTCAATGTTATGTATTGCCTTTTACTTAAAAGGAGTAAGACAATATGAAGAGTTCCAGAAATATGTCACAAAATCTTTTTCACCTTTACTACTCAAACTCCAATCACTGAAAGAGCTGAATAAACAAATTTAAGCATTATTTATTGTATTACTCAATAATAATCAAAATCGCTCCTAATCAAAGGAGGGAAATCTATTTTCTTGCTAAAGTCATGCCAAAGGTGGTTCGACAAAGCTCTCCAGTAATAAGTAAATCAGTATTTTCTTTCAGTTCAAGTTACGCTGCTAATTTCATTGAACACAAATTTTCAGACAATAAGGATATTTAGCACAATTTGTTAACTGGAAGTAGACCAAAAAATATCCTACTCTTTTCTTATTCTGAGTGTAGTGGAGAGTTTAATTTTGTAACTTGCAACTTGGAAGTATTGCTATATCCTCTAGAAGAGATTAGTGAAATGCTCAAAATAGGGATTTGAATCTTAATTTAGTGTCCAATTCAGAGAAGTAATCCATCACTGACACCCAGGCAGGTAAGTGGTGATACAGTACCTTATTCTGGTTTTCCTTGTGTTATGCAAAGACTTATAGTAAATATGTGCTTTTCCCTTTTGCAACATGATCCTAATAGTTTTAAATACTGTTTTTCCCTTAAAAAAGCCTTCTAAACACATGCGAATAGAAACTGTACAGATACTGTTCTACTTGACTCATTGAGATGTCTGTCACCTTCTGTAAGGCAATGCAGGGAATGCAGAGAAAAATGCAGTATAGCAAAGTTTCCAGGTTAAAAGTTTAAATGTAGCATGTGTGCTGGATTTAGGCAGTAAAAGTCTGAGTAGATCAAAACCCATGCCAGAGATTTTTTTTTTCTGTATCTTGACATCTTTATTAAGAGTCCAATTGTATTAAAGTACAACTCTAATGCAAGTTGCATCCACTTCAGAGAAATATTATTCTTTTACAATGTAGCAATTCATATTAGAAACTCTAACTAGAGAATAGCATAATAAAAGCAGTACATTTTTTTTCTGTCTTAAAATTCATCATTATACAGAGACTAGAAACCTTTTTTTTTCCAGGGACAGTTGATATTTCTACATGATCAGTAATTAATGTCTTCCTTTTTAGAAGTTGTAAATTCTACTTGAAATAGCAGCCTTCAGGTGTCCAGGTAATTTTTAATTGGTCTAGAAAGTTAATGTTTCTCTGCATAGAGAGCTAAGCCAGTGACTGGAGCCCATACACTCATCCTTTGGGAAGCACATTCATTGCTTATAGACACAGCACAACAGACCCACTTTATCAGCAAGGGGATACACAACTGCTTGTTCCAGCTCATTTCCCGGCAGGTGTTTTTCCTCAGAGACAAAGCCATCATCTTGGCTTAACAGGCTAAAACCAGGGAAGAAGGAAAAGTAGGCAAAGAAAGATTTTTTCTGTTGAAACAATTTCAACAGAACTAAAATTATTGCTAAACACTAAAACATTTGGGGTCTAGTTGCTATGCAACTGTGAGGAAGTTATAATACACAGGCTATAGACAAAATCTGTGGGAGAAAAGCCAACTGACTTTATCAAAGCAATGACTTTTCCACCTTTTATTATATTCCGTTACAGTCTATTTTTCTTTATCATTTTTTAAATCTTGCATCAGTTCATCTGCCTGCAATACTCAAACAGCCCTACGAGTTTGATACAGCACATATTACTCTCTCAACTATGAATCTGTGCTTGTGGTGAGCAAACATCACACATGCCACTACCTTGACAGATAAGCTCAATTTCAGCTATTAAAACTTCTGTTCTTTCTGGCTCCACATTCCCAAAACTCACCCTATGTAACATATACAGTGATTTTATTCACTAATAATTTTTTATGTTCTGTCTTATTTTCGTGATGAAAATAAGTAAAAGCTCAGATTTACTGGTTCTCAGTAAAATAAGTGCTCAGAACAGATTATCTACATGTCCCATAGCAAAGACTGGGCGTATTTCTCAAAAACCTTGCAAGTCAGTCATTTTCCTCCTCTCAGATGGCATGGACAAACAACATATTTCTAACTACATTCCTACAAAACAAAGCCAACCAGCACTCAGTGTGAAACAGCTTCCTACAAAGCCAAATAACTGACCTCAAAATCAACTTGATTCACACTCCCTTGGTCTTACCCCTTTCCTCTCTTTATGCCCCCTTTATAAGACCCCTTAATAAGGTCACTGCTGGCAGCCTGGGCTGCCCGCTCTGCTTGGCTGGTAGCTGAAAATGCCCAGCTCTGTGTAAAAAAGTTCTCCATAGGCTGAGAAAAATACTTGTAAGTTCCAGGAAGGGTTTGGGCTTGATTGGGAATCATGATTCTTAAAAGGACACTGCTGACTAGAGACACAGATGTAGTAAAAGTGTAAAAGTATCTCCAGCACAGAAACAGCTGCGAGCCTGGCTCCTGAAAGCTCATCTGGAATTATCAGAAGTTGCATACTCTATTATAGTAGAATTCTACTGCACACTAAAGGGCAGGAGACTACTGCATAGTAAGTAACAAAAACACCTTTGTGATTGCCAAGTCTCTCACACATGCTTCTATCAGATGTGAAGGTAAAAATAAAATAGAAGCACATCACGGTTGCCAAGTTGCTATCATTAAATGAGGTGGAAAAAGTAATTTCACAATAGAAAGGATCAGTATTGATGTGAAGCTGTATTTTTTTAAACCTTAACTTTTAATGACTATATTCCTCTACATCTGATAGAAATCTTCACCTAGATGAATAAAAAAAAGAAAATAAATTAAAAGAAAAAAAGAGAATAGAAGAGTCAAACAAACAATGTAATCACAATCTCAGCTATTTCTAATTAATTTAATTCTTTTGAATATGTTTGGACATTTTTTCCCTCTGCAATATAACACTAATTATCTATTTTAAAATTAAAATTAATGCATACACTCAAAAACATAAAATCTGACATCAGAAAGGCATTCTTCCAACAAGAGCTGTCTTTGCTAGAAATGCAGAACTGTCCTCTGGATAGAACATGTATTATAATTTGATTTTAAATTCAGGGAATACTAAATGTGTAAAAAAAGAATAATAAAATTTAACAAAGAATTATAGGTCCTCAAGGGTTTCAGGATTACATCTCAATCATGACTCTTATATAAGTAATTATTTGAAGAAAGAAGATTTTTTAATCAGTTATTGAAGAATATCAACAATTACAATTTAATGATTCAAAAATGTCAGTCAAAGTTAGAAACATTCAGATGACATTTCTTTTCCCTGCTTTGAGTCACTTTGAGATTCTTAAGAATTTGCTTGATCTCTTAAGCCTTGGGTACCTAAATGTGCAGTTAGGGAAACAATCTAAAAAATCTTTAGGATTTATGGTCTATGTGAGGAAAAAAATTGCGTAAGGAGTATGAATCAATAGCTACTCCATAGTTTGTCATGTCATAGAACAAAATAATTTTCAACTATTCTTGAGTTCAGCAAATTAATTTAATTCCTGTCTTCTCTATTGTGATGTTTCTATGACTATCAATCATATCAGAAAGAACTAATTTTTAAAAAATCCCTTCATATTTGTTGTCATCAGCCAGGAGAATTTTAGCAGACTGGCCAAATCTCAAGAGAATATGAGAACAAAATTACAACTTTCCTACTCTGATTTAGCAACTAAATACCCAGAGGGGTCAAGACTGAGTTAGAGTGAAGGGGCATAAGACAATAGTTGTTTTATATGCATTTAATGGTCTTTTGTTTGGAGAGTGTAGTAAGGGATTTCATATTATAAAAGCTTTTAGAGGCAATAGAATTCAAGCTAAAAAATGAGAATAGGTGCTAATTACAGTATGCAATAGACCAGAGCAGCGCTAAAAGTGTACAGTACATGTCAATATGTGTTTAGAATTCAAACCATGTATTTCAAGAGGTAAGGCAAAATTATTCTTTATAATCTGCAATTGCTGATTTTCCAAGTCAACAGTATTGTTTTTTGTTTAAAAATACATAAATTAGGTGAAATTTGATGAATTTGCCTCCTTTTCCTGCTTGTAGATTCTTTGTAGCATATACTTTTTCTGCAAATTAGGTTAAAGAAAGCTTTATTCTCACTTTACAAAATTCAAAATTTGCATTCCGATCAATTATTTTCTTTCAAATTGTTCATGAAGAGGCAAAAAGTGGGAAGCCTCATGAAAATAAACTCACATGCTAATTAAATGGCTGAAGCCACTAGCTCAGGATTAGCCAGTTTTGGTATGGAGAAAACCCGCAACTTTTTTTTTAAGCTATTTTTAAACTTCCACAAGTGCTAAAAAAAGCCAAGCAAAAAATCCACCACAAAACTGAAACCAAACCATGCACAAAAGAAACACCAAACAACCAAAAGAAATCGCAACCAAAACCCCAAACCCAACACAATGTCCCTGCTTTAAAAAAAAAAAAAAAAAAAAAAATTATGGTTCTTGTCAAAACCTAAGGTACAGTGGAAGTAGAAGCCATATGTACAAAAGTATTTTTCTTTCACTCCAACCTTTTTCAGATGGATCCCAATAGTAGGTTCCCAGTTCACTTTTTGTTTTGCTTACACAGGCCAGGAAGATACCACAGAAAGAAAGTTCTCCTTTTTGGCTTCATGACAGTTGAGGTATCAGGCCTTTGTCTACATACAAATCTGTCTCTCCTGTCTTCCTTATGTTTCTTAAACACTAAAAATCATCCTGTTTCATAAAATCTTACGGCCATTTCAGTGCCACAGCAGCAACTTTCAGCATGTATGCCCTCCTTCCTGTGCAAGCTCAACTGCACTTACCAACCTTCTGTACAGCTCTGATGGGCTACAGTGAGATTATAAAAATGTACACAAGTTCACTATCCCTGCGTCACCAAAGAAAAATGTCCAGTATATACATTTCAGTTTACTGCATTTCTTTAAAAGTCTCAAGCAGTAAACAGGCCCTTTAAAACACCCTAAAGAGAGCAAAGTGTTTCTATTTATTGGAAGAAATTTCCTCTCCTTACACAGTCCTTTCAACAAAAACACATTTCACACAGTGTACTGCTTAACTCAAAGTGCACTTTTCTTGCAATTTATCTGCTGGGTTTTTACAAACCATAAATTGTCACTTTGTCACTCTGCTGACTGACAGCCCGTTGCACACTGAGCTGCAATATCCAGGGGTTTTAAACTGACAGTATATTACTGTCTGGCATCAGCAAGTCCCAACTGATTTAAGTTGTAAATTAAATGCCCTGATGGTTGTAATACAGTGATATATTACTAGACTCAATGCAGGTTTTTCTTTGCAGTAGAAATGTGGAAAATACAAGTCCCCAGAGTCCACCCAGAGTGTGCATATTCCATAATTTTCAAACAAGTTAGTGTGAAACCTGGTCAACAGAGGCTCTCAGGAAAATAAAGTTATGGAGCCAGAGGATATCAGCTGTGAAAAACAGATGCTGAAAATTATCCTGGGTTGACAATTCTCCAGTTTTTAAATACTGAGACAAAGGTTCTCATGAACTAGTGACAATCCTCAAATAAATTCTATCTGGAATAGTAGCTGCAACAGAAAACATGGCAGAAAAGCACACAGAGGTTCTTTTTCATTTAAAGAGGCTGTTCAGTATTTACGGGTCAAAAGACCCCAAAGGATTAATTCCTAGTCCCTAAGAATTATCAAAAAATCCTGTGTAGTGCTTCATTTTTGGTTTTACTGTTAAAGAGTAAAATGAGAATTTAATTTTCACCATTTCTGCTAACTTTTTATTTTCTATGACTGAATTCTAGTTTTTAAGAATAGGAATCAATGTTTTGAACCTTGGACTTAGCAGAAGGCTGACTTGTTTCTTTCTTTCTGTTTGTTTACAGAACATATTTGTTTTGGGGCTTAGTGCATCTGGTATCATCCTTTAAAGCACAAAAAGGTAACACACATAACAAGAATTTATTTATCAACCTTCTTTGAAAGCTTAAACAGTTCCAGTTGAAGACTTTACCAAACTTCTCATGGTTCACACATTCTTTGCCATCCTAAAATTATGGTATTATCACTTTAGCTTGTAAAGGATTCACAGTAGAGTGCTTCACAGTATTTCTCAAGACAACTTCCCAATTTAGCTTTTTTTTATCATACTGAGGGTAGTTGGGGTACACTTGCTTAATGAAGATCAAAAGCCTACTTTTAGATGGGTGAAAAAACAAAATCTAGTACTAGGCTGTAATAAAGCATGATATTTGAAAAAACTGATCCAGCAAAAAATCTTAGCAGCTTTCAGTACAAAAAGTTTATTAATATATGTGGTTTTGAAAGTAAATCTGATTTATTAACTAGTAAAAAAAACTATAAACAGACAAATATTAATTTTTCTGGACTGTTATGGCCAGGTGAATTACTTTAGAAAGTGAGGTCATGTAAGCATTATTATTATTATGAATTTTCTCAAGAAGATAAATAAGACCATTTTTTCTTGGTTGTATATTAGTTCATACAATGTTTGTTTCAGTTTCTGTAAATACTAAAAAAATCACTTCCAGTGAATACTGGTATTATTCACAAGCCAGAGCTATTGGTCAAAGGGTAAAACCATTGGGAAGTCTGTGTGGGATCACTACTTAGTATACATGCCACCTGCCAACCCCAGTACATTATAAAGGAGGCAAAAAACACAGGCCTCCTTCTGAGCCAGATTCCTGGGTGAGAAATTTCACTGCACCCTTGAACAACCTGGGTCTCAAAATCATGACAGCATAAGAATTATGGAAGGGGCAAGGTGGAAGCAGGAAATGCTGCAGTATTCATTATTTCTAAAGGTTTGAATTACCATAATTTCTGTTTCCATGGTGATTTTAATACGGATGTAATTTTTTGAAGATCTCTGAAACTCATCTATAGGTAATGAAATGTTTCAGCCTTCATCCCCTAGGCACCTGAAGTTATGTTTTCATTCTTTGAGTATAAATTTCTTGGACATTAATAAAGATAGCAGCTGCTTCTTAAAAGTGACAGAAGCTTATTAATAAATACTGGGTTACAACATTGACTATAAAAAAAGGAGACTTCCCTAAAATTAAAGAATGCATGAAAACTAACAGACCATTTTTGCAGAAATCATTCCAAGTGTGGAATCATAGACAAGGATCATAAGGATAAAGTACATCACACTCGAAAAACAATCATACTCACATACAGTCCAATATCCTGAGTTAGGCTATGGTTACCCTTGTATTATTTATGTTTTACAAAACCAAAGTTTGTATAACACATTGGGGGAAGAGGGGAAATAAAAGCATAAGGCAGCTCTGGCTTCTGTTACTATTAATTTTGGATAAATATGGTAGAATGACAAATAACACTGTATGGATTTCTTTTTCCTTAATGAATGAAAACACCCTGTTAGCACAGTACCATGAAAGCTTGAGGGTAGAAAAGATGATGTGTCTAATTAGCACCTCATCAACATTTAATCTGCTGTTTGGGTTTATTTCTTTTCCCCTTTTCTTCTTCTTTTTTTTTTTTTTTTTTCCTATAAGGCTTTGCATTCACAATAATCTCATCTGAAATTAATCTGCTTTCATAAGACCCAGAAGTTCTAACTGCTGACATTTTGACTTCTGCAGCAGATGCGATCCATTTTTCATTCCAGCTTAAAATTTAGATAGTAAAGCACTGCAAATAGACTAATGTCTTGTACTTATTTTCCAAGAATTGGAAGGAGAGAACATTTTCATAATTAAAAGACATCAAATATTGAAATAACGAAACCATTTTCCTGGGATACTATACATGTATATTATTAATTTACAGAGCAAAGAGGGGGTTAAAATAAGCAAGGAATGAGAACATAATATTTAATTTATCTTCCATTTCAGTGCTCAAGTTTATATACCATTGGTATCACACAAAGTATTACTACTTGTCCCATGGAGGGGTCTAAGGAGATAAAGAAAGATAGATAGACAGATAGATAGATAGATAGATAGATAGATAGATAGATAGATAGATAGATAGAAAGGGTAGCTAGCTAGCTACATAGGCAGATAATTAGGATGAAACACATTATAACATATAATCACTGTAAAATTATTTTATTTAATTAAGATCAAATCAACAAGATGAAAAGATATTACTTGGAACGCCAGTACTGCACAGAAAGGCTTACAAAATCCCTCATGGTTGTGTGCATAAAAAACATGTTTTGACTTTTCTGGGGGAAAAAATCCAAACAAAAACTAATTATGCCTTCTAAAAAGCAATATGTGGTATAAATAGTAACAGTATTTGTGAATGAACATGATCATTGCAGAGAGGCATGGAAAGGCATGAATCAGTGCTTTGGATAAACTGCCATTCTCTTTAAATGGACTGGGGTCTCTCCTGGGACATGCATGAACCCACTGCTCCGTCATGACTGGAAAACACCATGAGCAAATGCAGTGAATAAAGAATCTTTAGGATTCAGCTGCGTCTTTTTCACTGTAGGTCATTTCTTGGGCAGTGTATTTGAGGAAAACAAACAAGGCATGAGGAAAGATCCTCAAACTTATATACTTTAAAATAGATAAATTTTGTCTATGGAGAAAAGTTGCTCTTGTGAAACACAATGCACCTGTTTGTGTCTAGTGAATTTAGGAAAGGGTAATGGAATTGGCTCAATTTTTACAGACATCATACAAAATCACAGCTCTTAAAAGCATTGCAAACCGCTGTCTTCCAAAAAGACTTCAGGAATATATTAATTTCTCCATACACAGTGATGATCAACAGAAGCTTGTCAGATGAGATCATCTTTAAAAAGTAAACTTTGCTACTTATATTCTGAATCAGTATTTGCCAGGCTGTTGATATTTTTGCCTATTTCCCTGACCATTCTTTAGCACCTTTTTCACCTGTGGCTAGTAGCAATATCATGATTATATTTTACAAATGCAGTCAATTCTTTGGCCATTCTTCACTCACCTGGACAGGACATTGGTCTTGACTTTTGTTTCCAAAATTGGGTGAATTAACTAAAGCTAATGGTGTAGCTTATATTTGAGGTCCAAAATTTTAAACATAATTTCATAAAAAAAAAAACAAAAAAACACAACAAACTGAAAAAAAACCCAGCAATTTTCTGGCATTATCTGGTTACTTATAAGTGGATTGTATATTTCTTGTTATGACCGAAAATATGTCATTGTTAATACAACATCGCCAATGTTAAAATACCCCAGTGGAGGTATTTCCTACTGTCACCCTCACACATGCACATGGCTCGCGCAAGAAGTTGTCTGAATTCAGGCCATTTTTTTTCTTTCTAAAAGAGGGCACCTGGGTCCAAAAAAAATTAAAAATCTAGGTCTAAATAAATTAGTGCCTGCACAGAGTCATAATCTGTTATCCTCTAAAGGAATAGATAATCAAACTATGTACTCATATGGCTTTGTTGCAGATGCCAGCTGGCTGCAGGAAGCATTTTATCCAATCAGCAGAAGCAGGCTTTTGCAAAGACTAATATTATAATTTGTCATATAATCTGATATATGTCATATGCAGGCATCAGAATCAATCAACATTTTCTGGTCTTTGTCTGAAACAACGCATCCTCTCTTAAAGTAATTGCTACAGTACTATTAAATCCCATTTTTTATCCAAGGTAAAAACATCCTTGTTTCATAGTTTTTGTCTGCAATTCCAGATCTGGGTTTTGTTGTTGTTGTTGTTGTTCTTGTTCTTGTTCTTGTTCTTGTTGTTGGGTTTTTTCATTGTTACGGCAGCAAAATTTTGCTTGCATGATAATTTTGATAGTATTTTAATCAGTCAACAGGCATTACTTTTTCTTAATAAATGTTTTGCTACATCATTGTTATTTAAGACAGAAACACAATATGTGGATTACAAGACATTTTTCATGACACAATTATTCATTTTCAGGCAGCAATCTGCATAAATAAGAGACCTGAATGGCCTACCCCTTTTGTCAACTAGACTATACTCTTCAGTCACTGATTCTGTTCACTATATTCTTTAATGTTCTTCCATGCATTGTGAATTTATTCAGAGGATGGAGTTACCAGCAATGCTGTCTCCATATGAACATTGATCTTGCTGTATTTTTTTGATATTAAAAAAAAAAAATTCTTGTCCTTATTTCACCTTGTGCTGTTATTTACAGCTCTGTGCAGTAAGTTATTAATATCAATCCCCTCACATACATCTACCTATTTATCCTGAGATACACTAACAAAAGAGTATTTACTTGGAATGCTGGCTATATCACTGGATTTGTTATATTCTGTACATTGCATGTGGTGGTGTTTGTGTGTTTCACTCTAAAAAATTATATCTCAAAACTTGTGGGAGAAAAAGTTATAGCTAAGTATAACCTAACATAGTGTCTCCCCTAACTACGGGGAGACACTAGAAGTTTTTGAGAAAAGGTTATCAAAAAATTTAAATTATATAGGTTATTTATAGAAATAAGATTTTAAGATAGGAAATATCTGAATATCAGGAGAAATTCTCTTAGGATAGGCTTCCTGTTGGCATAGAACCTTCTTCCCAGAAGCAGAAGGTGACCTGCTGCTTGAAGTGGTTTTGTCTCGGCAGCAGAATATGTGTTATACAGGAATCCCCCCAACAGCGAGATTAATTTACATTTAAAAATACAATTATCCCTTGACTTCCATAATTCTCTGAAAATGTGTGTGTCTACGAGAAAACAAATGTATCTTTCAGTCCTTTCTCAGTCAGAGATGCAGTGCACCACACTTCTGTATTAGTGTCTCCATTCAACCAAGTGCAACCTGACTACATACCAAGAGTCATCATTGTAAATCCCAATTTACATATAATCTTGCCTGTTGTCCCAGAAAATCCTACAGGAACTGTTCTGGATTTCAACTGAATGCTCATCATTATTGGTATGACTATGCAAATAACAGTTTTTATCTTTAATTTCCCATGCTTCTGTACACGCAGCTCTCTACAAAAAATGATGATGTTTCCCACTGGAGAAATGACAGCTCTCTCACTGACTGAATATTAAGGACAAAAGCACTTCATGCTGCCTTGGTACTGATGACCTCACTTCATATGGAAAGTAATGTTTCCTGTTGTGTGGCAATTTATTTATTCAGTTCTTGTAACAAGTGTCAGAAAGTAAACAGCAAACAGCGAGTTTCAGTTGAGATATTGGCCTTTCACATTTTTCCTTCCTTAACCTTCATTTCTTCAATTACTCATACAATATGAAAATACTTTTTAAGAAGCTAAGAAACATTTTTGCAGTCTATATTATGTAAGTCATATCACCAGACCAAGAACAATGTATAAACTATTGTTGAAAAATACTTTGCATAATACCTGCATAACATGCACACACAGCCTCTAGGGAGCAGAATGCTAAATACAAATGAGTGTTCAGCTTAGAGAAAAGATTGACAAGTTGAACTTGGTTATCCTTATGAGTTCTTGAGATATCCTACAATTCAATACAGAGAGATTACTAACAGATATTTATATTTTCTCTTAAAGAACGGAGTAACTCTGAATACAGGCTTAAACTGTCTTTGATTACAACCAGATCAGATTTGGGTCCGTAATCCTTACCTAAGGATGCTAGATAGCAATGTGTTTATGTAAGTAATTTTCTCTATCTTATATAAAGTGATTCAAAAAATAAACAATATCACATTAAAATTATAGGAGAAGCATTACTCAGTGAGTCATCGTATATTTTCAGAGACTAAAAACAGAAAAAAGATCTCCTATATTTGAATACCACAAAATAAACAGAAAAGAAACAGATAATTAAAAGCAAACAATAATTTAAGAGCAGTGGCTTCCAATAAACAGTGTGAAACTTCCTTGGTTTAATGAGATCAGGACACTAAAATGGAAGAGAGTAACACTACTTCTTAGACTAATAGAATTGTTTGGATTGAAAGGGACTTTAAAGATCGGCTAGTTTCAATTATCCTTCCATGGGGAGGGACACCTTCTTCTAAACCAGGTTGCTCAGAGCCTTGTCCAGGCCTGGCCTTGAAAAAATGGAGCATCTGTAGCTTGTCTGGGCAACCTCTGCCAGTGCCTCACCATCCTACATTCAGGCTTCCTGCCCATTAAATTCACTATAATTTTTAAATATTGCAATCACTATGTTTAAATAGTTAAGACATATAATGTACAGCGTATAGGCACTGCATATGAGCTGTGACTCAAACTCAAGAGTGATGGCCAAAGTTACAAAAAATAAAAACAAAGGGAAATTATACTGTGATGATAGGAAAAATCACAGGTGTGTGAAAACCAAAACTCTCACATCACAGACATCATCCCTCTTCTTTCCTTAGAACGTCCTTCCAAAGCCTCAAATACATCGCATAACTCAAAAACTAACTAGCAAACATAGAATTACTAGGACACAAAAGTCCATAAATCCCTGGCATAAAAGTAATAAACCATGCAAGCACCTCTTGACAATGAGTCCATTGAGGTCTTGACATGTGAATATCTGACAGCTACAGACACAGTATTCTCAAGCTACCTGAAGTCCATTCATGTCAGTTCCATAAATTCACACTACAATTCAGAAAATAGTAAGTTTCATTCTATTTTGGGAACTGGAGCTCTTTCATGTCCCTCAATTTTTTTTCTATGTATCAGTGTCAATCAGAAACAATAAAGTCACTATGTGTAAATAATTGAGTACATAAAGCAGCACTGAAGTTCTATCCACTACATTTGTAAAATACTTAGTGTGCATACAACTACAGGTTTTGAATTTGCACTTATTTTACAGATGTCAAATACTGGATTGACTGCTTGTGCTATGGAATCTCATGCCAAACTTCATATTAGCCTCACTGGGAGCAGGATCACTTCCACCGGGTTATACTGTAAACCTTATCCACAGCATTTAAGCTGTTATCGTGTTCAAGTAATTGACTCCCCCCTAGGGTTTCTGTTAAATGAAGGGAAAATGAGTTATGAGTATATATGGTTAATACATTTTCCCTTGTATGTTTGCACTTCAGAGTGTTACTGCAATAGATCAAACTACACTCTGACATCACATTCTTTAGGTTTTGTACCATTGTGCTCCATTTGTACCTATAAGAATATCTCATGCTTTCCATCTTTGTTTCTAAATGTAGAAACACCATAATGCAGTAACATCTGACATCTGACTTAGTAATACACAAATTTTCTGGGGTGTGAAAATCAGATACAGAGATAAGTATAAATTAAGAATGGGAGCTGAAGAATATCTGCTTCTATAACACTACTGAGGAGTACTGTCTTTTAGATAACTTTATTTTTCATGAGGTAACATTATTGAAAATAATGAATTAAAATAATTTCACTTTATTATAATTAAGAACTTCAAATATTTATTTTGCTGCAGATAAAAAATACCTTTTAAGAATCAAGAAGGTAGGTCAGATGCAAAAATGCTTATTTATCTACCAATGTTCT